>NC_135910.1:2389940-2532531 GCF_964194155.1 Cetorhinus maximus
TCCAGTTTCACGATGACGACTCTCGCCTATGGACACTGTTCAGTTGCCTTCTCTGGGCCAGAGCCCGTTCCATCTCTGGCCCGGGCCCAGAGTGCTGCAGGGTCGCCCAACCCCAGTGCGGGTCCCGCCAGCGAACCTGCCCATTCCCCTCTGCAGGGAACCGGCTTCACTGCGGCCCCGGGGCGGCTATTGCCCGTCTCAGAGGCGGTGGTCCCAGCAGCTGCTGCCGGGCCTGAGCCTCCAGCTCACCCCGCCACTCACTCACTCACCCAGGCGAGATTCAGTCTCCATTTGCCGGCCTCGTAGATGCCCTGGGTCAGCTCAGGCCCCAAGGCCGCGGTCACTAACAACAGGAAGTTTAAGTGGTCACCAAGCATCCTCCTCCCCGCCGCCATCTTGTTTACACTCTAGCCGGAAGTTCCCGCTCATGCGGCGGTGACGACTGCTCCGTGACCCCCCCACCTTTGTGACCTCGTCACGCACAAAACGTCCGCTCATTGACATCACTGACCAGGCGCCGGAAGTGTCTTCCATTGTGATGTCATCACGCCAGGTGTCAATCAATCATATCGCCATTAAACCCCGCCCATCTCTTAAAGGGACCGCTCCGGTGTTACTATGGAAACCAGTATGGGTTTAGCTGTTCTGTGGGTATGTGGAATATCCTTTGTTCCAGGTCCTGCTCAGTCCCCCTCCCTCACCTCTTTTTCTCTGCTACATTGGTGATTGTATCCGTTCCATGTCTCTCTCTCCTTCTGAACTGGAAATTTTTAAAATTCATTCACGGGGATGTGGGCTTCGCTGGTTGGGCCAGCATTTATTGTCCATCCCTAGTTGCCCCTTGAGAAGGTGGTGGTGAGCTGCCTTCTTGAACCGCTGCGGTCCATGTGGTGTAGGTACACCCACAGTGCTGTTAGGGAGGGAGTTCCAGGGTTTTGACCCAGCGACAGTGAAGGAACGGCCGATATATTTCCAAGTCAGGATGGTGAGTGACTTGGAGGGAACTTCCAGGTGGTGGTGTTCCCATGTGTCTGCTGCCCTTGTCCTTTTAGATGGTAGTGGTCATGGGTTTGGAAGGTGCTGTCTCTGGAGGCTTGGTGAGTTCCTGCAGTGCATCTTGTAGATGGTACACACACTGCTGCTACTGTGTGTCGGTGGTGGACTTGTGTTCAGAATTTGCTGCGCCCATAGCCAAGCTGTTCCAGTACAGCTACAACACTGGCATCTACCCGACAATGTAGAAAATTGCCCAGGTATGTCCCGTACACAAAAGGCAGGAAAAATCCAAACTGCCAATTATCAATCCATCAGCCTAGTGATCATCTACAGTGCTATCAAGTGGTACTTGCTTAGCAATAACCTGCTCACTGATGTTCAGTTTGGGTTCCGCCAGGGCCACTCAGCTCCTGATCTCATTACAGCCTTTGTTAAATGGACAAAAAAGCTGAACTCCAGACATGAGTGACTGCTCTTGACATCAGGACAGCATTTGACCAAGTCTGGCAAAAAGCAGCCCTAGGAAAACTGGAGTCAATGGGAATCAGGGAGAAAACTCTCCACTGGTTGGAGTCATAATTAGGACAAAGGAAGATGGTTGTGGTTGTTGGAGGTCAGTCATCTCAGCTTCAGGACATCACAGCAGGAGTTCCTCAGGGCAGCATCCTCAGCCCAACCATCTTTGGCTGCTTCATCAATGTCCTTCCTTCCATCATAAGGTCAGAAGTGGGGATGTTCACTGATAATTGCATGATGTTCAGTGCCAGTCACGACTCCTCAGCAGTCCATGTCCAAATGTAGCAAGATCTGAACAATATCTAGGCTTGGGCTGACAAATGGCAAGTAACAGTCACGCCCCAGAAGTGCCAGGGAATGACCATCTCCAACAAGAGAGAATCTAACCATCTTCTTGTCATTCAATGGTATTAGCATTGCTGAATCCCCCACTACCAATGGTTACCATTGGCCAGAAACTGAACTAGATTAGCCATATAAATAATGTGGCTACAAGAGCAGGTCAGAGGCTAGGGATCTTGTGGTGAGTCACTCACCTCCTGATTCCCCAAAGCCTATCCACCATCTACAAGGCACAAGTCAATAGTGTGATGGAATACTCTCCAATTTCCTGGATGAGTGCAGCTCCAACAACACTCATGAAGATTGACCCCACCCAGGACAAAGCGACCCACTTGATTGGTGCCCCATCCACAAACATTCACTCCTTCCACTAATTTCCAATTTCCATCTTCCTTTCACCTTCACCTGGTCGCTCTCCGACTCTGCCCTTCCTCAACTTCTCCATCCTGATTTCTGGCCGTAAGCTATCAACCGATACTCATTATATGCCCACTGACTCCTGCAACCTGCTCACACTTGCTCACACACTGCTTGCTGTGAGGAGTCCTGTAGAGTAAAGGGTTAACCTCCAGAGGGCGGTTGGAGTCTGGAACGAACTTCCTGAGAGGGTGGTGGAAGCAGGTTTGATCGAGGCATTCCAAAGGGAATTGGACTGCTACCTGGAAAGAGAGAATGTGCAGCATTGCAGGGATAAGGCAGGGGAGTGGGACTAGTTAGAATGCTCTTTCAGAGAGCCAGTGCAGATTCGATGGGCTGAATGGCCTCCTTTTGCACTGTAAAGATTCTGTGATCAGGAGCACCTAGTTGATACTGATGTAACTATGATGCAATATCACATGACTTAGAGGCTGAGATCTGGTGGGAAGCAGAAGTACACTTGTGTAGAGTACTGAGATATACGTAGATCTATAAATAAACAAGAATGGTTTTTAGGAATATCAGTCTATGGTAGCATTCTTAGGGTAATAGGCAAACCCTAAAGAAAAAACAAAAACAGAATTACCTGGAAAAACTCAGCAGGTCTGGCAGCATCGGCAGAGAAGAAAAGAGTTGACATTTCGAGTCCTAAACCTTAAAGAAACTCCATCTAGACTCCGAACCCAAGACGAAACATGGTAGCAGCAGACAGAGCGTAAAGACCGAGTAACGTTTTCGTCCCCTTCGTACCTCAGGAAACACGCCCTCTCGCTGTTGGGCAGCCTCAAATTTGCTGCTTCCTCACACAGGGCGCCATATTTAAACTGCAGTAACACTTCTCAATGCTCGCAGCCCAGGACTGGTCAGGTGAACACATGGCCCAAAAGCCAAGAACAGTGCAGCATACTGATTCAGTGGCGCATCCCTGGTACGCCTTCTGGATGCCATGGAGGCCTGTCATGATGCCCTCTACCCTCCCTCTGGCAGCAGGAGGACCATCAGTCCCATCACTCCGGCTTGGGAGGTGGTGGTAGTGGTGGTCAGTGCCAATGCTGCACAGAAGAGGTCGGCCATCCAGTGCAGATAGAGGATGAATGATCTCATCTGTGCCCCCAGGGTAAGGCAACCATCTCATCACTCTAAACTCACACACTCAAGCCTATCACACATTCACTGGCATCTCACTCACTGCCAGCTCAAGGGACATCACCACTCACTCTCACACACACCCTCACATCTCCATCTGGCGTCATCTCCTCTGGAGTCTGCCTCCTCAGCCCTCACCATCTTGAGGCCACTTGCACAGATTAATATGTGCCCCACACACACCCTGGGATACCCCCTTCCCCAGTACAGCCCTCACCCTGCAGCATCTTCCCTGGTCTGAGACCCCTTCTCCTTCCCCAAACAAGCCCTAGCCCTGCAGCCTTTGAAAAGCCACCCCCACCTTATGGCTGGTCTGGTGGGTAGAGACCTGCCCGTGAACCTCCATAAAAGTGATGTGGTGCTGCCTGTGAAGCCTGGTGCTGATGCCCACGAGTGCTGCCCGAAGCAAGGTAGGCAAACAAACCTCGAAGTCCCGAGTGAAGTGCAGCTCACCATGTGCAGGTCGCTTATGTACAGTTGTGAAACATGTCGGCGTGTAATCACACAGAGGTGCCCGGGTGATCCAGTGTGGGTGGATGATTCTGGTGAGCAGGGCTTATAATGAGCTGCTAAAGTATTGAAATTAGTTTCCCGACGTGTGGCAGTGGGAAAAGCAGCCCACCATTGACGGGCGGAGCGGATGGTCGCAAACTGGTTTCACGACATCGCAAATCCGATTTTTAGCCTTCTCACCATATTGTCCGCTCACGCCCGCCATGTTGCCCGGACGCCAACGGGACCAGACGATTCTGCCCACTGTGTCTCCTGCCAATGCAATATGGCCATCTGTGCATGCACACTGGTCCACGCAGATGTCACTCTGCTGTGCCCAGCTGCTCATGTGTCCAGCCTGCTAGAAAGCCAAATGGAAATATGTTTAATTAAAATGAAAACAAATACTGCTCTGGCCCTTCATTAACAGCATCACGCTTTGTTATACAAGACAAGGGAGAATAAAAAGAGAGGGCGGAGTGAGAGTCAGAGTGAGTTAGGGCTGTGAGGCACAGGTGGTTAGATAAAGTATCGGTTCCTGAGAATCTCATAAAGTCTGGTCTTACTGATAATGTATCAGAGAGAAAGGCAGTATTAATCTCACACTCAGGGAGTGCCATCAAGCCATAAAAAGCCCTATATTTAACCCTCGCTTGCCTGTTGTAATCACTGCAGATTTCAGATAGAAATGGTTTGCGAGTCTGTAGATCAGTAAACATAGCGAAAAAACTCTAGAACTGTGCATGTGTGGCAATGGCAGCAAACCCAACAACAGAACGAGACTGAACACATTCCAAGAGGGCATCTCTCCAGTTACCATAATGACAGAGAAGACGGCAGGTCTGACTGACCTACAAATCCTTGGATTCATTTATAAGTGACCTGTACAGACTCACAGAGGATTGTGATGATGGGATCCTGAGAGATTAATTAATACACGATCGTATAATGGTTGGGGTCTTGGATGAAACCCTTTCAGATCTTTTGCAAACGAAGGAAGATTTAACCCTGACGGAGACAGTACAAATAACGTGAGGGACTGAGCTTAGGAAGCTAAACAGAGCGGTTGTTCATGGAGAAAGTGATGTCCCCTGGAGAAGAATGAGTGAAGCCATGTTGGATGAGAAAGAGAAAGTGCAGTGAAACAAAAGCCCACGAAATTGGGAAAAAGTGCGCCAACCACCATCTCGAGATGCTCTCGGTGTAGCAGGAAACCCTGCACAAGCGGGAGGAATGCCCAGCAGAGGGAGCTGAGCGCCGCGACTGTGGGAAATTCGGACACTTTAAAATAGTCTGCAGATCCAAAACTCCCAAAGCTCACGGGAAGATAGAGAAAATAACAACAAAAACCAAGTAAAATCCAGGAAGTGAAAGAGCCACAGGAAAAACAAATAATCTTCCTAGAAGGAGGTCATTGCACAGAATTCAAACTAGATACTGGGCCAGGTTTTTCAATATTATCTGATGAAGTTAAATGGCTTAAAAATATCAACTTACAGCCTCCCTCCAACCAGTTGTAAGGTCCAGGAGGGACTCTATTAAAAACAATAGGTCAGCACTTGGCAAGATTAAGATACAAGGATAAAAGAAATTTTGGAATTTCTGTACATTATACAGAACCAGGCATCATCATTATGGAGCAGAAAGACAGTCAAACAGAGAAGCAGAACGAGGAGTTTGACCAATGAAAGAGTTGATGAAAAAGAGCAAAGATATTAGTTCAGGCCTTCTTAATTACAGAACCTCATCTCTAAAAACCGAGTTCTCACCATCAGAACTATTGATGGGAAGAGAGCTGTGAACACAACTTCCAGCTCTACAATGAACACTACAGCATAACATTACCTCAGATGGTCATGAGAATGTTAGGAAGTGTGAGGAGCAACAAAGAGCTAGTCAAGCTCGTAATTTCAACTTCAAACACAGAGCATGAGACTTGAAAGTGGTACAGCCCAGGGAGAGAGTGTGGATTCAAGTTCAACAGCAAGAAGGCAGCGTAATAGAAAGAGCTCCACAACCAAGACCCTACAGAGTTGAGACGGAGCAGGGAAATATCAGAAGGAACTGAAGAGCCTTGACATTATTGGGAAGGAAACCAATGGAACCTTGGACATTCTATTTAGATCTGGATGGAGACAAGGAACAATAGAAACTCTACAATCACCCAGGTGCAAGATACTCCTATCGAACAGCAAGAGAGTACAGTTCATCCTCAACCTCGAAATGAATTCAGGAACAGATCGGGAGATTGGTCAAGGTGCCACTGATATTAACGCTATGAAGTTTGAAACTTTGGAGGGAGATGTAGGAGTATGTATATAGTTGGAATAAAGACTTGGGAGGAGATGTAGAGTAAAGGATTAATATTAGAGGCAGCTGATACTGATGTAACTGTGATGTAATGTCACATGTCTAAGAGACTGCAATCTGGTGGGAAGCAGAAGTACAATCTTGTGTAGAGTACTGAGGTGTACATAAACCTGTAAATAAACAAGAATGGTTTTTACAGATAACAGACTATGGTACCATGCTTGAGGTAACAGGCAAACCCTAAAGAAACCCCATCTAGATCCCGAACACAAAACAAAACAACTCCATTCCATTCTCACAATTTCTCCGTTGCCATTCTGTTCTGAAAATTCAACCTTCCATATCGATGCTTCAGATATGTCCTTTTTCCTCAAATTGAGGATAACACCCCCTCCCCACCATGATTGACAGGGGCCCCAACCGCACCTGACCCATTTCCCACTCTTCAGCTTTCACTCTTCCCCTACCTCCCAGGATGATAGTGTTTCCTGTGCCCTCCCCTTCGACTCCGCCAGCCTCTGTATTCAATGGATCATCCTCTGCTATTTCTGCCATCTCCAGTGTGATGCCACCACCAAACACAGCTTTCCTTCTCCTTTCAGCATTCCAAGGGACAGTTGTCTTCTGTGATACTCTAGTCCATTCCTCAATCACCCCCAACACCACATCCCCTTCCTACGGCAACTTTCCATGTATATGCAGGAGATGCAATATCTGCCCTTCCTCTCTCCTCACTGTCCAAGGCCCCAAGTACTCCTTCCAGGTGAAACAGTGGTTTATGTGCATTTCTTTCAATTGAATATAGTGTATTCACTGCTCACAATGCAGTATCCTGGGGAGACTGAACGCAGACTGAGTGACTGCTTTGCAGAATATCTCCAAGCATGACCTTATGCTGCTGGTCACCTGAAATTTTAGTCCTTGTTCTATTGCTGACTTCTCTCTCCTTGACCTCCTGAAGTGTTCCGATGAAACTCAGTGTAAACTTGAGGAACAGCACCTCATCTTTCAATTAGGCACTTTACAGTTTTCTGGACTCAACATTGAGTTCAACAACTTCCGACGGTAAACTCTGCCCTTATTCTGTTTCCTTTTCTTTGAATGTTTTGGGTTTTACTCTTGTTTTTGTTCTTGGACAGCAGCCGTCCCCATCGTTCTGCCATTCACACTTCCTCCAGACACATATTTTGTTATTTTTGTTTCATTACTTGTCCCATCCCCACTCCCTTTAGCCTTGCATCATCAACCCTTTCGTCATTTAATCTCCATTTTCCATTTCGTTCCCTTTTGTACTTTTTCCACCATCCCCCCTTTCACTTGCTTAGAACCTATTGCATTTCTAGCTTTTCTCAGTTTTGATGAAAGGTCACTGGCCCGAAATGATGGGCAGAATTTTCCAATCTGGAGACTAAGTGTGTTGGCGGGTGGGAAAGTCAGTGTGATAGCTGCTGGGTGGGGTGGGGTGGGGTGGGGTGGGGTGCCATGCCAGATTGTCTGCTTTTCAGCTCATCATTTACGCATAAATGAGCTACTCATCAGATCTTGTGGTGGGCTGCGATTCTTCCGCCCAGCCATTAGGTCATGGGGCCCAAGGTCCGGCAGCCATATTTAAGCAGCACTCACACACACACACGTTCACTCTCTGCAGCCCAGCACTTGTTGTCATGAGTGATGGCCCCGGGAAAAAGCAAGTCCTCTGCCCCAAAATTCTGCAACAAGTGCCCCAAGAGCCTCCTCCAGGGCAGTCCAGCACCAGCAGGAGGTGCTCTACCCTAGAGATGGCAGCAGGAGGTCCACCAACCTCACCACCCGGAAGGAGGTCACCAGGGAGGTCAGCGTATGTGGGCCTCAGAAGAGGACTGTTATCCAGTGCAGGAAGAGGATGAATGATCTCACCCGCTCCACCAGGGTAAGTCAACCTTCTCCTTGCTCTCAACTCACACACTCATAAAGCCATCAGGCATTGCAGGGTTACAGTCTACAGGGATCTCACACATTACCAGTACAAGGGGCATCATCACTGATCCTCTCACACACACTTTAACATCATCATCTCTTGTGACATCCGGCACAAATTGCATCTTCGGTCCTTACATACGACCACTCAGCACACGCAGCAGGGAGGCATGCTTAATATCTGATCTTGCAACCATGTTGCTCACAGTCCATTTGCCTGACTTATGCAGGACAAGATCGCCCACAGCAACAGGGAGAGGTCCCAGATCAGAATGGGGGTGCAGAGTTGAGGCACCTCATCCCTTCGAGGAGCAGAGCTGTCTGGTGAAGACAGGCATCGTTCCTGTGTTGAAGGCAAGATTGGTGTCTCCCAACAAGCCAGTGATGGTCCATCCAGTAGTCATCACCTGCCTGCCAACACTGTGAGTGCTCTTTATTATAGGTGACTGTCTAGTCGATGACTAATTATCCCTTCTCTCTATTATACCCACGAGCAAGAAAAGGCAACATCACACCATAAGCCCCAGCCCCCAGAACTCCTCAGATGAGGAGGCTGAGGAAGCATCTGAGGAAGACCCATCAGTGCGTTCAACTGCACCCTCCACCAGCACAGAGACACACACTGCAGGGGGCCCTAGTTCTAGAGCAGGCTCCGGGTCACTATCTGGTGAGAACCTTACAGGCGGAGGCAGTGACAGCCAAGGTCTCCAACATGCGGAGGACTATTGCAGACCAGGACCTTGATGAGTCCGAGTCCGATAGTGAGACTCTGGAATCAGCCCTCAGAGAGATGTTGGAGCTCCAAAAACAGGCAGAGGAACAGCAGGCAGGGTTGTCAGATGCATTCACCAGATTTGAACGATGGATGGAGGAGTCCGTCCACATCCTGTCTGATGTGGCTCCGACATGCGAGTGCATCGAGGTCACCATTGGAAGACTGGGGTCTGCGATGGACATCCTGGAACAGCAGTTTGTGCCGGATATGTGCTCAGACCTGCACACCATCGCTGTGGCCGTGAGTGGGATCCATCAGTGGCTAGTCGAGGGGGGGGGTGGCGTGCGGGACACCTCAACCTCCCTTAGGTGCCCCACCTCCTGAAGGGGTCAGGGGCCCTCAGGCACCCACAGGGAGGAGGAGCCTCAGACGGACACCCCGGGGGGACTCTCCAGGGCTGTGCAGCTGCTCCAAATCCCCTCTGCCTATGACCCCAGCAACTCCAGCTGCTTGGCCAAGGAGGGTGCACCAGCCCCAGCCCCACAGCAGGAAACCCTTAGCAGGCCCCAGCCCTCCAGAGGATGCCTGCCAAGGTCATGGCAGACAACAGGGTGTGGCAGGCAGCAGGCTGCCTCCACCTCTGCTGCAGATGTTGGGGATGCACTTAGAAGTATTGGTAGGGTTAGAAAAATTAATAAGTACTGAAAGTGCAATGATGTCATGGGTGTTCACTTGCTGTATATATTTTGCACATGTTTCAAAGTCTCATAGTGAATGGCTCTGCCATGTGATGCAATGCTCCGAGGTTATCCAATCGTAACAGATGTCCCCTCATCCTCACTTATCTCCCATTATGTCCCTCAGATATATGGTGTCTCACTCAATCTCAGTTCAGTCAGTTGCCTTTGTGTCCACAGAGCGATATGAACAAAGCAAGTTGCTCTATGAACATGGTGATCGGACAGAGGATCATATAAAGTGGCCTCATGAGCATAGAGTTTGGAAAGTTTTTTAGGATCCAGATGCTGCAGCACTGAAGTCTGTTCTCTGTGAATGTTAATGGTTTTAAACACAATCTGCCTTGGAGTCATTCCAACCAAATGAACTTTTCAATGACCTCCGTGTAATGTCTGCCAGGTTTGGGTGTGGGTTAGTGTAGGTAATCGTCGGGGACTTTAGCCTTTTATAGCAACCTGCAGAGTAACGTCGTGACCATGTTTATGGCTAAACAATACCCCTTTAATAGTTCCCACTCTCCATCTACATGATGTAGAGCAATGGACCTAGTTAGACTTTGTGACTCCTGAAATATCAGATGGCCACAATGATGTAATGTTATAGGAGTGTTACAGCCTCATGATGCTGACCTACTACATATGTGGATGCTGGTTTGCACCTGAAGGTCTGGCTGGTGTGGCTTGACAGAATCCCTGAGCTAGCTCTCACATGGGCAATTGATATGGTCATCAGATGGTGATAGTGCCATCAGTGTCCCAGGCTTCCCCATGCATATCTCAATGTGCTAGAATAAAAAGTGGAGGCCTCTACTGGAATGAGAGTGAAGCTTCAGTACATCTGCTGTGTGGTCTTTAGGATCAACAAAGTTACTAAGTAATCCTTAAATGTTATGTCGAGACTGACTGGGCAATGTCACAACCAGATGCCATGGTAATGCTGGACGTGAATTTGGGAAGCTCCAGACGAAGGCTGGGTCATGAGAGCTTGTCAATGATCAGACGATGGTGCTGCTGAAGCTCTCTCTGCGCACACAAAGGTGACCTGACTCACAGGCTCACATCCATGATCCATGATCACTGCATCCTAAAGAGTGATCTCATGCTGGAGATTCAGTCAGAGGATGAGGGCCAGAGCATTACTCTTGCCTGAGAGATGGTCTGTGGAGAGATGCTGCATTCCAGGTTTAGATCAGTTCTCAGACAGTGAAGCGATAACCAGTGTTCGATGATTGTCCTCCTTGAGGTGCCTTGCAACATTCAGGCATAGTGCCATGAGTGTACTGATGTTTGCAGTGCTGTTTCTCCTCTTGAAGACTGCCATAGGTGGTGAAATGCTGGTGCAATGATTGAAAGGACTGCACCATGTCTACTTGCTTCACAGTGAGCACTGAGGGAGTTCTTTTCCCATTACAGAACGGCCACATGTTCCAGAGCCTGTCTAGCCTTACAGCGATGAAGCCATCTTCAAGCAAGATTGTGACTACTCTTTCTGAGATTGATGTCCTTCATTGAGATGTTGAGGATAACAAAGAAGGTATTAATGTCTTCGCTACATCGAATGGACCGGTGAAATGGGTTTGTAGGAGCTAGTCTTCATTGCTCTGGAACCTTATCGCTATAAAGTTGCACAGGCACATGTGCTGTGTCTGGCATGTGCAAGGACTTCTTCCCGTGGGGCGACACCATCCTCACCCTCTTCGATGTCATCCCTTTCGGCGTCCTCCTCATTGGAGGAGACGTGCTGCTCCTTCATCTCTCCATGTGACAGCTCATCCCCCTTAGGAGTGCCAGGTTGTGTAGAGCGCAGCAAACCGTGATGATTCGGGACACTCTCTGGGGAGAGTATTGGAGAGTGCCACCTGACTGGTCCAGACATCTGAAACGCATCTTCAACATGCCAATGGTCTGCTCAATCAAGGATCATGTTGCAGAATGAGCCCCATTGTACCTCTCCTCTGAAGCACTCTTTTGCGGCCGAATGGATGTCATTAGCCACATCTTTTGTGGGTGACCTTTATCACCGAGGAGACAACCTGAATATGCTGAGGGCCCTCAAAGATCCATGGTCCCTGCGAGTGACTCAAGCTGTAAGAGTCGTGTGAGCTCCTCGGGTACCACAGGCATAGACCTGCATAACCTGCTTTTGGTGATCACAGACCAGCTGCATGTTGGAAACCTTGTCTATTGATAAACCTTAGTGGCTGCTGCCAGGAAGCTCTTAAGGCCACATGTGTGCAGTCGATAGCAACCTGCCCCTGTGGGAAGCTGGAGATTGCTGCAAATCCCAATGCTCTGGCAGCCTGGCTGACTTCATCCAGGGAGAACTGGACGTAATTGTGTACCTCACTAAATAGGGTGTCAGTGACCTCTTGGGAACATTTATGAGCAGAGGATTGTGATGTTCTGCAGAGGTTTTCAATGGAGCCCTGGAATGAGCCGCTTGCAAAAGAGTTGAGTGCGGTGGTCACCTTTAGAGGCACTGGCAATGGATGGCCTCCCAGTCCCTTCAGCGTGAGATCCTCCTGAAGAATGTGGCAGATGTGAGCCACCACATCACTTGACAAACAAAAGTATCTGCGGCACTCTCTTGCTTGTCTGCAAGTATGTGAGGCATCTTTGGTACACCCTGGGTCACGCCAAACGCCTCCGTGTAATTGGTCTCTCCTCAGCTTCTGGGTCTTTATGGGTCCCTGCTGGCCCATGTTCCTCAGGGTGAGGCACTTCCCTTTGCCCTGTCAGGTGGTGAAGGGCCCTTCTTCTCCTCCTCAGTTGCATGAAAGCTATGAAGAAGGCAGCATTGCCTGCTGCCTGCATTCTGCTCTCCGTCAAGCTTGGGAGTCGTTGTGAAGCCCTTGGGCTGCCCTCATTCCGGACATTCCATCCCCAGGTCTTCCCTTGCAGCTGAAGGATCAGAGGGAGCTGAGTTTCCCATGCACACCCCACCCCGCACCCTCCCCACCCAGCCCCATGCATGACAGTGCATTCACATAGGGGTCGGATCTGGATGAGTGCAGCCTGGTGCTATCACCCTCAGTCAGGGCACTGTCAGACTGCCTCCTATTGGAATACACTAGAGCCCAGCCTTGCGCTAAGTTAATGACTGCAATCATTGACCCATGTAAACGCTGAACCTCCCAACTGCAATGTGTAGGGTTGTCTGGAGCATGCTGCATACGTACTGTGGCTGTGGCCCCTTAATAGTTTGATCCTTCTGACCTTTTCATGTTCCTCCATGAGGGGCAAATGGTCAATCAGACCAAATCAAACATTGTCCCAAGCTGACTGGATTCTCACAAGAGTGCGCACCATGAGTTAAGGTGCCCAAATCCTTCAATTGGCATTTGAGGCTTCCTAACATGTCTCAGCTGAGCCTTGCTCTGCCTGTCCTGAAGTGGTAACTATTATGGTGCCCCTTCAATCGGCAGAAAAGCGCAGTCGTCAACTCCTCCCACAAACCCCAGACCCCTCCCCACCGGTGATTTCTTTCCAAGCTTATTTCTCCTGGGTCATTCCACCGACTGTCAAGATGGTGTGGCTCCGATTCTATTAGGAGACCAACTTCCAAACCACACCCCCTTCCCCCATCCTGTCCCTCCCATTGTCCTGGAAGAGCATCATGTGCAAATTTCCCTCCCTCCGGTCACTCTCCTGCCTCCCACTTTAACACTGGAGCCCATTGTTATTCTAGTCGATATCCCTGCCCTCCTCCCGAACTGGTTTCTGTTGACGTCCCCATGCCCCATGTCGACCTCGCCCTTCCCCACCTCGAGGCCCAATGCCCAGTGACCTACCGAGACCCCCTCAAATGCCCCCCTCTTATTTATCAGTTCCCCTTTGATGGGCTGCAGATGGGCCTCTCCTGAAACTGACTGTGCCATCTGCCAACCAGCGCCAAGCCACCAGCCCCCAGGATCCAAATGTGTGAGGGATTGACAACCCTCCACACACCATGCTGTGCACGATCAACACAGGATGGACAGGGCCTCCCTCTCCCTGCACTGGCTCCAGGACATGCATGCCAGGCATAGCCCATTAGCATGGTGCGCACAGCCCCAGGCCTGCCTTACACTTATCCCCCTCTTCCTTGAAACCACCTCCTACCTCCCAGCCATGTGTCTCTGTCCACTCTTTACCTCCCGGCCTCCAATCACCACCACCCTACTCCCCTGCAGTCAAGTGTCTGCCTTTCACTCCTTCCCTTGCCTCTGTCCAGTCAGCCCTCCCCTCCACCCACCACCCCTGGTCAAGCTTGTGCCTTCCAACCCCTTCCCCTGCCTCCCGCCGGGCACCTTGGCACGGAGTGGGAGTAACAGTGAGTACAGCGCAGTGAAAGGTAGGTGAATGCTACACGTCCAAACCTCAAAATCACGAGTGGTGCAGTTTGCCAGGTGCTTCTATCCAGTCGTGAAACAGACGGGTTTAATTACCCGCTGGCGAGGCAATTAGATTCAGAGTGTGGACGTGATTCCGGTGAGCTGGGTTTTTAATAAATATTTAGGAGATGCAAATGAGGTTCCTGACATGGAACAGCAGGAAACCCAACTCACCGAGAAAGTCAGAGGGGAAAATTCCAAACAATTTCCCTGCTGGCGGAAAACGGATTCTTGCCATCACTTCAAATTTTGTCCCCCCGCCCATCGTGATTCCTATTGCTGGCAGGACAGGAAAATCCCGCTGGTTAACTCTATTTCTCCCTCCAAAGGTGCTGCCCGACCTGCTGAGTGTTTCCATCATTTTCCATTTTCCAAACCTGCAGTTGGTTGGCCCATTGTCACCAAAAGAGGTCCAACTAATTAACTTAAACACAAAACCAAAGGAAATTTATCAGCTTGAATAATGGTATTGTTATTATTAACCACTATGCATGTCAGTCTCTATGATGCTCAGTGTCCAACTCTAACCTGGACCTGTAGGTTACTTGTTTACCCACAAGAGCCTAAGTAATAGAAGCTGGAGTAGGCCAATTGGCCTTTCAACCCTGCTGCACTATCCAATAAGATCATGGCTGATCTTCTACCTTAATTCCACATTCTTGCACTAAGAAACCAACAGGGTTAACATCCAATTTGCCATGAAGACAAGGATGAGAATTTTAATTTGGAGAGACAATGTGGGTCACTGGGTGATGGAGGAACGGGATTTGGTGTGAATTAGGATCCAGGCAGCAGAGTTTTGGATGAGCTCAAGTTTACAGATGGCAAACCTGGGAGCCGAGGTTACTGTGGCTAACTGGACTGCCTCATTATCCAATCCCCACACTGATTTGGGGTTGAAGCTGAAACCTTTGGGCCTGTATGACTCAGCGGCTGAACCTGTCGAGCCATCAAGGGAGATTGACGAATGTATTAATTATCTTAATTGCTATTATGAGGGATCTATTCAATTTAGCAATGATTCAATTGACTTAACTGACAAAAGCTCTTCCCACCCTGGAGAATCTTATTATAATTTCACATTGCCTGTGGTTCTCTAATCAGATATGTTCACTTAACCAATCCCTTCTAATTACTATCACGGCTTATGTGAGAGAACCCGGGAGTCACAATGATATTTAACATCAAAGCTTTCAATTAGAAAAAAATCATGTTCTAACTAATTACATTGGTTTCGGGGGCAGAATGAATATGTTGGAAAATATCACTTTTAACAATGTCTAATGGGTAATCGGGCAATTTGTTTAATCTCTGAGACGTGACATTGTGCTCCTTTACACTGAAAGTGACGATGGTTGATGAGAAGAAACCAGCTCCCAAGAAGGGAGCCAAGAAAGCCTTAAAGAAACCGGTAGCAAAGGGCGGCAAGAAGCGGCGAAAGTCGAGGAAGGAGAGTTACGCCATCTACATCTACAAAGTGATGAAGCAGGTTCACCCCGACACCAGCATCTCCTCCAAGGCCATGAGTATCATGAACTCGTTCGTGAGCGATATTTTCGAGCGCATCGCGGGTGAGGCTTCCCGCCTGGCCCATTACAACAAGCGCAGCACCATCAGCTCCCGGGAGATCCAGACCGCCGTGCGCCTGCTGCTGCCCGGGGAACTGGCCAAGCACGCCGTGTCGGAAGGGACAAAGGCGGTGACCAAATACACCAGCTCCAAGTAAAACCAAAGAACTGACTGAAAAACACATTCAAAACATTTACACTGTCCCTCCATAGCAAACATCTGGCCTCTTCATAGAGTGGTTTCTTCACTCTTGAATTTGGATTCCGGTAAACCAAGTCTGCCCTCTCAGGTGGGTGTGAGAGATCCCATGATAATATTTCTAAGGAGAGTTGTAGAGTTCTCCCTGGTGCCCGAGTGAATATTTATCCCTCAACCAATATCATTAAAACAGATTATGGTCATCAACACATTGCCGATTGTGGGAGCTTGCTGTGCACAATCTGGCTGCCACATTTCCTACATTACAATAGTAACTCGCTTCAAAAGTACCTTTCAGATGCTTTTCACTTGCGCCTCCTTAAATTTAGTCTACTGCATTCGTTGCTCCCAATGCGGTTTCCTCTACATTAGAGAGACCAAACGCAGACTGGGTGACCGCTTTGCAGAACACCTTCGGTCTGTCCGCAAGCATTACCCAGACCTCCCTGTCGCTTGCCATTTTAACACTCCACCCTGTTCTCTTGCCCACATGTCCGTCCTTGGCCTGCTGCAATGTTCCAGTGAAGCTCAACGCAAACTGGAGGAACAGCACCTCATCTTCCGACTAGGCACTTTACAGCCTTCCGGGCTGAATATTGAGTTCAACAACTTCAGACCATGAACTCTCTCCTCCATCCCCACCCCCTTTCATCCCTTTTTTAACATTTATTTTTTATTTTTCATTTGTTTATTTTTAGTTTTAGTTTTATTAGTTGATTCATTGTTTTATCCCTTTTTTATCCTTTTTTCTATCCTTTATCCTGAACCACTGCCCCCTCCCCCCACCCCACCCCCAAAAGGGCCACCTATCACTTGTCCCATGTTGTTCCTTCACAGGGCGCTGACCCTTGTTCTGCTATTCACACATTCTGCTTTCTTACCTTTATGTCACTATCAGCACCTTCTTCAGCCCTTAACACTATCATTAACACTCCCTTTGTCTTGTGTCCATGACATCTTTGTCAATATGTCCTTAGCCTCCACCTATCGCTGACCTTCTATCCTGTTTTACCTGCTCCACCCCCTCTTAAACGGTATAAGTTCCATCACATTTCTACTTCCCTTTAGCTCTGCAGAAAAGCCATACGGGCTCGAAACGTCAACTCTGTTTCTCTCTCCACAGAGGCTGCCAGACCTGCTGAGTTTTTCCAGGTATTTCTGTTTCTGTTTTTGTTGTCTTCTTCCATTTCTCCCCTTCCTCATTCACAACCTGTACCAGGTATTCACATGCTCTGGTCGGGATGTGTGTGTGTGTGTGTGTGTGTGAGAGAGAGAGAGGGAGAGGGGCCCGAATTTTCACTCCCGGGCCGGGGTGTGCAGAGATGGAAGAATTCCCGGCTCAGCGAATCCGACTTTTAAAGAGTGTCCAGCTGCAGCTGGAATCGGGCTGAAGGGACCCGCTACCACCAGAACCAGTGCGGAGGCTGCCGGCTGCTGAGGCTGGTCTGAAGGCCTGCCTCTGTTACCCCTGTGGGTGTGACCGTTTGTGAAAGTGAGGAACACAGGTGTAGCTGGTTACCCGAGCGATGCGCAGAAACCTAGAGGACGGGTAGAGTCCTGTGCCTGAATTTTACATTGTAAATATCTGACTGAACATTTACTGATTTTTTCTCTCAGTGGGGTACAAAGCAGCAATTAAATGCGATGCTCTGAATGGAGTTTAGCCCACGGCAGCTGGTAAGAAAAGGCTTGCATTTCTATAGCGCCTTTCACAACCTCAGGACCTCCCAAAGCACTTTACAGACAATGCAGTACTTTAGAAATGTAGTCATTGTTGTCATGTAGGAAACAGGGCACCTAATTTACACACAGCAAGATCCCACTAACAGCAATGTGACCATGACCAGATAATCTGACTTTTTAGTGAACTTGACGAGGAGTTGAGGGAAAAAATCCACTTTGAAATAGTCAGCATGGGACCTTATATATGCAACTGAGAGGGCAGTCGGAGTCCAGGTTTAACATCTGCATCCCGAAGATGGCACCTCCAACAGTTCAGCACTCCCTCAGTACTGCGCTGGGATTGTCAGCCTGGGATTTTTGTGTATTTAGTTCCTGGAGTGGAATTTGAATCCATGAGCCTCTGACTCAGGGACAAGAGTGCTAACTTTGTGTAGCTGTTTTTTTAAGTGTGTATATAGGCACGTGTGAAAGTTCTTTTTGTTCCAACATTAACTGGAATTCCTTAAGGAGGCCTGAAAGAAAAATAATATCAAAAAGTGATTTGGGAACTCTTGTTAATGAAAACAGTTGCCTCGCAAGATGTCAGGGTGTGTCACTTCCAGTTACTTTATCTAAAGGCGTTAGCCATGACTCATTGAGCAGTTCTCCTCTGACTCAGGAATGTCGTGGATTCAACTGATTTGAGGAAGGCTCAGGCTGTACCATTGTTTAAAAAGGGAGAAAGGGATAGGCTGAGTAATTACAGACCCGTCAGGCTAACCTTAGGTGGTGGGCATATTATTGGAAAACATTCTGTGCGACAGTATAAATGGTCATGTAGAAAGACACAGATTAATGAAGGACAGACAGCATGGATTTGTGAAGGGAAAGTTGTGTCTGACTAATACGATTGGATTTTTGCAGGAGGTAACATGGAAGGTCCATGAAGGTTGTGCATTTGATCGAGTCTTTATTGAATATCAGCAAGGCCTTTGACAATTCCTGCATGGCAGACTGGTCAGGAGAGAAAAGCCCGTGGGATCCAAGGAAAAGTGGATCGAAAATTGGCTCAGTGGCAGAAAGTGAAGGCTAATAGTCGATGGGTGTTTTTGTGACTGAAAGGTGGTTTTCAGTGGGGTTCTGCAGGGCTCAGTACTGGATCCCCATATATAATATGTATGTATGTATGTATGTATATTTTGCAATGAGTTATACTGAAATGTAGAGAACATGATTAAAAGGTTTGCAGGCGATACAAGAATTAGATGTGTGTGGTTGATAGTGAGGAAGAAAACTGCAGACTACAGGAAAATATCAAAAGACTGGCCTAAAGGGCAGAAAAGCACAAAGTAGCATTTAATATAGCAAAGTGTGAGGTAATGCATTTAGGGGGGGCAAACAAGGCAAGGGAATAGACAATGAATGATGGTTGATACTGGTAATTGTAGAGGAACCTAAGAGCGCATATCCACAGGTCCCTGAAGGTAGCAGGGCAGCTAGTTGAGGTAGTTAGGAAGGCATAATGGGATACTTTCCTCTATTCACCAAGGCATGGAAGATAAGAGCAGGGAGGTTTTGCTGGAACTGTATAAAGCACTGGGCCACAGCTAGAGTATTGTGTGCAGTTTTCATCCCCTCACTACAGGAAGGGTCTGGTCACACTCGAGAGGGGACAGAGAAGATTTACAAGAATGTTGCCAGGCCTGGAGAATTTGAAATAAAAACAGTAAATGTTGGAAAAACTCAGCAGTTCTGACAGCATCTGAGGAGAGAGAAACAGGTATCGGTTTGAGTCTGTATGACTCTTCTTCAGAGCTAAAGGGAAGTGGAAATGTGATGGAATTTATATTGTTTAAGGGAGGGTGGAGCAGGTAAAGCAGGACAGAAGGTCAGTGATAGGTGGGGGCTGAGGAGAGATTGACAAAGACGTCATGGACACAAAACAAAGGGAGACTAAATGGTGCAGAGGGAGGAGATAAAGGGGCAGGTGTTGCACCTTCTGCAATTGCATGGGAAGGTGCTGTGGGAAGGGGATGAGGTGTTGGGGGTGATGAAGGAGTGGACAAGGGTGCCACTTTCTAACCTTTATACCACTATCAGCGCCTTCTTTAGTCTCCACCACTACCATTAACACTCAACTAGAAAGTGGGGTTAGGGTGGGTAGGTTTTATATCACTAGCACAGACACAATGGGCCATATAGCCTGCTTCTCAGAATTGTTACAGGTCAGAGGGAGGCCATTGTGTCTGCACCAGCTCTTCAAATAAGCAGTTCACCTAATGCCACTTCTCCGCCTTCTCCAAGTAACCCTACACATTCTTCCTTTTCAGAAAGTAATCCAACTCCCTCTTGAATGCCTCAATTGAACCTGACTCCACCACATTCTCAGGCAGCGCATTCCGGACCTTAACCATTCACTGTGTGAAAAAGTTTCTCCTCATGCTACCATTGCTTCTTTTGCCAATTACCTTAAATCTGTGCCCTTGTTCTCAATCCTTTCACCAATGGGAACAGTTTCTCCCTATTTACTCTGTCCAGACCCCTCATGATTTTGAACACCTCTATCAAATCTCCTCTCAACCTTCTCTTCTCTAAGGAAAACAGTCCTAACTTCTACAATCTATCTTTATAACTGAAGTTCCTCATCCCTGGGACCATTCTGATCAATCTTTTCTGCAATCTCTTTAATGTCTTCACGTCTTTCCTAAAGTGCAGTGTCCAGAACTGGATGCAATACTCCAGTTGAGGCCGAACCAGTGTTTATAAAATTTCAAAATACCTCCTTGCTCTTGTACTCTATGCCCCTATTGATAAAGCCTAGGATACTGTTAACTGCGCTCTCAACCTGTCCTGCCACCTTCAATGACTTACACACATAAACACCCCCTGCTCCTGCACCCCTTTAAAATTGTACCCTTTATTTTATATTGTCTGTCCGTGTCCTTCTTAGTAAAATGAATTACTTCACACTTCTCTGCCTTGAACTTCATCTGCCACCTATCTGCCCATTCCACCAACTTGTCTATGTCCTTTTGATGTTCTACACTATCCTCCTCACAGCTCACAACACTTCCAAGTTTCATATCATCTGCAAGTTTTGAAATTGTTCCCTGTATACCAAGGTCTGGATCATGAATAAATATCAGGAAAAGCAAGGGTACTAAAACTGACCCCTGGAGAACTCCACTACAAACTTTCCTCCAGTCCTAAAAACATTCATTCACCATTACTTTCTGTCACTCAGCCAATTTTGTACCCACGTTGCTACTGTCCCTTTTATTCCATGAGCTATAACTTCCCACAAGTCTGTTGTGTGACACTGTATCAAATATCTTTTGGAACTCCATGTACACCACTATCAACAATGTTGGCTCATCAGCCCTCTCTGTTACCTCTTTGCAAAGCTCCAGCAAGTTAGTTAAACACAATTTGCCCTTAACAAATCCATGCAGGCTCTCCTTAATTAATCTGCATTTGTATGTGTGACTATTAATTTTGTCCCACTTTATTGTTTCCAGAAGCTACCCCACCACTGAGGTTAAACTGACTGGCCTGTCATTGCTGGGCTTATCTTTACACCCTTTATTGTACAAGGATGCAATCTGTGCCATAAATTTCTATGATTCCACGGTAGCTGTGTTAAAGTGTAGTTGTTGACTAATCCTAGAGTGAATGTGAATCTCTGCTATAACAGTACATGTTGTATTTGTGCAGATTAAAGTGTTAACAGGGGTTAGAAACTGGAAGGAGTGAGTGTCTATGGTGCAAAGAAAACTGGGCATGTGGGAGTGATGCTCTCTCTCCATTGCGGGTGAGAACCTGGTGTGAGGCACTCTCGCTGTTGCTGTACATGGCGCAGGTCTGGCCCATTCCACACTCCTGCGTGGTGGCCATCACCCGAGCCATCTTTCACTTTATCTGGAGGTCGAAAATGGATCGTGTCCGCAGGGACGCGATGTACAAGCCTCTAGATAAACGGGGAAAAAACGTGCCCAACATCGCCCTCATACTGATGGCCACCTTTGTGTGCGGCTGTATCAAGCTGTGCATAGATCCTCATTACACAAACACCGAGTGTACTACATGCTGAGGTTCTACCTGTCCCCAGTGTTGCGAAGGATGGGTCTGGCCACACTGCCGCGGAACGCTCCAAGTAGTTGGACCGTGCCGTACCACCTGTCCCTCGTGGAAAAATTTATGCAGAGAAACACCTTTGACCACAAGTCCATCAGGCAGTGGTCGGCACGTAATGTCTTAGAGGTCCTGAGGGAAAAGGAGATGGTGGATCCTGTGGGATGGTTCCCCGTGCAGACTGTCAAAGTCATTTGGCAGAATGCCTCATCGCCAGAACTTTCCAACAAGCACCAAGACGTGGCTTGGCTGGTGGTGAGAACACACCAGGAGTCTCACCCCCTCTGCACATTGCCCTCGAGGTGGCTGTGGTGGGGACGAGACCATTGTTCACCTCCTTGTGGATTGTGCCTTTGCAAAGAAGGTCTGGAGAGAGATGCAGTGGTTTCTGTCGAGGTTCATCCCGAGCAGTTCTGTGACACCGGACTCTGTGCTCTACGGGCTGTTCCCAGGGACACACACCGAGACAGACATCAACTGCAGCTGGAGGATCATCAACTCGGTGAAAGACGCTCTTTGGTCTGCCCGAAACTTGTTGGTCTTCCAGCGCAAAGAGTTGTCCCCGACCGAGTGTTGCAGACTGGCACATTCCAAGGTCCAGGACTACGTGCTGAGGGACGCACTAAGGCTTGAGGCAGCCCCCGCAAAGGCGCAATGGGGAAAGGTCGCTGTCTAAGACCTTTCTGCCACAGTGCACCGAGGGGCTGGGAACTGTTTAGAGCCCCTCGGGCTGTACAGCTCAAAATGAATGTCTGCAGTGAATACTAATTGTATTATAAATGTATTGAAGCACCTCAGAGTGTAACATGATGTATGTTGATAACTCCAATACCATTGTCTGATTGTCTGTAATGACCATATTGAAATGATTGTAATATTCATTGATTGTATTGAAGCACCTTGTGATATATGTTGTAAAAGTTGAATCTGATTGTACTTTTTGTGATGGTGATTTTGAAATGTTTTGTAATGTTCTTCCAGATATTTTATGAATAAAGTATATTTTTCAAAAAAAAAACAGGGGAATCACTTTAAAGAATTCAAGCAATGAATTACCAGATGAGTAATTGTGATGAAGGTGTGCCTGCCTAATGACACATACCATGAGGCTGATTCACTGTTAATAATGGCTTCCTCCCAAATCATTATATGTATTGTTTAAAAATCGAGACCTTAAAAAAGTGTTGATTTGAAATTCTTTAGTTCTTTACTTTAACAACGTATGGGTTAATGCCTCCATGAACACAGCATATCAGCGAATTCACTATGAATGTGTTAAGTGTTTGTGCATTAACATCAGTACCTGGGAAATTCAAGGCCTGTGTATCTGGATGTGATATTGGACATTGTAGAATCCTTTCCCTTTCACCAGTTAGATTGGAATTGAGGTACAGATCAGCCGTGATCTAATTGAAAAGCACAATAGTCTCTGGGGGCTGAGTGGCCTCCTCCTAGCTGTGCCCATGTTCCTGGAAAGAGACACCACTACCCTGCCAAACAATTGTATTTATATAGCGCCTTGAATATGATGAAACGCCCCAAGACACGTCACAGAAACATTATGGGCAGAATTTTGCCCTCGTCGAGCGGGAAGCTGACCGCTGTCTGTGATCGGGGCCAGACCGCAATTCCACGCTGGTGAGCCCAGTGTGAAACACGCGCTACGGCACTCAGCACCGCCTGTGTGTTGGGGGGATGGATGGGGAGGAGGATGGGCGCACAAGTCCGTGCATGAGTGCAGGTGCGCGCTTGAAAATCCCCCTGAGGCACAGAGCTGCCTCAGGCAGATGAAGATATAAAAAATGAATACAGCATTTGTAGATGTTAAAAGACATGTCCCCTCACGTGATTCAATTAGATTGTTAACGGCCTTAATCGGCCTTTTAATTGTCGGCAGGTGCTCTGCTGACTCCCGCACCTGCCCACCGACCAAAATATTACGCGAGTGCGCGATGATGTAATTCGTTCGCGCGTCACGTTCTGCTCATTCGGGTTGGGCGCACACCTGCCCGTCAATCACAGAATCACACAGTGCAGAAGAGGCCCTTCGGCCCATCGAGTCTGCACCGATACGTGAGAAACACCTGACCTACCTACCTAATCCCATTTACCAGCACTTGGCCCATAGCCTTGAATGTTATGATGTGCCAAGTGCTCATCCAGGTACTTTTTAAAGGATGTGAGGCAACCCGCCTCCACCACCCTCCCAGGCAGCACATTCCAGACCGTCACCACCCTCTGGGTAAAAAAGTTTTTCCTCACATCCCCCCTAAACCTCCTGCCCCTCACCTTGAACTTATGTCCCCTCACGACTGACCCTTCAACTAAGGGGAACAGCTGCTCCCTATCCACCCTGTCCATGCCCCTCATAATCTTGTACACCTCGATCAGGTTGCCCCTCAGTCTTCTCTGCTCCAACGAAAACAACCCGAGTCTATCCAACCTCTCTTCATAACTTAAATGTTTAATTCCAGGCAACATCCTGGTGAATCTCCTCTGCACCCCCTCCAGTGCAATCACATCCTTCCTTTAATGTGGCGACCAGGACTGCACACAGTCCTCCAGCTGTGGCCTCACCAAGGTTCTATACAACTCCAGCATGACCTCCCTACTTTTGTAATCTATGCCCCGATTGTTAAAGGCAAGTGTCCCATATGCCTTTTTCACCACCCCACTAACATGCCCCTCAAGCAGAAAATTCTGCGCTATAAAACAAAATATGCCTGCAAGCCACATGAATCGATACTAAGGGATATAACTGAAAGCTTGGTCAAAGGGATAGATTTTATATCTTAGTCTTAAAGGTAGAGAGGGGAAGATGACGCGGAGAGGTTTAGAGAACTTGGGGCCCAGGCAGTCAAAGGCACAGCCACCGATGGTGGAGCAATAATATTCAGGGGATGCCCAAGAAAGGACTTATGTAGATATCTTGGAGGTTTGTGGGGCTAAAGGAGATTCCCGAGGTTGGAAGGGGGCAAGGCCATGGAGAGATTTGAAAACAAGGATGAGAATTTTTAAAATGGAGATGCTGCTTAACCCGGCGCCAGTGTAGGTCACAAGCACAGGGAGGATAGGTGAACAAGTCTTGGTGGGAGTTGGGCCATGGGCAGCAGAGTTTTTGATGATTACAAGTTTACAGGTGAGGGTAGGATGAGTGAGGCCAGTCTCGAGTGCATTCGAATCACCAAGGGCAGAATGTTCAGGTCAGGGGGTGGCTGTGATTGGCGAGCCCGGGAGTGGCTGGGGAACAGACTGTGATCAGCCCCCGCCCGCGATTCCACACTGGCTGGGCCAATTAACAGCCAGCTAGCGTGAAACGGGCGCTGAAAGGCTCAGCGCTGCTGGGGTGGGGGCAGGAGGAGGGGCGAGAGCTGAAGTCAGTGAGGGTGTGGGGGGATCGCGGAGGGAAAGTACCTTGGAGGCAGAGAGCTGCCTCCAGGAGCTGACAAATTTAAAATCAATAAAGACAGAATTTAAAACCTGGAAAAAATGTTCCACATCTCAGAATGAGTCACCTCAACATACGGATGATGAAAATCTTTTCAAAACATTTTAATCTTTTTTAAATGAATCATGGAAACAGCATCCCTCCCTTGGATGAGGTTTCCTCAAGAATGCAAAGGCCGCCTGGCTGATTCGCCCGCCCGCCATCTGTAACGTTGGATGGGCAGCGAAAAACTGCTGTCAATTGCTGCTTCAATGGCCTCAATGGGCCCCTTAATTGTTGGCAGGCGCGCTGCTGACTCTCGCTCACACCCGCTGACTGAAATACCGCATGAGTACGCACTGACCCTGGGACGCTCGCTCAACATCATTGCGCGCTGTCTCACACTCGAGTGTGTCAGGCGTGTACCCGCACGCTGAGCAGAAAATTCTACCCCAGCTCTAGAGGTAACAAAGGCACGAATGAGGGTTTCCATAGAAGATGAGCTGAAGCAGGGGCGGAGTTGGGCAACGTTACAGAGTTGGAAACATACAGTCTTCGTGACAGAGGTGTGGTTGAAGGTCATCCCATGTTCAAATATCACATTAAAGTCGCAAACACTCAGGTTTAGGTTCAGACAGTAGCCAGGGAAAGGACAGTTTGCCATGGGGACCAAAGACAATGGCTCCCGTCTTTTCAATATCTTTTGGAAGGAAATTTCTTCTTGTCCAGTGCTGGGGTGTCAGACAAGCAGTCTGACAGTTTAAATACAGGGGAGGGGGTGAGAGGGGTGGTGGGTAGGTAGAGCTGGGTCTCATCAGTGTGTATGTGGAAACTGCTGTGTTTTCTAATGATATCCCAGAGCAGCATCATGTAGATGAGAAAGAGGAGGAGCCCAAGTTTAGATACCAGGGACACCAGATGTAACTGTTAAGGGAATGGAAAGAGATGCCATTGATGGCAATATTCTGGCTATGATTAGACAGAGAGGGTGCTGTCCCACCCACCTGGGTGATGGTGGAGAGGCTTTGGAGGAGAGGGATGTGAGCAAGTTTCAAAGGCTGTAGACAGGTCAAGAGGACCAGGAGGGAAAGTTTACCTTTTTCTCAGTCACATAGGATGTCAGTTTGCGAGGATAGAGGGTGAAGGGCTGTTTCTTTTGAGGAGAGGTCAGATTTGAAGGAGAGAGGGATAACACTGTTACTTACTCGACACCCAATCGGTGAAGGGTAGTACTGGAGCCAATCTTCATCAGACTTACAATTATTTACAGAGTTAAGCATTACAAGCATATACCTCCTAACTCCTAACCACAATACAGTTTCAATAAGTGTCTCTTTATATGTGCTCAAGTGAAACCCCAGTTAATGCCCATTGCATGTACAATTAAATACAATTAAAATGCAAGTACAAACACCTGAAGGGAGAAAACTGTTAAGAATGTCAGCTGACATTTGGACAAGGAGGCAAAATTGGGTGACCAGAGGTTGGTGGAAGTTGATAAAAGCAAAAAAACTGCGGATGCTGGAAATCCAAAATAAAAATACCTGGAAAAACTCAGCAGGTCTGGCAGCATCTGCGGATCTCCGCAGATGCTGCCAGACCTGCTGAGTTTATCCAGGTATTTTTATTTTTGTGTTAGCGGAAGTAGAGTTGGGAGAGAACAGGGGTTGGATCTTGTGGGAAAGCTGAGCTCAAAGGTCATGCAGGAGATAGGAGAGAAACTAGACAAAGGTACAAGTTATCTGGACAATTTGTTTCAGGAGGCAGTCACACCAGAACTTCGGAGTTGATCAATGGCCAGAGTCAAGACCACGTAAAAGGCTTTTCCTTAAAGTAAAGTGTGTGTGTGTCCATTTTAATTAATGAATGGTTCAATTTAAAAATAATCCAACAGACAAACTTTAATCTTAAACAAGATAAAGGCTAGTTTCTTACAAAAACTGCTGCTGAAAGTTACCTAGGTAAATGTGAGTAAGTTATTAACCAAAATACAGACACAAAGATCAAAAATGCAGATAAAGGAAAAACTTAAAAATGGGATTTTAAATCAGTTTCTGAGATTCCATTGCAGGCCTGTTACTTGAATTCCTTCTTTACGAAGTGAAGGGATTGAAACTTGAGGTCCTGTATAGCAGTTGAATATTCAGAGGTTCGCCTTTTCAGGTTGACTCAGCAGGTTTTTGAGGGGGGAGAGGTGTTTCCTATTTCTCACTAATTCTGAGGCTACTGCACTGGTGGATTGCCTGGACCCTTTTGGCAGAACAGCAGTTGATTTTTTTTTATATATATACCTTCCTCTTTGTCCTCCCTTGGCCAAGAACCCTCTCGGATATTGTTTCTCAGAGTTCTTCTTGGGGTTTAGCATGTAAAACGGCTGTTCTCAAACAGACTTCACACAGTTCCAAAATTTATAATGGCTGTTATGTTAATTTCGATGACGCAGTGTTCCAACAGGCAAATACGTTAATTATGTTGAGGTCCTTTGAAGTCCCTTCCTGTCTCCTGTTCCCTCAGAAGTAAAGGGTTTTTCACACCTTTTAGAATTCAATGGTCATCCTGGAGGGGTGTTTTGCATTTTTAATGACTCTTTGTAGCCAGCTCAAGAGATTGGAGTCTGACAAGGTTTGAATAAACACTGAAAGGTGTCATTATATCTGTCCATACTTCCATTTGAAACTCAATGTATAGGTTTGAAAAACAGAAATGTGCCTTTAAAACAGTTGTCCTTAAAATATCAAAATGACATGTTTGTGACAGGGTGTGACTGAGTCAGGTCGACATGTAGTGATGGAGGAGCCTCGGCACCTGACTTTGACCAACAGGTGTGAGATATATGAATATAGATATATGAGATATCTGTTGAAGGGTCGTGTGGACCCGAAACGTCAACTCTTTTCTTCTCCACCGATGCTGCCAGACCTGCTGAGTTTTTCCAGGTAATTCTGTTTTTGTTGTGAGATATGTGTTACCTGAGTGGATGAGAACAAGGACTGCAGGGTAGATAGGTGATCAAACCGACCATAGCACATGGTGTAGGATGCCATTCAAGTGGAGGGAATGAAAAGGAATGTGGCAGTGATTTGGAACAGTATAGTCAAGGGGATAGATGCAGTTCTCTGCAGCCATGACAGGGAATTCCAAAGGTTGTGTTGCCTGCCCGGTGCCGGGGTTAAGGACACCTCCTCACAGAGGAGTCAGACATGGAGTTGGAGGGGGACGATCCAGTTGTCATAGTCCAAGTGGGAAACAACGACATAGGTAGAACCAGGAATGACATTCTGCTGGAAGAATTTGAAAGAGTTCGGTTATAATTTAAAACACAGACCTTCAGAGTTAATAATCTCCGGATTATTACTTGAACCACATGCCAATTGGCATCAAGTCAAGCAGATTAAGGAATTAAATGCATAGCTCAAAGTGGGATGTGGGAAGAAGGGGGTTTCAATTCATGGGCCAGTGACACCATGAAAGAGGGAGCTGCTCCACTGGGATGGCCTTCATTTAAACCAGGCTGGGATCAGTGTTCTGGTCAATTGCATAACTAGGCTTGTGGATAGGGCTTTTAAATAAAAGGGAGGGAAGGGGTCAGGTGAAGGGAGATTTAGAAATTTAGAGAGAAAAGTGGAGGCAATAGAGCAGTGTAGCAATGTGGGGGAAGAGAGGCAGAGTGGGACAGGAGGTGACAGAGTTTAATGGTAATAGTGCATCAGCGCTATGCAAAGAAGATAAGAATAAAAGAAAAGAAGGAAAAAGATAAAGATCTATCTGAATGCACAAAGCATTCACAATAAGGCAGATGAACAGCAGCCTAGAGAGGAGAAAATAGTTTGGATCTAATCCTGAATATAGAGAAAGGGATAGGATTTCCCTGTGGGCTTTGGGACACTGATATCAGGACAGAATGGCGGTGCCAAGCCCACGCTTTCCAGCAATGGGACCGGCTTAGCTCTTTTCCTGGAGGCAGCCAGTTAGGAGGGTGGGATGTGGATGCTCCCAGCCCGTTGAAAGGACCTGTAGCTCTGGACCCTCAGCAGTCTCACCAGGAGAGGGGGCGCTGCTGATGCAAGTCAGAGAACACGAGGATGGAGAGGTAAGTTGAAAATTTAAAACTAGAGACACCTATCAGGCAATCCTTTCCGGATGGCCCACCTGGGTGGGGGATGGGGTAGCCTTCCCTACCCACAACCCCCTTCATTGTCCATGGACCCTATAGCGCCAATGGACCCATAATGTCACAGGGAGGCCCCTCCATGTAGCTGGTGGCCTCCCCATACAGTGGCCCAGTAAATGCTGGCAGCCCCTTCAATATGGAAATTGGCTACCTGCCTCCATAGAGCGTGCAGCCTATCTGCACTTGAGTCTGCCCCCTGCCCACTGTTGGGGAAACTTCCCTGGTGGCAGGACAGCATTGGGAAGTCGACCCAACACAGCTCCATTCCCACCACCTGGAGGATGGCAAAATCAACCCTGTGGTTACAAGATGACCAGGGTATGAAAATAAATATTCCAGGGTACTCAACATTTTGAAAAGACAGTCAGAATGGAGGAGGGGGAGGAGTTTCCCTGATGATAAAGGACAACAAAAGGGGACCAGTGAGAAAGGATCTTGGCTCAGAAGATCATGAAGTCAGATCAGTATGGGTTGAGATTAGAAATGACAAGAGCCAGAAAACACTAGTGAGAGTAGGATGTAGGCCACTAATTGTGGTTATCTTGCTAGACACAGCATAAGACCATAAGACATAGGAGCAGAAATTAAGCCATTCGGCCCATCGAGTCTGCTCCGCCATTCAATCATGGCTGATAAGTTTCTCAACCCCATTCTCCCGCCTTCTCCCCATAATCTTTGATACCCTTACCAATCAAAAACTTATCTATCTCGGTCTTAAATACACTCAATGACCTGGCCTCCACAGCCTTCCGTGGCAATGAATTCCATAGATTCACCACTCTCTGGCTAAAGAAGTTTCTCCTCATCTCTGTTCTAAAAGGTCTTCCCTTTACTCTGAGGCTGTGCCCTCGGGTCCTAGTCTCTCCTACTAATGGAAACATCTTCCCCACGTCCACTCTATCCAGGCCTTTCAGTATTCTGTAAGTTTCAATCAGATCCCCCCTCATCCTTCTAAACTCCATCGAGTATAGACCCAGAGCCCTCAAACGTTCCTCATATGTTAAGCAATAAATAATTGGAGCTGGAGCAAGGGCAATGTAATAATTGTGGGGACTTCAATCTTCATAGACTAGGTAAATCAATAGCAAAGTTAGTCTGGAAGATGTTTGTTGAATGCTTTCGCAACAATTTACCAGAACCAACATTGTGGAACCCAGAAGAGATAATGCTATCTTAGATCTAGTATTGTGCAATGGGCCAGGGTGAATAGTAACCTAATAGTAAAAGATCCATTGGAAAAAAGTGATACAATTGAATTCCATATTAGGTTTGAGAGCAACGTACTCCAATCCCAAACAAAAATTTTAAACTTAAACAAAAATATACAGATATGAGGGCAGAGTTGGTTAAGGTTAATTGGATAAATAGACTAAAAGGTGTGGTGGTAAATAAATAACCAGAAGCATTTAAGGAAAAATTTAAAATGTTCAACAAAAATACATTCCATTAAAAAAATAGCAAGCAAGATCCATCCATTACAAGGGAAATTGACAATAGGATTAGAATAAATGATGAAGCTTATGATGTTATGAAGCATCCTAGTAAGCTTTAGGATTGGCAGAGTTTTAGAAACCAGCAAAGGGTGACCAAAAAGGGAAAACATGTAAATGTTAGTGCTTAGAGGCAGAGAGAGGGGAAATTATCATGGAGAATGAGCAGAGATAGCAGAGATGCTGAACAAATATTTTGTCTGTCTTCACAGTAGAAGACACAAATTACATACCGGAATTAGAGGATAACCAAGGGGATAATAAAAGCGAGGAACTGAAGGTAATTAATATGAGCACAGAAAGTCTTGGAGAAACTTAAGGGGTGAAAACCCAACAAATCTCCAGCACCTTGTGACCTACATCATCGCTTCGAAAAGAGGTAGCTGCAGAGCTAGAAGATGCACTTGTTATGATTTTCCAAAATTCCAGGATTCTGGAATGGTCCCAGCAGATTGGAAATTAGAAAATTTAACCCTGCTATTCAAGAAAGAAAGCAGGCCTGATATCTGTCATCGGGAAAATGCTGGAATCTATTGTTAAGGAAGTCTCAACAATGCACTTAGAAATTGATAGCATCATCAGGCAAAGTCAACAAGGTTTTACAAAGGGGAAATTGTGTATGACAAATTTATTGGACTTTTTTGAGGATGTAACTGGTAGGGTAGATAAAGGGGACACAGAAAATTTAGTAAATTTGGGTTTCCAAGAGACACTCCAAGGGTTTTTAAAATTCTTTCCTGGGATGTGAGTATCACTGGCAAGGCCAATGTTTGTTGCTCATCCCAAGTGGCCTTGAAAAGACCTTGAGAAGGTAGCACACAAAAGGTTAATAGGTAAGATAATGGCTCATGGAGTGGAGGATAACATATTAACATGGATAGAGGATTGGTTAACAGATAGCAAGTAGAGGGTAGGGATAAATGGAATATTTTCAAGTTGGTAGGCTGTACCTTATGGAGTGGTGCAAGGATCAGTGCTGGGGCCTCGGCTATTTACAATCTATATTAATGACTTAAATGAAGAGACTGAGAGTAATGTATCCATGTTTGCTGATGATAAAAACTGCGTGAGAATGAGGAGGACAGAGAGGCTGCAAAGAGATATAGACAGGTCAAACGATTGGGCAATAAGATGGAAAATGAAATATAATGTGGGGAAGTATAAGGTTATTTACTTTGGTAGTAATAGTAAAGGTATTTTATTCAAGAAACATGGCCACAGCCCCAAGGCTGTATTGCAATGTAGCTTGCATGGAAAAGAACACAAGAAATAGAGGGATATAGACCATACGGCCCATCGGGCTAGTTCCACTATTCAATACGATCTGGGCTGATCTTGGGCTTCAACTACATTTTCCTGCCCACTCCCTATATCCCTCAATTCCCTGAGAGACCAAAAATCTGTCTATCCCAGCCTTAAATGTATTCTATAGTGAAGTATCCACAACCCTCGGGTGGAGAATTCCAAAGATTCTTTGAGTGAAGTAATTTCTCCTCATCTCAGTCCTAAATGATCGGTCCCTTATCCTGAGACTTTGGCCCCAACCCCATGTTTTAGATTCCCTGACCACCTCTCAGCGTCCACCCTATCGAGCCCCTTCAGAATTTTGTAGGTTTCAATGAGATCACCTCTCATTCTTATAAACTCAAGAGAATATAAACCCAGTTTACTCAGCTTCTCATCATAGAACAACCCCCCTCCTCTCAGGGAGCAACTTAGTGAAACTTTGCTGTACCATCTCCACTGCAAATATAGCCTTTCTTAAATGTGGAGACCAAAACTGCACACAATACTCCAGGTGCGGTCTCACCACAACCCTGTACAACTGTAGCAAGACTTCTTTATTCTTGTTCTCCCAATTCCCTTGCAATAGAGACCAACATTCATATAAAAAATTCATACATAGGCTAAGTAATCAGGTTAAAAACATGTAAACTTGTGACAATAATGAAGTAACAAAAACAGACAAAGAACAGATAAGAATAGAGAAGCTGAATTTTTTTAAAAGATGTGAAACTTGTAAATGTTGATGTTCAGAGGGACTTAGTTATGTTCATACAAGGAACACACACATGCTGGTACAACAAGCAATTAGGGAAGCAAATGGCATGTTGACCTTTATTGCAAAGGGATTAGAGTACAAGAATAATGAAGTCTTGCTACAATTGTGTATGGCTTTGGTGAGACCACACCTGGAATGCTGTGCACAGTTTTGGCCTCCATATTTAGGGGAGGATATACTTGCATTGGAGGCTGTAAGAAATTAAGGCTCCTAATAAACTGGTATTTTCCGCATAGTAAAGAACTCATGAGATTAGCTCAACAGCATTGATTCTATATTTGGAAAGGCAATTTCTTAACAAGCAAGAATTCTAACAGTCTCTGGAAACATCAGGATCACTTGGTTCAGGCTCCCATGTTGACATTCCTAAGTTGGTAGGATGGTATCTTGTGTACCCCACTTCTCTATGCAAGTGTTTAGAAAGGGCCAGGAAATGACCCTCAGCATGACATAAACTAAAAAGCTGACCTTGAGCAGGGTGACACTAGGTAAGCTACCAGCTCCCAGAAAAAGGGTATATTAACAAGTCCTCGGGTCCTTGTGAGGTGGCAGTGCTCGTCAAGCAGCTGCTTATTCAGTTGGAAGAGGAAGAGGAGGAGGAGGAAGAGGAAGGCCAAGGGAAGAGTTCCCTAACATTGTGACTAGAGAGTAACATGCTGCTATCACAAGCTACTGAGGTCAACACACTCTGTGCCAATGCCCGTTAATCCTCTAAGATCAGTAAACCACTCAACTGTCATGGGCCATATACTTTTTCTGTCTAATTAATTAATGTATCATATCTAAACTGTTGCTTCTTAATAAACTATCTTAACATAACTTACTAATAGTTGACTGCCTGTCTTGGGTATCTGTGGCCCCTGAATCGAAAATCTTACAAGGTGGTACAGCAAAGATTCACTAGATTGATTCCTGTGATGTGAAGCTGAGTAAATTGGGTCCATATTCCGGGGAGTTTAGAAGAAGAGATGATCTAATCGAAACACACAAGATTCTGCAGACCGCTTGACAGGGTAGATCCCGAGAGATTGTTTCCCTTGTTTGGGGACTCTAGAACACAGGGGCTCAGTGTCAGGATAAGGGGCCAATCATTTAGGATGGAGATGAGGAGAAATTACTTCACTCAAAGGGCTGTGAATACGTTATTGTCACAAGTTTACATGTTTTTAACCTGATTACTTAGCCTATGTATGAATTTTTTGTATGAATGTTGGTCTTTATTGCAAGGAGATTAGAGTACAAGATTAAAGAAGTCTTGCTACAGTTGTACAGGGTTGTGGTGAGATAGCAGCTGGAGTATTGTGTGCGGTTTTGGTCTCCACATTTAAGAAAGGCTATATTTGCAGTGGAGATGGTACAGCAAAGTTTCACTAAATTGCTCCCAGGCATGAAGGGGGTTGTTCTATGATGAGAAGCTGAGTAAACTGGGTTTATATTCTCTTGGGTTTATAAGAATGAGAGGTGATCTCATTGAAACCTACAAAATTCTGAAGGGGCTCGATAGGGTGGACGCTGAGAGATTGTTTCTGCTGATCAGGGATTCTAAAACACGGGGGTGGGGGGCACAGTCTCAGGATAAGGGGCCGATCATTTAGGATTGAGATGAGGAGAAATTACTTCACTCAAAGGATTGTGAATCTTTGGAATTCCCTACACAGAGGGTTGTGGATGCTCCATCATCGAATGCATTTAAGGCTGGGATAGACAGATTCCCGATCTCTCGGAATCGAGGGATATGGGGAGTGGGCGGGAAAGTAGAATTGAGGCTGAAGATCAGTCATGATGGTATTGAAGGGTGGAGCAGGCTCGATGAGCCATATAGTTTACTCCTGCTCCTATTTGTTATGTTCTTGTGAAGGCTTGGCCAACAATTGTGGTGTGTTGAAACTTGGGGATGTACAAGAGGATGGAATTGGAAGAGCGCAGAGATCTCAGATCATAAGGAGTTTTCAGAGTTAGGGAGGGGTGAGGCCAAGGAGGGATTTGAACACAGAAATAAAATTTTAAAATTGAGGCTTTGCTGAACTGGAAGACAATGTAAGTCAGTAAGCACAGGGTGAAATGGATGAACAGCACTTGGTGTTAGGAACTGGTGTGAGTAAGCAAGATCACAGTAAGAGTTACCATCCTATGGATCACACCTCAAACTGATGTCTGTCTGTTAGATGCTTCACTTTGATATTAACTATTCCATTTCACCTTTTCAGGAGCAGAGAGTTGACTCTCATATCTTGGCCTCCCTCAACCAAAGCTTTCCCTATCCAGTCATCTGATTGGTGTCTGCAGAATGGATACTGCATCTGCCTACATAACATAATATTACATAGCATTTTTAGTCCAGAAACACACCATTTGGTTTAACAGGTCCATGTCAGTGTTTATGTTCCACCTGAGTCTTCTCTCACCCCTCTTTGTCTCACTCAATAAACATATCTTTCTATTCCTTTCTCCCTCATGTTTGTCTAATTACTTCTTAAATGTATTGAAGCTTCACCTCAAACCAGTTCTTGTGGTTGTTAATTCCACATTCTCACCACTTTCTCAGTAAAGAGGTGTCTCCTGAATTTCCAATTAGATTTATTAGTGACTGTCTTATAGTTATAGCCTCTAGTTTTGGTCTCTCCACCCCCCCAGCCCCACAGTTGGAGACATCTTCTCTGTCTACCCTATCAAACCCTTTAATAATCTTAAAGACCAACATTAGGTCACCCCTCAGTCTTCCCTTCTCTAAAGAGTTCCAGCCTCTTTAACCTAGCCTGACGGCTATAAGCTCTCAGTTCCGGTATCATCTAGCAATTTTTTGGGGAGCTGGTGGCATAGTGGTAACATCGCTGGCCCAGTGGTCTGGGCTAATGCTGTGGAGACATGGGTCCAAATCCCATCGCATCTGGTGGAATTTAAAAATCAGCAAATAAAATCTGGAATTGGAAGCTAGTCTCAGTAAAAACCCACCAGATTCACTCGTGCCCCTTTAGGGCAGGAAATCTGCCATCCTTACCTTGTTTGGCCTACATGTGACTCCACACCCACAGCAATGTGGTTGACTGAAATGTCTTAGCAAGCCCCACTCAGCTGTATCACTGTTACAAAGAATGCTACAAAGCCTACAAGACTCAAGTCAGGAGTGTGAGGGCATACTCTGCACTTGCCTGGATGAGTGCAGTTCAACCAACTGAGAGGGTGCGTTAGGACCCAGTGGCGGATATGCCTGCGCAGTAAGGGAGTGGACACAAGCAGCAGAGCCGGATTGACAGCTTTCCACGCACAAATCCGGTTGCAGAAGCGGAGAGACTGCGCCATTTATCTCCAGCTGGATCCATATCGGTAAGGAGGAAATCCTTTGGTGACTTTTTCTCCTGTGCAATATTCTGAACGTTTGGGGGGGGGGTGGGGAATTGTTTTTAGAATCCTCTGAAACATTGTAACTCGCATTTGTAACATTGTATCGAGTTAACTCGGCCTGAAACTGACGCGATTGTAACATTGTATCGAGTTAACTCGGCCTGAAACTGACGCGATTGTAACATTGTATCGAGTTAACTCGGCCTGAAACTGACGCGATTGTAACATTGTATCGAGTTAACTCGGCCTGAAACTGACGCGATTGTAACATTGTATCGAGTTAACTGGGGGAAACTGACGAAGAGCTGGTCTCTGGCCTCTGGTCTGACCTGGTCTGCAATTGATCCAACCTTTTTCTCTCTCTCGCAGCTTTTTCCTTCTATTTGTTTGAATCTCTACATTTCACCATGTTTAACATGAAGAACATCTTGGGTGGAGGCGGCGGCGGTGGCGGCTTGGCTGGCCTACTAATGCAGGGACTGTCCGGCGTTATCAGGTAAATTACTTCATTAAACGCCTTGCTTAGTTAGGGTTGGGATTTAAAAAAGAAATGAAAGCGCCTCTCCCGAGCTGTTTCATTTCTCCCCTCCATTTTGTGAAGATTATCTTGTAAAATAAGTTCAACAGAATTAAGTCTGTACTTAATGTCTCGTTAAGATTCATTCACTTGGTGTTAACTTGTCCACATCCTGTTCCAACTCATTTGTATCCATTAGACTCCGAGTTTCACTCCCTCTGTTTGTGCTCAATGGGCGCGGTTCGCCAACTCTCAAAACTATGGCTCCATCACCCAATAGTGTGAAAGGGTTGCTGAACAAGTTTGTTAAAATATCCAGATCCGTCAGTGGCTCAACTCCCAAGGACATTTTTAATCACCGGCCCTGCAGGTTCCATCCTGGGATCACGGGGTTTAAACTAAGATAGTTTTCATTTGGCAGATTGTTGTACTGAGTGTATCTGAACACTTGGTCCCTCCCAGTTTAGAGTGCGGTCACCAAGAATACCAACTCTGTTTGGGTCCATCATTCTAAAGATTATAACAGCCAGTTGTGTGAAGTATAAGCCACCTCCATAGCATTTCCCCCCCCCGTGTAGATTGTGTACAAATGAAAACCTTACAAACTAAACCTTAACCTGACAGGGAGATTAAAAAATATTGTTGAAGTTCAAACTCCTGCAAAGGCCCAATTGCCTTGAATTACACTGGGCCATGTGTCAATGGTGGGTGCCCGGTTAAGACCCTCACCATTAACTATCATTTGAGCTGACTGGAGTGGGTCCAAGTTGAGTGGAGTGCCCGAGGTGGTGGCTGCAGTTAAGGGCCGTGCAAGATTTTGAAGCAGTCAGTCAGTGACCAAAGTCACCAAGAAGCGGAGAAAATCTGGCAAGCAGAGCGTTTGCAGGGGGCTAACCCAAATCCACCCTTCCACCAGGATCTTGTACAAGGTTATGGGTGTTATAAATTCCTTCATTGTCGACATTTTCGAGCGCATCAACTCTGAGGCCTCGCCCTTGATTCACTACAAGTGTCATGCCATCTCGGCCAGGGAGATCCAGAGTGCCGCCCGCCTCTGCTGCCAGGGAAACTGGCCAAACACGCCGTCTCCAAAGGCACGAAAGCGGTCACCAAATACACCAACTCCGATTAGGTCAATCATTCTAAAGATGATTTACTATCATTAGTCCAATCAGTTGATCCACTGAATTGAGGACTTTAGCAAACAGCAGGCGTCAGCTTCTTGTTACATTTTACAGATTGTTCATTTCTGATTAACCCCTTGCTGCACACAAATCAAAATACATTATTAGTAGGATGGGCTTGGAAGGTCGGTTTGGCCAAGTTTGTTTGGGTAGGTAGGTAAGAAACTGGAGCTGTAGTTTGTCAGTGAAATGTGTTTTATGTAACCTTCATGTTGTCATTATGGCTTGGGCCAGCTGGGGTAGCAGCAGTGTGGGAGATGCCTCCAGTATGGTAACATACTATTCCTGATTAATTATGAATGGAGGCCATTAGACAGGATTCGCCAGATCATTTGCTGCTGTGAACTGTTCACTGAATGTGTTGTGATTCAATGCAGATTTATATCCACAGTCTCCTTAAAAAGAGAGGCCTGCATTTATATAGCAGTCATCCCAAAGCATTTTACAGATTTATTTAAAATCTGAGAAATGCAGCAACCAATTTGCACACAGTGAGGTTTGCCAGTTAAGGTAAAATGGAGTGAAAGGGGGTCATGTGACCTCTGCCTGACATGAAGTCTGGGTGGCTGGGAGGTTGATTTATTGGGAAGAAGGCACAAGATGTTCACACTTGTAGACAATAGCAGGAGCAGTTGTGCTGACTGTGGGTAGACTGGTAGTCTCCTAGTCTTGCAGGGAGGTGTTAGGAATGTCACATTTAAACTTTAAGCTGTCTGTTTAATTCCAAGATAGAATGGAGGTGGGGGAATCTAGAATATAGCTAATTAGCATTTCTACCTGGATACAAGCCCCATGTGATTCATGTTGCCATGGAGATAGGTTTTGGGAAGGGAAAAGTCAATAAGGAAGCCATTGTAATATTGGGTTATAGAGTTTCTAAGATATCCCTGAAACTCAGGCACAGGTCCACCCATCTGCAGCAATCTGAGAAAAGGAGGCAGAGGCAGCCAGTCCTGTACCTGAAGCAGAGAAAATTCACCATTAGAATGTGGGTGGGAGCTCATGCTCAGATTCAAGAGACCAAGTTCCTGACAATTTAAAGGAGGCTGGAAGATTTACCTAGCTTAGGCTAGAGAGAAGGAATCTTTAGTGTAACCCTTGCATTAAAAGTCAGTTTGGGATTAGAAGTCACCCAGCTGGAAAAAGAAAGGAAGCAAGCTCTTTGGAGTCGGGAGTGGCTTGGGACTGGTTCCTGGAGAATGAAATAGACTTAAGGGACAGTGTAAAGTACAACCATAGCAGGAGAGTTTTGGTCATATTTAAAGCTAAATGGGGAATTTCTTTTATGTAGTTCAGTGTATAAGTTGCCTACTGAATAGTGTTTGGACAATATTGCTTTTAGTTTTTTGTTACAGTAAAATTTGGGCTATTTCAATACTCCCCAATGATTGGATACAGAGCTTGCACTAGAGAAGGAATGTGGAATAAAAGCCAAATACTACCAATGCTGGAAAAACTTAGCAGGTCTGGCAGAATCTGTGGAGAGAGAGAAAGAGATAATGTTTCGAGTCTCTATGACTCTTCTTCAGAGCTAAAGAGCTTTAGGAATGTTGGAGGCTGCTACCTGACGGAATAATACATTGTAGGGTGAAATCCAGTGAAGGAGAAAATAGCATTCCCTGTGGCTCAGTGGGTAGTTCTCCCAGGACTAATTCCTAATCTTATACTGTTTCAGGTCCCCAGAATAGAGGGGTGGAAATTTAGCCAAGGTTCCTGCTCACTGTCTCCTGACAGCTCCTGGCCATCTGCTTCCATTGGGAAGTAAACTTGTTCCGTTGGTGGGGGAGGGGCTCTGACAAAATCCAGCTGCTACATTTTGGGTTCCATGATTGGAAATTAGATACTTGAACAGAGGACTGGAGGATTGTGCTGGTGCGTATGGGTAGGCTTAATGATAGGAAGTGAGGAAATTGGCAGGAAAGTTGTTGTCTTGTGCATCTTCCTCCCTGGGAGAGAGGTGTCAGCTGTGGCTCAGTTCATAGCACCCTCGCCTTTGAATCAGAGGGTTTTGGGTTCACGTCCCACTCCCGGAAACCAAGAACTGTGATTGTACTCGAAAGAGTTGCAATCTGTGACTGTTGGTAACTCGAAAGAGTTTCCTCCCTGGGAGAGGTGTCAGCTGTGGCTCAGTTCATAGCACCCTCGCCTTTGAATCAGAGGGTTGTGGGTTCACGTCCCACTCCCGGAAACCAAGAACTGTGATTGTACTCGAAAGAGTTGCAATCTGTGACTGTTGATAACTCGAAAGAGTTTCCTCCCTGGGAGAGAGGTGTCAGCTGCGGCTCAGTTCATAGCACCCTCGCCTTTGAATCAGAGGGTTGTGGGTTCATGTCCCACTCCCGGAAACCAAGAACTGTGATTGTACTCGAAAGAGTTGCAATCTGTGACTGTTGATAACTCGAAAGAGTTTCCTCCCTGGGAATACCTGAATCTCAATTTTGAAGGTGTGTGCATTAAATAAGTGTGTGAGCCCCTTATCAGCAGGTGTGGCTATTACCAGTTGAGTTTTTCCAGCTATTTTTGTTTTTGTGGCTATTACCAGGGTTGGTTCTCCTGCATTACATTGTCACTAGCTGCCTAGCCCTTCCCTCAGGTTAGTTACATCACACCTCATGGAGAACAAGTTCTGACAGCCTTGCCACTGGGAGTTTTGGGCAGCACTAGTCAAATTGTCTCCATTGTCCACAATAAGGCAAAGAACCCATTGTTTTAATAAACTGGAACTTTATACCATGTGATGGATGTGCATCCTTTTAAGTGACCACGGCTTCATTTGTCTAATCAGTTTAGCTTTGTGAGGGAAATGTGCAGGTTTGGAAAATATTTGTAAACTTCAGGCAGTGCCCGGCTTTAAGTAACTGGAAGTTTTTTTTTCTGCCTGAACCTCGGAGGTGTAATAAACCATTGCCTAACGATCCAGCTCTAGATACTGCATGCTGCTGATACAAACTTCATTTTGAGGTTATGAAAGAATGAATAAGACTGCCTTTTGCAGTCTCCAGTGAGTCACCCTATGGGTTACTGTCAAAGTGTAAGTCCCTTGATAAGTGAATGTCACAGACAATGCAAAGCAATATGGAATCTGTTAGTGATGCTGGCTGAGGGATGAATGTTGGCTAAGACACCACAGAGACCGCCCTGCTCTTCAAAATACTCTCATTGCCTCATTTCTGAGCAACTAAGAACAGACAGGGCCCCAGTTTTGGTGCACCGCCCAGTGCAGCACTCCCTCGGCGCTGCAGTGAAGTGTCAGTCTAGCTGGCGTACTAAAGCTTTTGAGTGCGACTTCAACCCACAACCTCTACCACAGAGCCACAGCCCTGTTAAAGGCGGTTGGAAGACCATAGTAATCACACCTTGAGGTGTTGGGCTTGGTGGCTGCATTTGCAGCGTCTCGGTTTAAGGTCCATTCCAGAGACCTGAACACAATTGAGGTTAAGGTTCTGCTGTGGAACTGGAGGAGTGACTGAACAACTTTCTAAAGTTCTTTTTTCTCTCATCTCCTTCATTTTGCACCCTGGAAATTTACTACTTGTGTTAGGTTTCTACAGAACTGATTCAAGTAGGTGTAAAATTTTAGTTTTGACTGGTTGACCCTGAGGTAGAATCTCTGGAGTGTGCACAATTGTTTGAAAGGAGGGTTTGTTAATTTGACCCCAAGCCAGTTAAGTATGAAACTCTTTCGAGTTATCAACAGTCACAGATTGTAACTCTTTCGAGTACAATCACAGTTCTTGGTTTCCGGGAGTGGGACACAAACCCACAACCCTCTGATTCAAAGGCGAGGGTGCTATGAACTGAGCCACAGCTGACACCTCCAGTTAAGTATGAAACTGGACACTAACACTTTTCTTGATAATAGGTTGATTTACAGAATGCAGCATTACATGTCTGCATCTGACCTACTACACCTGTGTCCCAGCAATCAATCTTTATACTCTTTTGGCTAAATCAGTAAATAAAACAAATTAATTAATCAATTACAGAGTTAAATAAAAGTGATAGCCTCAGTATCTCTTCTCTTCATAAGTACTTAATTAAACAATGCCCTTCACCTATATATCTTAACATAAATAACAGAGTTGAATTTCAATCTTCTCTTTCATCCCTTTTGCTTCCATCACAACCTCTCCCCTCCCCTTCTCCCAATGATTACTTGTCCAGACCATCTCGAGCAATAAACACATTGGCCAGTACCTATAAGAGCATAAGATGTAGGAGCAGAAGTAGGCCATACGGCCCATTGAGTCTGCTCTGCCATTCAATGAGATCATGGCTGATCTGATAATCCTCAACTCCACTTTCCTGCCTTTTCCCCATAACCCTTCATTCCCTTACTGATTAAAAATCTGTCTATCTCAGCCTGGAATATACTTAATGACCCAGCCTCTACAGCTCTCTCTCAAGAATTCCACAGATTCACTTCCCTCTGAGAGAAGAAATTCCTCCTCATCTCTGCCTTAAATGGGTGACTCCTTACTCTGAGATTATGCCCTCTGGTCCTAGACTCTCCCACAAGGGGAAACAACCTCTCAGCATCTACCCTGTCAAGCCCCCTCAGAATCTTTTGTTTCAATAAAGTTGCCTCTCATTCTTCTAAACTCCAGTGAGTACAGGCCCAACTTACACAACCTCTCCTCATAAGAAAATCCCTCCATATCTGGGATCAACCTAGTGAACTTTCTCTGGACTGCTTCCAATGCCAGTATATCTTTCCTTAGATAAGGGGATCAAAATTGTTCACAGTATTCTAGGTGTGGTCTAACTAGTGCCTTGTATAGTTTTAGCAAAACTTCCCTATTTTTATACTCCATTCCCTTTGAAATAAAGGCCAACACTCCATTTGCCTTCCCTATTACCTGCTGAACTTGAATGAATCACAAAAAGCTAGCATTCATGCATCTTTCCACCCCCCCCCCCCCCACAAATACAATTGGTACGATTCGACTATTTGGGCAAGCTGGTGATTTAAGGGGTCTGTCATCTTCGTTGTGCAGGGTGTTTGCCTCCAGAACTTGATGCACTTCAGTGCTTTGAGATATTAAATACATGGGGGAGAAGGTACTGGAGGATATCTCAACAGGGTGAGATGAAGTAAAGAGAGTGGGGGGAGGCAGCATAAACACAGGATTGAATGACCTGATTCTGTGCTGTACATTCTATGTAAACCTGTTAAATTTACATATTTAAATGTGTTTAATGTTTGCAGCATTTAAATATATATTCCTTTTTCTTTCCCATGCTCTGCCTTCAGCCAAATGGCAACTGGTCCGGTAAGTAACTTGAATCTTCCTTAACTGTTTTAAGTTGAATGAGGCTGTTTGTACACAAATTAAATGTTAAATATTTTACTTGTGTTCAGAAGTTTGCTGTAGCCTTGGGTTCTGCTTCTGATCAGAGCTTTAAAAAATAATTGTCTACGCTGCTATTACAGCCAGGATTGTTCCATTGCCTTTTGTCCAGTGTCCCTTTTTTAAAGTTCAAATATTGACTGATGTCACCAACATTTCACTGTCCATGCTCAGATATGAAGAACAACCCCCTGGTTGAGCTGTTTAGAGAACAACTGGTGCTATGAACTCGTCTCGATGTGAGTTAGTGCCATCAGGAAATCTGTGATGCTGAGAAGTGGGGACAGCACCTGGAATTGTATAAATGCATGTGGAACAGCTGCAGTGAATATCAGTCTTCAAAGGGTTTATGTGCAATGGAGGGCACAGTGTCAGTGTTGTTCAGTGCCACTACCCACACTTGTGCCCGTGGTTCACTTGTCTGTCCTGTTCCAGGAAAGGTTTACGTGAATCCTACCACAGATAGTGAAAGCCAGACCGGATGGGGTCCTCAATGATTACTTTTGTTGGCTTGGTTAGTGGCCTGCAGGCAAGATGCCTGGAAACACATTCAATTATCTTCAAGAACAGTGAGAAATGAGAAGCACTGATGGCCAATCCTCTTCATCGCCCCATCCCTGCCAACCGTGCCCCATGTTTGGAGAGCCGGTCAGCAACCCTGGAAGGACTTTTCTTCCTTCTGGGAATAACGCCCGGGATGAAGGACATTAGTTACTTGAAGAAGCTGGGATTGCTTTTGAAGCAGGGAAGCTTGAGATTTCATAAAGATGTTCAAAACTATGAATGGTTTTGATAAAGCGAGGGAGAATCTGTTTTCCATTGACTGATGCTGGTAATTCAGTTCTTGTCCTGTCCTGCATTTAAGGCTGCCAACACTCTAGGATTGTCCAAGAATTAAAGATTAATCTGCAAAACCCATGGTGGACCATTCATTTTTTTTAATTTTTGAACACTTGTTATCAAAATACTATAGATGGGTAAAATAAAAAAAAGGTTTAACTGGGTGCATGTGGGCAGGTCATGTGATAGTCTCCAGGAAGAGATCGAATCAGAGCTGGCCTTGGGCCTAAGTAAATTTCTCAAGGTTTTTTTTTTAAAAAAAAACTATAACTGTACCTTGTGAGTATTGACAGTGGGGAACTAAGTTTCTTGTAATGACACTCTAGTCTGGAATTTTTTGACATTATGTAAAGGGCCTGTGATTTGGGCTCTGACCTTTCTGACAATTTGTTGACCTTGTTACAGGCTGAGCAGCCCCGCCATGTTTCCCAGGTCGAGGCCTATGAGAGCGATGAAGAACGGAAGTTTCGCCAGATCTTCAAAAGTCTGGCTGGAGACGTAAGCGTTAAAAGCGTGTTACAATATTTGTGAACTATTTGTGCATTTGGAGGTTTCTCCCAAATTAACTTTCTGCAGTTAACTGAAAGTTTTGGATACTAAGTTTCTGTTACAAAACTCTTAACACCTGGGAGACTCAGCCAGTCTCTTCACTTGAACTGCATGGACCAGGATAGGCATGGGGAGATATTGGTCTAGTGGTACTCCCCAAAGGTTTAGAGGGGAGAGAAATTGGATAGGGTTCATAATTGTCCAATCACCATTGCTCAAAAGGTGTGTGGGGCACACTGGGGCCAGCTGTGATAACTCTGCTTCCCCTGAACGGTGCAGCAAGTTGCCAGCACTTACTGAGGCTTAAGCATGAATAATGACCCCCTGTGCAAGATACCAGGGTTTATGTGCCTTTCAATTTCATACCTTGAGTTTGTGTGCCAGTCTAAAGCAGGGGTGGATTTTATCTATGAATGGTCTGCTTTAAGGAGAGGGAGTGGTGGCAATTAAGTCTTGGCACCTTGACCTATGACATTGAAGAATTAATTTATTGGTCTCCTTGTGTAAATGAAAGCACCTTCTCTCTTTTTTTTTTCTCTCTCTCTCTCTCTCTCTCCTCTTCTGTTTCTTGTTCTCTCTCGAGGTAGAGAATTGAGGCCTCGCCCATTATCCACAGTTGTGATTGAACCAATTGTGTGTTTGCTTAGAAGCCCCACCCAGACCTGCTGGTGTGCTTCTGAACAAGTATTAATCCCTGCCTCTTCTAGAGTATGCCCTGGGTTCTCTTGTGCTGGCTTTCTCTCAAAGGATCCACCTTTAAAATTAGATATTTCCTTGTTCAATTCTTTTCTTTTTAGATTGTCAGGACTCTTTTTTTTTTGACTGCAGTGCATCAAACAATATGGAAATATATGCACATTTGTACTGATCTTGACCTGAGTTTCCGGTCACTTGGGCTGGCTTTGCAGCAGTGAGATGTAATTTCACTTTGAAGTCACTCTAGGAGTTGTCTTTTGCAAGTTCTCTTATGTTAAATGTATCTGTATAAAGTTTTTGTGTTTAAAAAAAATCTCAAACCTATACCTTTTGGAGTATTGGTTCCCAGATTAGGAGGGTTGAGTCCTGGTGTTTAAAAAGGGGAATGTTGGCTGCTGTTAGACATGTTGACAGTTTTTGTGGGGTGGTGGAGGAGGGGGTAGTGATGGCATTCAGCAAACCCCTCCACGCCCATCATCTCGGGGCTCCATCTCAACTATTTTTGCGTTGAGCTGCCAGACTTCTGGTCCGATTCTTATTCGTGTTAGTGAGGGTGAGGGGCAGCAGAATGGAGAGGAACTGCTGGGCTCCAATTGCATGTCTCTTTTCTCCTGTTAGAAGGTAGAGACCTCAGGGGGACCTGTCGACCATTGCAGTTGACCCAGTCAGTGCCTTCCCCTCACTTTTTACATATGTTACAAAATTCATTGAGATATTCAACAACAGTTAGGGCATCGACTTCAAGAGGGAGGGGTGAATGTTGCTGGAGTGCAGCAATAGTTGACTTGTAAGCATTTTGGAAGTGTGTGTGTGTGTGTGTGTGTGTGTGTGTGTGTGTGTGACTCGCCACCAGGTCCACCCTAAATATCTACTCACTAAGGTGTGGTCACAAACCCATTGATGTGCAGCTGCTGAAAGAGTTGTCTGATCCTAGTTTTGGATCACTTTCCTGTGATTTGAGAGAATTAAATATGCCAATGCCTCACATTGAGGGACAAACTGTTTAAAAATGAAGAGATTTGATTTTTTTTTAAATGAAGTTGCTTTTTGTTTTCAAACATCAACCAATATAGATTAACAGTGTTTTCATAAATCTCAATGGTGGGTTATAGAGCTCTTTTCAAAAAACCTATTGTTGCATCTGGCAATGCCTTACACAAAAATAACCTCAAAATATACCTGTTATCTTCCTTTAACATGGGCATCTGCCACCCTCCCACATTCACTACTGGCTGAAACATTGTCTCCTTATGCAACCTAACCCACGTGGCCCAGCTTAATGCATTAAAAATACATTTTATTTGTACTGTAACTGCCTCCAAACTGGAGTTCATCAAAATATGAAGGCAGTCAAGTGAATACATGCCTGTGAATGATAACTGGCTGGTCCAGCCACCTCTCTCTCACACTTGTGATACCCAGTGTATCACTGTGCTTCACACTTATAAATTTCAATGATCAGTTTTAATCATTATTCTCATTTGTGATATCTCAAAATAATTTAACAAATGGACGTGGTAATGTAGAACAATAAATACTTGATAACCAAAGGAGCAGCAGAACTGTTCACCAGTAGACAAGTTGCAATTCAACAGTGCTCCCAATGCAGGGATGCACCTCAAAGAGCTTTACTTTGAGGAGTACAAAACATTGCACACTAAGCAGGTGGGGAACATTTTAAAATTGGAGCAGGGCAATGAAAGGCACAATAGGGAAGTGTTTTAGAGTATCTTTTAAAGGCGAGTGTGGTGAAAACTGAAGGGAGGGCAGGACTATAGTGACTAAATGTGGCACCATTGATAGTGAAGTAGGGAAAAAAACCTCCTAAGCTTGGTGTTCGAGGCGTGCAGAAACTTGAAAATTAGGCCAGAAACTTCAGTTAATGCTGCAGGACATTCCCAGATTGAGCTGAAGAGAGAGAGGCATGCAGTGCCAGCCCTCTGACCCTCGGCTCACCACCTCTAGCCTTCCCCCTGTGAGATGCTTGGCTCTTTCAGAAATAAGAACCAGTGTTAGCTCTGGCAGCAACTCTGTAACCAAGTTGCTTATCAGCAGACTGTTTCTTTCCATAGACAACTGAAATCTATGAGCAAAGGCACTGGAGTACTAAAACACCCTTTTAGAATAATATTTGTAAGTGTCGTGTAATATGTATCACATGATTAGACATCGCACCATCTGACCTCCAGCAACACTTCCTACCAGAATTGCCAACCTACTAGAAACTCTAGACCTGCATTAACATAGATGCTGTAATTTATGGTTTCAACGTTGGTGCAACAGCCTTTGGGTTTTCATGGGCCTGGCATATATAGGGTTAAGCAGCATTTTTCTCCTGCTGACGCCAGGCGTGAGACTTTGGGCATCGTCGTATGTCAGATTTGGAATTCTGCTCTCTGTTGCTGAAGGAAGGAGGTGGTGGGGGTGGGAGTGTAGCTAGAGCTGCTTTATCAATATAACCCAAAGGGCAAGGAATGAAAGAGCCGGTGGTGGTATAGCTGACCATCTCATTCTCCTCCCGGTGCGCTGCATATCCAATGAACCAACCCTGCTACAGCATACTTGCTGTGTTCCTGGGATGGTGTGGGGTGGGTAGAAAGAGAGAGATCCAATCAATGTCTGGGATGAAGTCCTGAGTTTTCGCAGCCCTTCATGTGATAGTGAGTTTGATTGAAATCACAACTTGTGGTCAATTCTCGTGTTGGCAGGTCTGGAGAACAGTCACATGGGGCTGTGTGTGAGGAACATCTCCTCCCCCAGGCTACCTCCATTTGCTTCCACTTCTCATTTTTCCCAAACAATAATTTACCATGAATTCAGTGGCTTCTATTTGCCCCCCTCACTGCCTGGGTTCCTTGCTGCTCGTGCATTACTGCACGAAGATACTAAGCTGAGGCCCAGCTCCTTTTGGTTGGGATTAGGGGGTGGGGAGGAAACTGGACTCTCTTTGCACATCCTAGTGACTCAACAAAGTTAGAAGATTTATGCCTGAGAGAAAGTTGCTGATGGTGAGCGGTGGTCAGGGTTGACTAGTAAGGGAGCTAACCTGAGGGAATAGGGAACCAGACTTCTGATTTCTGTAGGGTTGAATTTCAGTTATCGTATCGAGATGACATCCAATAGCAGTGTCTGGACTAATTCTACATCTCATTACAAGAAACCCATAAATTTGTAGGCCTAGGAGAAATAATCCTGTTCAGTTTTTCCAGTTAAGCGGTAACTTCTCATTAAGACATTACTGGGAGTAGGGAGGTGAAGAGAGAGCAAGATATCTCAATATGGATATTCATCTTTATTTAGTGTTGGAAATGCAATGTTCTGGGGTTAGGAGAAATTCTGGCCAACTGGTCCTTGTGTCCCTCCTGTAAAGCGATGGGAGTCGAAATATTCTCTTGGAATAAATCGTGTCTGCTGTGATCTAAGAAGGATCTGGTTCTTTGCAGGACATGGAGGTGAGTCCAGTAGAGCTGAAGAACATCCTCAACAAAATTGTATGCAGACGTAAGTAGTGGTTTTGTTTTTCGCGGCTGCTTCTCTGTATGATGTGGCCATACCAAATCGGCCTTGTAGGTATCAGCATGGCTCAGGTGGTAGCCCTTTCAACAGAAATTTATGGGTTTAAGTGCTACTCCAGAACTGTGACCTAATTCCACATACTCGTTATTCTTTGTTATCTAGGGCTAACACAAATCTACCTTTAAAATTAACAATTAATCTAGTATCATTTATGGAAAAGAGTTCCAAACTTCTACCACCCTTTTCCAAGAATTGTTTCCTAATTTCATTCCTAAAAAGTCTGACTCTTATTTTATAAGACGACTGCCCCCTAGCTGTGGAGAATATAAAGAAAGTAGGAAGAAGCTTAAGCAAGGAGTCAGGAGGGCTAAAAGGGGTCATGAAAAGTCACTGGCAACTAGGATTAAGGAAAATCCCAAGGCCTTTTATACATATGTAAAAAGCAAGAGGGTAGCCAGGGAAAGGGTAGGCCCACTCAGGGACAGAGATGGGAATCTGTGTTTGGAGCCAGAAGAAATGGGAGAGATACTGAATGAATACTTCTCATCAGTATTCACCAAAGAGAAGGACTTAGCATTCGATTTGTCTAGGGAAGAGTGTGTAGATAGCCTGGATCATGTTGAGATCAAAAAAGAGGTGTTAGGCGTCTTGAAGAATATTAAGGTGGATAAGTCCCCAGGGCCAGATGGGATCTACCCCAGAGTACTGAGGGAGGCAAGGGAGGAGATTGCTGGGGCCTTGACAGAAATCTTTGTATCCTCACTGGCTACAGACCAGGTCCCAGAGGACTGGAGAATGGCCAATGTTGTTCCATTGTTTATGAAGGGTAGCAGGGATAATCCAGGAAATTACAGGCCGGTAAGCCTTACGTCAGTGGTAGGGAAATTATTGGAGAAGATTCTTTGTGACAGGATTTACTACCATTTGGAAGCAAATGGGCGTATTAGTGAGAGGCAGCATGGTTTTGTGAAGGGGAGGTCGTGTCTCACTAATTTGATCGAGTTTTTCGAGGAAGTGACAAAGATGATCGATGATGGGAGGGCAGTGGATGTTATCTACATGGATTTCAATAAGGCCTTTGACAAGGTCCCTCATGGCAGACTGGTACAGAAGGTAAAGTCGCACGGGATCAGAAGTGAGCTGGCAAGATGGATACAGAATTAGCTTGGTCATAGAAGACAGAGGGTAGCGGTGGAAGGGTGCTTTTCTGAATGGAGAGCTGTGACTAGTGGTGTTCCGCAGGGATCAGTGCTGGGACCTTTGCTGTTTGTAGTATACGTAAATGATTTGGTGGAAAATGTAACTGGGCTAATTAGTAAGTTTGCAGACGACACTAAGGTTGGAGGAGTTGCAGATAGTGAAGAGGATTGTCAAAGGATACGACGGGATATAGATCAGTTGGAGACTTGGGCGGAGAATTGGCAGAAGGAGTTTAATCCGGACAAATGCGAGGTAATGCATTTTGGAAGGTCTAATACAGGTAAGAACTATACAGTAAATGGCAGAACCCTTAAGTGCATCGACGGGCAGAGGGATCTGGGTGTACAGGTCCACAGGTCACTGAAAGTGGCAACGCAGGTGGATAAGGTAGTCAGGAAGGCATATGGCATGCTTGCCTTCATCGGCAGGGGTATTGAGTATAAAAGCTGGGAAGTCATGCTGCAGCTGTATAGAACCTTGGTTAGGCCACACTTGGAATATTGCGTGCAATTCTGGTCACCACATTACCAGAAGGATATGAGGTGTTGGAGAGGATGCAGAGGTTTACCAGGATGCTGCCTGGTCTGGAGGTTATTAGCTATGAGGAGAGGTTGGAGAAATTTGGATTGTTCTCACTAGAGTGACGGAGATTGAGGGGCGACTTGATAAAAGTTTACAAAATTATGAGTGGCATGGACAGAGTAGATAGTCAGAAGCATTTTCCCAGGGTGGAAGAGTCAATTACTAGGGGACGTAAATTTAAGGTGAGAGGAGAAAACTTTAGAGGAGATGTGCGGGGCAAGTTTTTTACGCAGAGGGTAGTGAGTGTCTGGAATTCGCTGCCAGAGGAGGTGGTGGAAGCAGGTACGATAGTGGTGTTTAAGAGGCAGCTTGACAAATACATGAATAGAGGGATACAGACCCCGGAAGTGCAAAATGTTTTAGTTTGACAGGCAATATGATCGGCGCAGGCTTGGAGGGCCAAAGGGCCTGTTCCTGTGCTGTACTTTGTTCTTTGTTCTAGCCTTAGACTCCCCAGCAAGCAGAAATAATTTCTCACAATACGTTCCCCTTAATATCTTAAACTTTGATCAAATCACCCATTAACCTAAATGGAAAACAACTGTGGTCTGTTTAATCTCTTCCCATAGCTTAACCCTTCGAGTCCAGGTATAATTCTAGTAAAACTACACTACATTTGGAGTGCTGCATTTTTGGAGGTGTTGTCTTTCAGATCAGATGTCAAATGCCCCTTTGGCATCCTGACCAACGCTTGTTCCCGAACCAGCTTCAAACAGAACCACTGGTGATTGCTTATGGTGGGAATTTGATCAGTTTTGATTGACTGTTTGCCCACAGTGACTGTGGTTCAAATTCATTAGCTGAAAATGTTCTAAAAGTGCGATTTTCTGTAGAAACAAAATTGAAATCCTGTTTGAAACCTTGGCTGAGTAAATTAGTCATGGGCAGAGGCTGTTGACCTCTGCAGTTCAGTGCAAACCTGTTGCTTTCATTGTAATGAATATTCTCATTATTGTGCATAGGGTTGTGTAGTAATTGTAGCTCTAAGGAATGTGGTGACTGTAGCTACAACTACTACAGGTTGCCGACCCTCCAGGATTGAAGATCAATCTCCAGGACACCGCTGTGTGTAATCCTGGAGAAAAATCATCCGGAGATTCAAAAAGACTTTTCAATTTTCTTTTGAGCATTTCTCCTTTACCAAATATGAAAATGGAGGGGGGAAGTCTGTTTGGCTGACAGTCAAGCATCATTCGATTGCATAATGAATGTTTTATTTTCCAATTGGCATAGGAAGGCAGTATGTCACACAGATCGATGTGTTAGAGCATGGGGGCAATTTTTAAAAATTCACTTATGGGATGTGGGGGTCGCTGGCTAGGCCAGCATTTATTGCCCATCCCTAATTGCCCTTGTTCAGAGGGCATTTTAAAGGGTCAACCACATTGCCGTGGGTCTGGAGTCACATGTAGGCCAGACCAGCTAAGGACGGCAGATTTCCTTCCCTAAAGGACATTACTGAACCAGATGGGTTTTTATGACAATCACTTATGGTTTATTGGTCATCATCAGACTTTTAATTCCAGATATTTATTGAATTCAAATTCAATAAATTGGGTGGGATTTGAACCCTGGTCCCCAGAGCACAACCCTGGGTCTCTGGGATACTAGTCCAGTGACAATACACTATGTCACCACCTCCCCCTCATCGTGTGATGAAACCTCCAGGGATACATTTAATCACAGAGATAAAAACAAAAAGCTAAAAGCTACTGCGGATGCTGGAAATCCAAAACAAAAACAGAATTACCTGGAAAAACTCAGCAGGTCTGGCAGCATCGGTGGAGAAGAAATCAGCTAACGTTTCGAGTCTTCATGACCCTTCTGCAGAAGGGTCATGAAGACTCGAAACGTTAGCTGATTTCTTCTCCACCGATGCTGCCAGACCTGCTGAGTTTTTCCAGGTAATTCTGTTTTTGTTATACATTTAATCACAGTTGGCAACCCTAAGTGTGCAATAATTAAGTATTTAGACATGTTCGAGAATTACAATATTCAAAAGGTTAAGAGGGTTTTTATTGGTTAGGGTGGAGGAAGAGTGGGGAATAGGGTACACAGTACATCACCCTGTTGGAGTCTCTGATCTTCACAGCCCTGTCTCTGGGGGGAAGTTTGTGTTTAATTATCACTGCTTTAAAAGGGTAGTTATTCTGGAAGCAGGTTTCTTCTAATTCATTCGCTGGATGTGGGTGTCACTGGCAAGGCCAGCATTTATCGCCAATCCCTAATTGAGAAGGTGGTGATGAGCTGCAGCCTTGAATGGTTGGCTGATAGTGGTTTTTAATTACATCTGGCTAGTTACGCCATTGCTCCATCCGATCCTGAAATCAGCCACACTGCTGCGGGTCTGGAGTTGCATGTAGGTCAGACTGGACGAGGATGATGGCTATCCTTTTCTAAAGGGTGTTAGTAAACCCATCTGGTTCACTGATACCTAGCTTTTTATTTTAGATTTAATTCAATTTGCCCTCTGCCATGGTGGGATTTTAGCCCCTGCCTCCAGATCATTAGTCCAGATCTTTGCATTCCAGGTCCAGTTACGTGACCAGCATATTAACATACCCATAAGGTTGTGTGTCTGCTTGCTTCACTAAAGCTAATTGACTTCTGTGATGCTCAAGGGAGATAGTGGTAATGTCACTGGACTAATAATGTAGAGGCCCAGGCTAATACTTTGGGAACACAGGTTCAAATCCAACCACGGCATCTGGTGGAATTTAAATACAATTAATTTTTTAAGAAAAGGTGGAATTGAAAGCTAGTCTCAGTAATAGTGACCATGAAACTGTCATTGATTGTTGTTTTAAAATCCACTGAGTTTACTAAATGATGTGTGCCAGGCAGACCAAATCCACGAGGGAAACTTGGTTGTGCTATCACAATGGTTTTGTAATTTGTATTTATTTTGAGATGTGTGCACTGAATTCAGAACTAAATAGGTCCACCAAGACTTGCGATTTAAAAAAAATAAATTAAAATATTTATTAACAAAAGGTGTCAAGCATATACATAAGACTACAATTGCTAATTAACCTGACTCCCAGTTACACCCACTTTAAGCCAACAGTCGAAACATAGATTTTATATTTTAAACAGATCCAGCAAATTAACGCATTACCCTGGACAGTGGAATTCCAAATAGCTTTTCTCCAGCTTCAGTTTCAGTAAACAGCAGACTTCTGCACAAATACTGGAGGCTTCGTTAAGGCTATTTCATGCACTTCTGTTTGATCTCACATGGCCCTCTCCTGACACTGCCTCATTCTCCTTTTATATACATTTCTCTTTTAATATGTAAATTCTATTGTTTCATATGTCTTTGAAACTGTATCTTTCTCACAATATGAAAACTTTCATGTTACTGCTATTTATTGTCAATGGCCTTTGGAGGAAAATAAATACATTCCTTAGCCTTGCTTATCTGGCTAGTTGTAAACAGACTGAGATCCCTTTGAAATCCAAATCTCCCTTCATCTATCTAAAAATACAAATTCCCTTCACACCTTACATGCTAAGCCAGCATCCATGTTTGCTCAGCATGTCAAGCACCTAGCTTCTTTTGAGTTAAAGCTTGCAGTTTACTTGACTCCAAATGTAATTAAATCACACACAGACCCAACCATACTTACCCCCATAAACCTACTTTACAATAAACCAGAAAAATGTTATGAAAATTATTATACTTTCATGACATTAATGTCCTTTTGAAGGAAGGAAATCTGCCATCCTTACAAGGTCTGGCCTACATGTGACACTAAACCCACACTGGTTGATGCTGGCCTCTGAAATGGCCTAACAAGTCACTCAGTTCAAGGGCAATTCGGGATGGGCAGCAAATGCCAGCCTAGCCAATGATACCCCCCAGATCCCATGAAAATAATAAAAGAAAGAAAATGGGGCTTGTCAGCCTGAATCTGACAGGCTATTAAATGTTCAGTGTAGCCTGTTTGATGAAGAAACACTAATTAATAAGCGAAGAAGGACAAACCTGAAGACTTTTCATATGTAGACTAAAAGAGCACTGTGGACTATTCAGAACCCACTGCCTATTATTGTTGAATAACCTATTACTATTCAGAAAACAATTTAAGGATAGGACTCTGGCCAGTGTTTGAAGTTCAATAGATTATTGTCATGGGCAATAAATTAAATTTCTAAATTTCTTTAATTTCTAAAGCTAATTAATGGTAACAGATTGTCTGGCATGATAGAATGTGCTTTTAATTTCAGTAGCTAAACACTATAAAATAGTGATTTGCCTGGTACAGAGAAATGATCACAGTGGTGTCAATGTGTTTTGTGTTGAATAAATCCAATGTTTAAAGAACCTGATCTGAAGCTAAGCAGGGTAAGAGTTTGGCTAATACTTGGCCAGGAGATTGCCCGAGAATAGCAGGTGTAATAGTGTTCACCTTTTGCAACTAGTGGCCAATGAACATAATGTTACAAACCGGTTAGGGACGATTAACATTTAAAAGGAATTCAAATAGCTTGTTTTAACCAATAGAACTATGCCACAAAATTTCACTTTTTAGATGAAAAAAACCCAGCAAATTTTATATAAAATAGTTAAACTAAACAAGCACTTAACTTAATATGGCTTATAACTATATAGGTTATGCACTCAGGTTTACTTCTTACATTCCCCAAGAATTCTCTTAAGACACATCAATCTTAAATTTATTTACTTCTGTAGGGACCACCCACAAGCATGCCATAGTTCTCTGGAGAATTCTCCTCCACTCCAGCTATTCTCGCAAGCAAAACTTTCATTTACCCTCACTCGACTGTGGAAGCCTCAGTCCCTTATTCTGTTTATCTTTCACTACTTGCAAGCTAATTCAGCTGATTGCAAAAAAAAAAGTAAAAATACACTGAGGACCACTGTAGATTCTTCCACTAATTTCAAACTGGGCAATCTTCCAGCTTCTGTCCCCTCAAGATTCAAACTGAGATTGACTGACTGTGTTGAAGGCAGGCGAGGCTTAATGAGAAAGTTAGTGTTTTATTCTGCTTACAATGCATGTCTGACTAACTGTCGTTTCCTTTGACTACCCTCTTCTGTGAGCTGCAAACTGCATGCACCAGTTCCAAGCTGCAACTAAAAGCAAACACCCAGATAAACTGAAACCAGAGAACCTTCCAAAGTGCCGTTCACCTCCAAATGACACAGCCTGCTCTGGGATTTCCTTGAACTGACCTTAGACTAATTAATTATCCCTTACTTACAATTTCTTTGACTGCAAGTTATATTCTAAAACGCCAAGGTGTATTCTAAAACGCATGACCATGAACTAGATATCCTCTGCAAGAACACGAGATAGAAGTAGGAGAAGACCATATAGCCTGTTGAGCCTGCTCTGCCATTCAGTACGATCGTGGCTGATCTTGGGCTTCAGCTCCCAAAAACCTATCTATCCCAGCCTTATATATATTTAACGGTGGAGCATCCACAACCTGCTGGGGTTGAGAATTCCAAAATTCACAACCCTTTGAGTGAAGACATTTTTCCTCATCTCGGTCCTAAATGATTGGTTCCTCATCCCGAGACACTGCACCCCCCCCCCCACCCCCCTCCCATGTTCTAGACTCCCCAGCCAGGGGGAAACAACCTCTCAGCGTCTACCTTGTCAAGCCCCTTCAGAATCTTGTATGTTTCAATGAGAGAACCTCTCATTCTTCTAAACTCCAGAGAATACAGACCCAGTTTACTCAGCCTCTCAATGCGGAGACTGGAGTGAATAGTGGACGTGAGTAACAACAAGAACAACTTGTATTTCACAGCACCTTTAATGTAATGAAATGTACACAGGCTCATCATAAAGCTACGCGTAATGCCGGGCCACAGAAGGAGATATTAGTTCAGAAGACTGAAAGCTTAGCTGAAGATGTAAATTTAAGAGTGTCTTAAAGGAGGGTGGAGAGGTTTAGGGAGGCTACTCCAAAGCTTGGAACAATAAGATTCTGAAAAAAGAGACTTGCTGGCGAAACTTTCTGTCTTGCGCTCATCGGGACAGATGCAAGAATGCCAAATTTCAAAGGGAACAACAACTGAGACTGCATGAGAAGGGTACTGATTGGCTGGCAAGTTGACTCTGGTCGAGATGTTGCCATGAAGAATCCACCAGGGAATTATTACCCCCCCAACCCCGTGCATTTGTTTAGTTCAAAAAAAGACACAATGACTGATGTGTTTCTTTTACCTATGGAGCACAGCCAATGAGTATATGTAGCTTCCAACAAGTGTAACTGAGCCACACTACAAGCCCAACTGACGAATTTAAATAATGGTTATTTTGGAAAAGGATTCATTAAAAGGAAAGTGATAAACAGAGTTTAATTTTGAACAATGCAGTATTCAGAGATGCCAATCTTTGATCTGGCCAGATCTCTGGTTTCCTCCTTTCCTGTTGGCCCAATTGTTTTTTTTGGATGGAACAGATTCCTGGTTTTAATTTTGATGTTGACTGCTTTGTTCTCTGCCACAGATGCTGACCTAAAGACTGATGGCTTCAGCCTGGAGTCCTGCCGCAGCATGGTTGCTGTTATGGATGTATCCTCCTGCAAAAAGCAAAACTAACTTTCAGCTCCAGAACATGAGCCGAGAGTCTCACCTGTTCCTAACATCCCAGTTTTTTTATTCCCCTGAGGGGCTGAATGCTGACGTATGATTCCATGTTTCATTGCTGGCCTGCCCTGAGCCAGTTGATTTTCGTCAGGGGAAGTAGGGGGAGGGGGGGTTGTGGACGGTGGGGGGGATGGGAGTGGGTAAGGGGGGGTGGAATGGATACAAATTTTTCCTTGAGAGAGAATCAAAGCTGGTTTAGGTTAGAGGAGTTTAACTAGGATAAACCAAAGCCATAAATGATACCATATGTGACAAAAGTAAGCTAACCCATCTCCTCTTTGAGCTTCCTGCAGCTTTTAATACAGTTGTTTACACCATCCTCCTTTGACACCTCTTCACCACTGTCCAGCTGGTGGAATTGCACCCGCCCGATTCCATTCTTCTCTCATTGTAGCTGGAGAGGTGCTAACCTACCAAATCCTACTTGCCCATCACCCCTGTGCTCACTGACCTACACTGGTTCCTGGTTGAGCAACACCTCGATTTTTAAATTTCTCTTCCTGATCCTGAACCGTTACCTCTGGTGCTCCCTCCTATTTCTCATCTACGTGCTGCCCTTTGGCAACGTTATCCAGAAACACCGTTGGTTCTCACGTGTGCTGACAACACCCAGCTCTACCTCGCCGCCACCTCTCTCTGCTCCTCCACTGTTGCTAAATTATCAGACCGTTTAGGATGAGCGGATATTTCCTCCAATTAAATATTGGATAGCCTGAAGCTATTGTTTAGGTTTCCTGGTCCAAACTCCATTCCCTACCTAGCAACTCCATCTCTCTCCCTGGGAATAGTGCAAGACTAATCAGTCTGTTTGCTATCTTTGGTGTTATGTTTGACCTTGCTGATGAGCTTCTGCCCACATATCCGTGCTGTCACCAAGACTGCCTATTTCAATCTCTAAAATCACCCAATTCTGCCATGCCTCCATTAACCTACTGTTCAAACCCCTATCCATGTCTTTGATACTTCCATGTTCGAACCTTTAGGTCATCCAAAACTCCCTTATCTATGTCTTAAACTTGCACCAAATCCCATTCACCCATCAGCCCTTGCTTGCTGACCTACACTAGCTCCTGGTTAAGCAATGCCTCTAATTTAAAATCATCCTTGTTTTCAAATCCCTTCATGGCCTCGTAATCTCCTCTGAACCCACAACTTTCTGTTGTGTGTTTCTAATGTACTCCTGAGCATCCAGAATTTTAATCACTCCTCCACTGGTGGCTGTGTCTTCAGCTGCCTGGGCCCTAAGCTCTGGAATTCTCTGTTAACCTCTTTGCTTCTCTATCTCACTTTTCACCTTGGTACCTTCTCCATTAAAGTTGCTATGTAAATGCAAGTTCTGTGTAATGATTTCTGCTGAACTTGCATCCAGACGCCGGGACTGAATTGGACTTGACAGTGATTAGCTTGACCCCTTTGCAGTCGGTGCTCCCTTTATCAAATAGCTTGCTGACACTTGATGTCCAGTTCTACCTGTAAATGCTTCTATGGGTAAGGTATTGGGTATCCATTCAGAACCGTGATTGAGCCTCCCGAACAGACCTTCTCAGAAATCCGCTTCTTGAACTGCTGACTAGGGACTAGGGAGATTGAGTGCTGAAAGGGGCCGGGCTAGTATTATTAAAGTATGAATATGCTTGCATCTGTATTTCCAACATTACAATCGTGACTACATTTCCAAAAGTACAGCACTGGCTGTAAAATGTTTTGAGATGTCCGGTGGTTGTGAAAAGCACAATATAAATGCAAGCCTGTCTTTTGTACTGAAGTTCAGGAGAACTCCAGCTCAAGGCCTGTTTGAACTTTGTTTGAGTGTCTGATTGAGTTTGTTACGCTTGCCTTAACAAAATGTTTTAGGCTGACAGCACTGGGAGGCTGGGATTTGAAGAATTTAAGTTCCTTTGGAACAAGATTAAGATGTGGCAGGTATGTATATGTCAGCAGAATGTGTAAGTAACTAAGGCCATGTACCTGTGTCTATATCTGGCTCAGTATATGCTGGGCAATTGCTTCTCTCGGGCTCATTGTGCCCTGGTTATACTGTGATTGTGGCCATTGTGTTGCTAAACCATGTGGATTAGAAAGCTCCATGTTTGATGGGTAACCAAAACAATCACCTTGCTTTTAAATATAATTTAGGCTCAGGCTCACTTAATTGTGCACAATTGGCATAAAATTAAATTAAGTGAATCTTAAAGGCTGATTTCAAATATATCAGCAAAGCTTGACCCTGGCAGTAGGAGAAAGTACTCGGGACACAGATATTGTACGGGCACCATGTCAAGCGGGTTTCTTTCTGTAAATAGTTATTCAGTAATGGCTGCCTGCAGTTGAGCATGTGTTAGTTTAAACAGTGCAATACACAAACTTTCTTGTGTGGAGGACTTGCTGCAGTTTTCTATCTAGCTGTAGCACTTCTTTCATACCCTTTCTCATCACTTCTGTTTTACAGCTTCATTGCGAATCCCTCATGGTCTACATGAATCTTGCTAAATTTATTTGGTCAGCAGCTCTCTAACAATACACTGGTATCCCTGCAATTAGCGCCCGAAAGCTTGAACTATCTCTCAGCACATTCTCTCCCTCTGACAACTATCTGACTTTGAGATTCTTTCAACGTGCAGGTCCCCGGACCCCTTTCATGTATCCACCTCAGTGCTTCCCACCAGGTTACTTGCACTTGATCTTTGTCTCCATGGGCTTCCTGCTCAAGTGCCATCACCTAAATGTTCTAGACTTGGAATCGTACAATGGTTACAGCAGAGAAGGAGACTGTTGGGCCCACTCTGCAAAAGCAGCTCGCCCAGTGCTACTCCCCTGCCTTTACCCATAGTGCTGCAATTTTTTTTTTCTTTTCTGACAATGATCCAATTCTGTTTTGAAGGCCTCAATTGAATCTGTCTCCATCACATCCTCGGGCAGTGTATTCACTGGGTTGTTATTTTGAAAAACTGAAGCTCCTCATGCCTAGAAACATTCTTGTGAATCTTTTGCGCACACACTAATGCTTTCTCATTCTTCCTAAAGTGTACTGCCCACAATTGAACACACTACTCCAGTTGAGGCTGAAACTTAGTGTTTTATAAAGATTCGCCATTACTTCTGAAGAAGTTGTACAGATTTGTGACTTTCACTCTGTTTTTCTCCCCACAGATGTTGCCGGACCTGCTGAGTTATTCCAGCGTTTTCTGTTTTAATTCACCATAACGTTTTTGTACTGTGTGCTCCTATTTATAAAGCCCAGGATCCCTTGTACTTTACTAACCATTCTGTCAACCTACCCTACCGCCTTTAAATGACTTGTGCAGATATACCTCCAGTCCCTCTGCTCCTGTGTTCCCTTTACAATTGTACCCTTCGTTTTATATTGCTTTTCCTCATTCTTCCTCCCAAATGAATCATTTCTCACTCCTCTGCATTAAATTTAATGTGCCATTTTTCAAATTTCACATGAATTAACTATTTCAAAGCTGCACCATGTTTCTGATAAGAAAAATTAACATCACAATTTTTACAAAGAAAGCACGGAAATAGGAGATCATTTAGCCCCTCTGGACTGCTCTGCAATTTACCTTTTGTCTTGGCTGATCTGTACCTTGACTCCATTGGTTCCAAATCTCATGAAAACCCTCTTCCAACAAAAATCTCTGCCTTGTTTTTGACATTTTCAACTACCCCCAGTCCCAGCAACTTTGGGTGGAAAGAGTTCCAGATTTCCATTTCCCTTTTGTAAAGAAATGTTTCCAGGCATTTTTGAATGGTAGGATTGGAGCTGCATTTCTATGACTGACTGTCCACTGAGCCCTGCTGAGATATGCACATCCCCTAATCAAACGCCACGTGACGCGTTCTACCTCAGTATTTGCACACGTGTAAAGTGTAGACGTTTGGGTGGAGGTATGGTTTAGGGTGAATAATGTAATTGTTTCTCCACTGAATCTGTGCCCTGACGAGCTACTCTGGCCACTTGTGGTGTTTAAACTAACTGCGTAATTCACCTCCCTAGGCTATCTACAAAAGATTCGACGCCGACAAATCGGGAACAATTAACAGCCAGGAGCTGCCTGGGGCATTCGAAGCTGCAGGTAAGATGTGTGATAGAAGGCGACCGACCGGCTGGTCAGCAGCTCCACGATGGAGCATTGGGGAGAAGGTGGTGCCAAGGGCACATTTTGCAGCATTTTTCAACACTTCCCTACGTAACATGAATGAATCCTCTACCCTCAATTGCAAATGATCCTTTATCCAGCTAGTTTATTATGTCTCTGCACCCTAATCCTTTAAAAGTCTTTCAAGTGGAACCTTAAGTGATTTCTGTAAATTGAAACATTATCAAACAGGCAGCCCACCTCTACTAATTGAAATGTCTCAGCAGTATTTGAGATTCAACATAACTGCTTTGCGACCATTCTGAATGCCTCCTATCCTCTGCCCTTAAGATAAACATAGGTGTTTATAATAGCCATTTGATAAATTAGTGGATTCTATTAAAAACTTCCCCAAGGCCATCTGGCTGTTTTAGTACCAAACTCTCAACGGCTTCTTCAACAACACCCCCCAACCCCTCAGATCTGTAATCTCTACCTAGAGGGCAGCAGACGCTGACCATCCTGACTAGGAAACATATCGCTATTCCTTCTTGCTGGGTCAAAAATCTTGGAAGTTCCTCCCCGTAGCAGCACTGTGTGGGCATACTTTCATCACCATCTTGTCAAGGGAACCTAGGGATGAGCAATAAATGCTTGTCTCGCTATAGAATCCCACATCCTGAGAATAGAATTTTTTAAACAAAAAGCTGAACCCCCCCCCCCCACCTCCACCCAAGCAGGATGTTGGACCTTGGGTTGCCGACTAGTTAATGATCTGTGTTGTTCTGTTCAGAGAAGAGTTGATGGCCAAGGTTCTTGCAATCATGACTGCTATTGGAAAGGGTGTTGGTGTGTCTTCAGGTGAATAGAAACATAGAAACTAGGAGCAGGATTAGGCCATTCGGCCCTTCGAACCGAAATGGAAAATATGCCACTCGTATTTGTCTGCACACTGTCAACTTCTAAACAAAGAACTTGTGCTTGGATAAGGTTTGGGAGGACAGTGTACCCTAGCATGGATCCTCAGAGGAGTGCAGTCAACAGTGAAGACTAACCTGACAAATATACCTATGTGGTTTAGAAGTGTCTTTATATATCATGACTGCAGGTTGTAACTCTGAAGTGGGTTTGACAGTTAACCTTTATCTCTTTGTCTCCTCTCAGGATATTGTCTGAATGATCAACTTTACCGATTGCTGTATCGCCGATATGCCAATGAATCTGGCGACATGGACTTTGACAACTACATTGCCTGCTTAGTCCGATTGGACGCAATGCTTAGTAAGTGGGATTCCGTCACCTATTGAATATTTGGTAATTATAAGGGCGCTGGGCAAACCTGACTGAAATAAGTCTTGTGAACTTGTCTTTGGATTCTGTAGGGCAGCATTATTGAAGCTATTTGTGGGTTATTGCTGTGTTCGAAACATGTATTTTAGTTTGTTTTGTTTCAGGTACTGTGCATGCTAGTCTCAGTGCAAAATAGATTGACATGGATAATTCCAAAGCTGGGATATTATAGTCACCAGACTGGTGCTCTTTTTTACTAATAAGGGAAGACAGGGTGACCTGAAAGAGGTCTTTGAAAGTTATTGAGCAAGTTTCTATTTGTACAGGTGTCCAAAGCACCCCTTGCACCCTCTTAAATACGAGACACTCACTAATATTCCCAATGGGGAATTCTATAGAAATATCTTTACCCCAGAGAATGGTGAGGATGTGGAACTTGCTACCATGGAACAGGCTGAGGTGAATAGAATAGATGCATTTAAGGAGAAGCTAGATACGTACATGAGAGAGTAAAGAATAGAAGGATTTGTTGATGGAAACAGAAAGAAAAGCGCTGGAGACATTCAGCAGGTCAGGTGGCATTTTTGGAAAGAAACAGAGTTTTAACAGGCTCTGTTAAATCTTCTGTTGGTGGCGAGGGTCCCGCCTGCCAGCTGGAGAGCCAGTGGGAGACCTACACTCGCTGACTCTTCATTGGAAGGCCTCTTGGATCTTATGCTAATTGGGCAGATCTGGGGACACCACTGGGCCTTCCTCCAGAATCCTGTCCCCAGAGGTGGAAGTGCTGTTCACCCAGAACAGTAGGTAAGTCAGAAACTGGCAACTTGTGATCAACAGCGCCACAGAGGTGGCTGTGGTCACTGCTGGAACAGCATCCCCCTGCCCCCTGCTGCTGGAGTCCCAGGAGAAAGGTAAGTGATGTGGGGTTGGTGTGGGGGTGTGGGGGGGTTGTGCAGGTGCACTTGCAGCTAGCTCCCTGCCTGATGCCCTTGCCCTCAGTTAGGCATTGAGTGCCTTTGATCGAGGGAAGCCCCCAGTCCAGGTGGCAGGTGTTGCACACTCTCTTGCCAGTTGTCCAGACTGCACGTCGGCAGAGCTGCTCGGAGCTGGGTTAACCCCAGCAGCAGCTGGAAAAGGCCATTTAAGTGGTCACTAACTGGCCACTTGAGACTCGGTCGACCTTCTCGCCCCACCGCCATGCTAGGTGGTTGAATTGTGACACAGTAAAGGATGACCTTACCTCCACTGTGTTAGCTCTGAACTTAATTCTGATGGTACGCCACCATCCCGCCTAATTAAGTGCCCCTCCTGCCTCCGAGCTCACCACCTCCAGGAGCAGAAGATTCTGCCCCACCGGCTCGGGTCTGAGTTCTGATGAAAGGTCATCGACCTGGAGCGCTAATTCTGTTTCTCTCTCCGCAGATGCTGTCTGACCTCCTGAGCATTTCTAGCATTTTATGCTTTTGTTACAGATTTCCAGCATCGGCAGTGTTTTGCTTTTGTGTTTGTGATGCTTTGATGGGGTTAAATGTGGAGGGATCGAAGGAACCATGTGGATTATAAACCAGTTGGGCCGAATAGCCAGTTTTCCTCTTGTAAATCGGACAGAGCCCTATCATAAATAGGATTCCTTGGCTGGTGTCAGGGTTCAGAGGGTCTAGTAGGACTTATAGGTTGAAGGTTGGGGACCCGGTTCAAAGGGAGGGAAAGCTGTGTGACGGACCCTGCCTGTTTGTTGAGTTTTTTTAGGGGCTGATTGAGATCCAAAGCATGTGATTTCCCCAAATGGGAATGAGTTGTGTGTTTTTGTTTTTGTTAGCAGAGCCTTTGTTTCACATCTGCTCTGGGTTTTATCCAACCTACTGGAAGTATGTGGTTAAAAAGACACATTTTTCTGCAGTGAGCTGTACTCTTAATTGCAACCTCGAGTTGACTTTTTTTTTCAAACTTTTTTTTTGTGTAAATTTGTTTCGAGAGGAAGGATGGAACTTCTAAAATCTGCAAACAGCAGCAGTCCAAGCTGCTGTGTTCAGTCGCTTTTTAAAAAATAATTGAGTTATTAATCCTGGAACACGGGAGGGGGGCCATTCGGTTCATAGTATCTGTGCCTCTTTGAACGAGCTTTCCAGTTAGTCCCAGTCTCTCTGCTCGCTCTTTGCAAAATTTGCCATTTTTGAGTATTTATTCAATTTTCTTATGAATGCTATCATTGAATCTGCTTCCATTTCAAACAGTGCATTCCACAATGATTAATTTAAAGATTTTTTAAACTAAGCTACAATTCTTTGTCTATTTCACTCCCCTCTGCCCGTTTCCCTCCCCAGTCTGGTCATTTAAAAGTTTTTAAATCACTGTACCTTTCAGCTTTAGAAGCCTCTGAACAGCACTAATTAGCCCCTGTATTTAAAATAAAAATATAAGCTTGAGCTCATTCTAAACTTTTAAGATAAAAGCAAAATACTGCAGATGCTGGAAATCTGAAACACAAACAGAAAATGCTGGAAGAAAACTCAGCAGGTCTAACAGCGTCTGTGGAGAGAAAAACAAGATAATGTTTCGAGTCAGTATGACTCTTCAGAGCTGAAGAAGAGTCATACGGACTTGAAACGTTAACTCTGTTTTTCTCTCCACAGATGCTGTTGGGCCTGCTGAGTTTTGCCAGCATTTTCTGTTTTTGTTTCATTCAAAACTTTGTCTGTCTGACCTAATTCACACCAAAAGTCCAGTTCTCATATCGCCCCTGTCCTCACTAACAGACAGACATAGACTCCGACATCAACTCTTAGGCAGTGCCTTGATTTTTAAAATTCACCCCTTGTTTTCAAATTCCTCCGTGATCTCGCTCCTTAAGAGATTCTGTAACCTTCACCGGCCCAGCAACCTCGGGATCTCTGTGCCCTTCCAATTCTGGCCTCTGGTTTTCTTTGCTCCATTATTGGTGGCCTTGCATTCAGCAGTCTGGGCCCTAAGCTCTGGAACTCCCTCACTCAACCTCTCCACCCCTCTTTCCTCCTTTTTAAGCTCTTTATAATCTACCTCTTTGGTCATCTCCTTATGTGGCTCGGTGTCAGGTTTGTTTGATGATTGCTCCTGTGAAGTACCTTGAGACATCTTATTCCATTAAAGATGCTGCTTAAATGTGAGTCACTGTTGGGAAGAGCTGGTTGGGCTTCACTTCTTATGTTTCACTTGCAGGATCATTCAAAACTTTGGATAAGGACAACAATGGCTCCATCAAAGTTAACATAGTGGAGGTAAGGTCATCCTTTACTGTGTTACAATTCAACCACCTAGCACCTGTTTGAGCTGATCTTTGCTTATTCCACCAACTAATGGGAAAGATCTGGAGGAACTAATCGGCAGTGAAAATTACAGAAAGATCCAAAAATTAGAGTAGTCACAATGGGGGACTTATCCTAATATAGACTGGGATATTAATAAGACAAAAGGGAAGAGAGTAAGGAGTTCCTAGAGTGTGTTCAGGAGAATTTTCAGCATCCAGTGTGTTTCCAGTTCAATGAGAAAGGGTTCTGGGGAATGAGGTGGGTCAAAGTGTGAAGGGGAACATTTCCAGGAGAATAGTCATAAGGTAATATGGAAAAGGACAAGGAGCAATTCAGGGTAAAAATAATGAATTGGGTTGAGAACTGATCTGACTCAGGATAAATTAGAGTCAAAGATTGACAGGCAAAACCATTAAAGGTGCTGTGGGCTACCTTTTAAAGGAAGAGAGCTCGAGTACAGTTCACATGAGGGGGCCAAGGTAGGACAAACTAATCCAAAGCTCCCTGGATGACGAAAGAGAATGCAAGATGAAAGCAGAGAAAAGTGAAAAATAAAGCTTTCGGACGGATATTACAATTGAAACAGACTGAAATATGAGAGACTCCAGAGGGGGAGATGTTAGACTAACTGGCCCGTGGCTGCAAGGACTCCCTCACACCCTTCCTTGAATAAGGGTGTCACATTTACCATTCTCCAATCGTCTGGCCCCTCCCCCATATCTAGGGAAGATTGAAAGAAGGTGGCAAACCCTTCTGCTATTTCCAACCCCACAACCTGGGATGCAGCCATCTGGGCCAGGTAACTTATAAGCATAGCCAGCTTTTCCAGTACTACCTCTTTCCAATTTTCATACTATCTATTGCCTCCACTATCGCTCCTTCTACATCAATTCCTTCACTTAGTAAACATGGATATAAAGAATTCAGTAAGTATTCTAGCCTTGCCCTGCGCCTCTAAGTATATCAGCCTCTTTGTCTCTAATGGGACCCACTCCACTCACTTAGTATCCGCTTACAATTTACATGCTAGTAGAGAACTTTTGGGTTCCATTTTATGTTGACTGCCATTCTATTCTCCTACTCTTTGTTGTGCTCATTTTCCTCTGACCTGGCTTTCATTTGAAGAGCTCACTTGACATGCACCATGCACCCTCTTTTTTTTGTTTCATCTTAATCTCTGCCTCCCTGATCATTCAAGAAACCTCTGGTTTCGGTATCCCTACCTTTTGTCCTTGTTGGAACGTACCTAGTCTGTATCTGAAGCATCTCTTCCTTAAAGATCACTCATTGTTCTGTTACAGATTTTCCTGTCAGTTTTTGGTTCTATTTTACCCCGACTAGACTCCTTCACATTGTATTGTTCTCCTGGGTGAAGAGAAGGTTGAAATGAGATTTGCTAGAGGTATTCAAAAGCATGAGGGTTCTGGGCAGATAGGGAGAAACAGATCTCGTTGGCGGAAAGAACGAGAGGCACAGATTTAAGGTGATTTGACAAAATGAGGAAAATCTTTTTCACGCAGCGTGTGGTTAGGATCTGGAATTCACTGCATATGTGTGGTGAAGGCAGATTCGACCATGGGTTCGAAAAAAAGCTGGTTAATTATCTGATGAGAAAATATTTTCAGGGCTACTGAATAACACGGAGTGGAACTAAATGAGTTACTTTTTCGGAGAACTGGCACAGACATCACAGGCCGAATAGCCACCTTCTGTGCTGTAACCATTCTCTGATTCTTTGTAAACTTGCTGTGGGACCTTGGCTTAGCCCATGCAAATGCTATGTTGGCTGGCGTGTTTAGTCACTGGAGTCAAAGAGAATGTTGCCCAATCAAGTGTAGAGTTTCTATGGATCGTCCTTGACTCAATGTCACCCATTGGAGACTGAGTTTGGACTGTCACAGCCGTCATTGGTGTAGGTGCTTGATCTACAACCAATAGAATTTGACTGGTCTGTTCACTGTCCTATTACAGCTCCAAACTTTGATCCTCCTGCATTAAGGGCTGCTAATCTGTGGCTTTATCAAACTGTATAGGAGGGTAAACAGGGAACCTCTCTATAGGGGAGTGTGTGCATTCCACATTGTCAAACACAAAATTCTTGGTAACTCTGTTTGAAGGCTCAAACATGGTGATGGGTTTGCTGTCAGTCAGACACCTGACCAAGATAAACTAGGGTGTGACAGAAGGAAGTTTGTGTCGAATTGTCCATAACATTGAGATTGTTCCTTCAGGGATGGGAGTTTGTTTTTATATTTTTAATTTACTTTTCTGAATGTGGGTAAGGCTGGGATTTATTTTTCCCCCCCCCTAGTTCACCCTGGATAGAACTGAGTGGCTTGTGAGGCACTTTGGAGGACAGATGAGAGTCATCCACTTGGTTGGGGGGTGGGACTGGAGTCTCATGGGGAAATCGGATTTCCTTCCCAAAGGGAATGAGTGAACCAGTTAGTTCTTTAACAATCCAAAAGCTTTGGTCACTTCTGCCAGGTTTTGAATTTTATTTCCCGGTTTTTATTTTAAATTGAGTTGGAGATTCTCTAGTTACCACAGTGGGAATCTCTGCATTTATTTTTGTTCTGGCCTCTTGATTGCTAATCTGGTAAATATAACCCACACTATTCAGCAAAAATGCATAATCATGGTCTTCCACCATGATTAATGAAAAATGAGCATTGAGGATGTTACAAATAGACATTGGTGGCAAATAACTTTTCCCATTCTATGTTCCAGTGGCTGCAGCTCACCATGTATTCCTAAAGCACTCGTCTCCGGATCAGCCCTTCAAAGAGAATGGAAGACCTCATTTGCTACTCATCTATCAGAGCTGGAGAAACGGTCCTTTGTTTGGCTGGGTGGGTGGTGGGTGGGGGGTGAAAATATATTTTTCTGCATGTCGGCTTTTTATAGTTAGGGAGATATCTGCGAATGTCAGCTTGTTGGGAAGGTGGTGGCTAATCTTGACCATTCTGAAATTCCGCACTGCTTCCTTCCTGATGGCTGTGATTGCCAAAATTTAAAAAAAAAAAGAAACCATGTTTGAGGGGAAAGGTCCTTCTGTGAGAGCTTTGAAAATGGGAGGTGAAGGAACAGGTGAAAGGAATGCTGCAAACACAGATCAGGTCCCCTCTGTTCCCTCCACGGACACTGGTAGACCTGCTGTTTCTTTTTCTCCTCCGGTTTCTGATTCCAGCGACTGCAGTAGTTTATCTCGTCTTGTTTGAATCTGCTACCCTCAACGTTTCTGTGTGCGTGCCTAAAAGGCGATGCCTTTTTGAGGAAATCAACCTTTTTAAACAATGTAAAGGTCACTTGTCATAAGCAAAGTTGTAGTTTTAAGGCCCACTGTCGCATTTGAACATTTGTTGCTCACTCTTTGTGGGGAAGCCAATCTTGAAGCATTGCTGCGTATCTCTTTTAACCTGGTGGGGGGATGTTGTGTGCCAAGCAGCATTAATGAAGGGGAAGAGCAAAATTGTTTGAGACCAGGTCTCTCCCTCTAGTAATTGGAGCTTTGGAAAGGTCAAGTTTATTTTTGCAATCCTGTGCTCTGGGGGAATTGTAAAGGTGCTTTAACTGCTGTCATCCTTCTGAACTGATCTATGGAATGCTGTCATCTGTTTGAATGCTATTGGATCTTGCTGGTTTATTTCTTATGTATAAACAAATTTATGATCCCATGGCACCAATAGCCAGTATCGCTTCCCATGACTTCTTTGCAGCCTTTTTCCATTACCTAAAACATGGGACCCGGCAAAGATCGGGTGGTGTTGCAAAAGGTGCAATGGTCCCAGAATCAGGAATTTGAAAATGCATTTCCTTCACTGTGTGAGGTTTTGAAGGATATGCCCTAAGCCAGACTGCGCTTATACCCTTCTCGTTTCCAGAGACCCATCCAACATGGAGCTGATCATACAGCCATTATGGCTCACTGTGGAGCGGTCTGGTCAGTCTGGTCAGTCTTTCTCTTTACACAGCTGGAATCCAACTGTTCAGTACCATGAGATGTCCATGCCAACGGTTTTCTGTTTAGTTTTCACTCGATCTGTATGAAAACCCATACTCCATCCCTCCTTTTAATTTCATCTGAAGGGAATAAGATAATCCCATTGTCTTGCAATGGAAGTTGTTGAGCATATTTAGCTAGTTGACCCTTTTAGCCACTAAAATGGGCCATGCTTTTTCTTACCTGAGGCTTCTGGATCATTGGTGAATTAGTCCTTCTGTTACCTGTTCTTGGAGCATTGCCAAAGTGTGTGGTTCACTGGAATGTCTGCTGGAGTGTATCAAAGATGAATCAGAACTGCTGATTGTTGAACTGGGAACATCAAGTCCCAATTGCTGTTTTGCCAAAATCGCACTTGAGGAAAGCTATCGGCTCTTTTAATGCTGAGGTCTTGTTGGACATTGAGTGATTGTACCTGCCAATGTGTAACAGACAACAGTGAGACTAGTGGGGTAATAATAAATAGATTCAAAATTGCTAACCTGCACTTGGTGCTGTTAACCTGTTTTGTGTTGTTCTCATTTCAATGGCCATGCTCTGGTTTTTAATAAAAGAAAATCTATTAACCTTTTTTTAAAAAAAAAAGTGTATATTTTACCAAATGTACATGTATTAAACAAACACTAAATTGAGATCATGGCTGTGTATGGTTTTGGCTTTGCCGAAGGAAGGAGATATTTGAATGCGGTCCAGCGAAGGTTCACGCGATCAGAATCACAGAATTGTTATGGTGTAGAAGGAGGCCATTCAGCCCATCGTGTCTGCACTGGCTCTCTGAGCATTTTAACTTAGTGCCAATCTCCTGCCTTTTCCCTGTACCCCTGCACATTGTTTCTATTTAAATAATCATCTAATGCCCTCTTGATTGCCTCAGTTGAACCTGCTTCTTCCATGTTTCCAGGCAGTGCATTCCAAACCCTAACTACTCGCTGTGTAAAGAGTTTTTTCTCACCTCACATTTGCTTCTTTTGGAAAACACTTTCAAACCGTGCCCTTTGATTCTCGATCTGTTTACGAGCGGGAACAGTTTCTCCCTATCTACTTTGTCCAGACCCCTCATGATTTTAAAAACTTTTATCAAGTCTCCTTTTAGCCTTCTCCCCTCCAAGGAAAACAGCCCCAACTTCTCCAATCTTTCCTCATATCTGAATCCCTGGAACCATTCTTGTAAACCTCTTCTGCACTCTCTCCAATACATTCTCAACCTTCCTATAGTATGGCACCCAGAACTGTACACAATACCCCAGTTGAGGTCTAAACAGTGTCTTATATAAGTTCATCATAACCTCCCTGCTTTTATACTCTATGCCCCTATTAATGAAGCTTAGAATATTGTATGCTTTGGAAATGGCGCGCTCTTCCTGTCCTGCCACCTTTTAATGGCTTAAGTACATATACACCCAGGTGTCTCTGCTTCTGCACACCAATTAGAATAGTGTCCTTTATTTTATATTGGCTCTCCATGTCCTTTGTACCAAAGTGTATCACCTCACACTTCTCTGCATTGAGCTTTATCTGCCACCTATCTGCCCACTCCACCAATGTGTCAATGTCTTTTTGAAGTTCTAAACTGTCCTCACAGTTTACAATTCTCCCAAGTTTTGTCTCGTCTGCAAACTTTGAAATTGTTCCCTGCACGCCAAGATCTAGATCATTTATATAAATCAAGAAAAGCAATGGTCCCAATACTAACCCCTGGGGAACTCCACTATAAACCTTCTTCCAGCCTGAAAAATACCCATTTAACCATTACTGTTTCCTATCCCCCAGCTAATTTTGTATCCACGTTGCTACTGTCCCTTTTATTCCATGATCTATAACTTTCCTCAAGTCTGTTGTGTGGCACTATATCGAATGCCTTTTGGAAGTCCATATGCACCACATCAATGGCCTTGCCCTCACCAACCATCTCTGTTACCTCTTCAAAAAAAACTCCAAGTTAGTTAGGCACGATTTTCCTTCAACAAATCCATGCTGACTCTTCCGAATTAATCCACGTTTTTCCATATGACTATTAATTCTATCTCGAATAATTGTTTCTAGAAGTTTCCCCACCACTGAAATTAAACTGACTGGTCTAAATAACTGGATGGGAGTTACTCTGTGAGGAAACCTGGAGTATAATGAGCCTATAAACTCTCAAAATTAGAAGAATGAGAGGTGATCTCATTGAAACATATAAAATTCTCTTGAAGGCTTGACAGTGTAGATGCTATGGGACTGCTTCCCATGGATGAAGAGTCTAGAAATGGGTTCATAGGGCCAGGTTTTGCCTTCCCAACGCAGGGCAAACCCAGGTCAGGAGGACACCAATGGAGGGGGTGGGTGGGGGATCGAAAAACCAAAATTACGATCGCATTCCCACCGGTCAACGCTTTGACTGGCGCAGAAACATAGGTTGTGACCTGACACAAAAGCAAACTGATGTCGGGAAAGCCATGTTGCTGCCTACCTCAATCTTGTATTTCATCGAGTTTAAGATTTTCAGTGAGGCTGGGTGGGTTTCTGAAGCCTCTGAATCACGTCAGGTCATGGGGGGGTTATGAACCATGGGTCTGTTCCGGAGTCATACATTTTGATCGGTTCGTTTAAAAGTTGTTGCCAACTTCACATATCACACTTAAATTATCGTTCAGCATCTAATTATGTTTTTAATGCAGTGATTGGGGCTTTGTTTTTAAAAGGTAAGTGACCATTAAATTGGTCAGCATTGTGAAAGTATTCAAATGCATATGTTAAGCGTACATTATCCAGTGGATAAGTATTCCCGTACATTCAACTGCATTGAGATTCAGATTTTAATGTGTCAATTAGACAGACCCTGTGCTTTGATCTTAACAGATATAGCTGAGCAGTCAATGTAGAGGATCAACATAAGTGCTTGGTGTAAAGGGCGCAGTATATTAATAGCTAGCTTAGGATGCCAGAGTTGAGGTAGACCTATGTAAAAAAAAAACTAAAACTTTAGAATACAATAAATAAAATAATTGAACTTATTACCTAAAACACACCTTTGTAATTAAGAAATGTATAACTTTTTAGTAGTCAGTGGTACTAGTCTTTAACAAACACAGTAAATTCTAATATACATAGACATTATTCTAAGTTAATTGAGTAATTAAATCAAGTTAACTAAATAACAGCTATCCTGCCATTATTACTTATGTTACAGCTGTGGAACATGGGAGCTTTTGTATGCAAGGCGATCCAGGGCAAACACATCTGCAGAAAGTGTGAGCAGCTGGAGGAATTCCAGATCAGGGATATTGGTCTGGAAGCTGAACTGCAGACATTGCACAACATATGGGGGAGGTGGGGGGAAGAAATACCTGGACACTTTGTTCCAGGAAATGGTTGCACCTCTTAGGATACAGTCGTCTGCTTTGGTCAGCGGTGTGGGACAGGAGGATGTGACCGTGAGTGAGGCAGGTAATGGGACTGAGCAGACGGCAGCCTCAGTTTGAGCTTGCAACTTGTGTGGGCGAAAGCAAGGTCTGCAAGATGGATGAGCAGACTGGCCATGGCACAGGAAGCCGTTCAAGCGGGGGTAACAAAAAGTAATGCAGTAGTAGTAGGGGACATTATAGTGAGGGGGATTGACACTGTTCTCTGGAGCAAAGAGCGAGAGTCCAAGCAGCTTTGTTGCCTGCCCAGTGCCAGGGTTCAGTATAACTGCTTGGGGCTGGAGAGGAACTTGGTAGTGGGAGGGGGTGGATCCAGTAGTCGTGGTCCATGTAGGTACCAATGACAGGCAGGACAAAGAGGTTCTGCATAGTTGTTATGAGGAGATGGCACCAAATTAAGCAGAACCTCAAAGGTAATAATTTCTGAGCTGTGTGCAAATTGACATGGGGCAAATAAGATTAGAGAGATTAATGTGTGGCTCAGACTGATTTGGGAGAAGTGAGTTCTGGTTTGTGGGGCACTGGTACAAGTACTGGGGAAAGTGGGGGCTGTACCATTGGGAAGGTCTACACTTGAACCATGCTGGGACCAGCGTTCTTGCGAACTGCATAACTAGGTAAGTAGAGAGGGTTTTAAACTAAATATTGAGGGCAAGGGATCAAATGTGGGAAGATGTGGTAAATCAAAGAGTAGAGACAAGGTAAGAGAGGCAGGTATTAATATGGGAAATGATAAACAGACCGTGACAAAGGACAGAGTAGAAATCTAAGAGTAAATCAACAGATAAGGCGAGAGGTTACAAAACTTAAGGCTCTGCTTTGTTTCAAATGATACGTGCATTCAGATACAGATGAACTGATTGTATTTATTTGCACTAATGGCCATTAAAGAGACATGGCTCCAGGATGGCATAGATTGAATATTGAAAGATATGTAACATTTAGGGACGATAGGGAGTTAAGAAAATGTGGAAGGGTGGTTCTGTTAATTAAAGACGGCATTAGCACGTTAGAGGGGGATGACCTAAGTTCAGGAAACCAGATATAGAAGCGGTTTGGATGGAGATGAATGATAAAGGCAAAAAGTCACTTGTGGGAGTGGTGTAAAGGTCCCTAAGCAGTAATAACATAGTAAGAAAAGGTGGGAGCTTGTCAGAAAGCTACAGTGATTATGATGGGGCGATTTTAATCTACATAGACTGGAAAAACCAGATGGACAAAGGTAGCGTAGATGACGAATTCATAGAACATTTTTGGGATAATTTCTTAGATGACATTTTGGAGCCAACCATGAAGTAGGCTATACTAGACCTTGTATTGTACAATGAGAGGATTAAATAATGACTTCATAGTGAAGGCACCCCTAGGTAGCAGCAATTGTAATATGATTGAATTTTGCATTCAGTTTGAGGGAGGGAGAGTGGATCTAAGACTAGTATCTTAAACTTGAATAAAGGCAATCATGAGGGCATGAAAGCAGAGCTAGCTAAAGTGAACTGGCAATTTGGTTAAGGGATAGGTCAATCGAGATGCAGTGGCAGACATTTAAGGGGATATTTCAGAATGCGCCGAATAGATACATTCCAATGGGGAAGAAAAATTCCAAGGGGTGGTCCCACTATCTGTGGTCAACTAAAAATGTTAAAGATGGTGTCAAACTTAAAGAAAAAGCATATAATTGCACAAAGATGGGTAGCATGTCAGAAGATTGAACACAATATGAAAAGCAGCAAAATGACTAAAAGATTAAGGAGAGAAAAATTACAATACGAAAGAAAGAAAGATGGCTAGAACTATAAAGACAGATGGTAAGAGTTTCTATAGATTTTTAAAAAAAGTTAATGAAGTGAGCGTTGGTCCTATAGAAAGCGAGTCTGGGGAATTAATAATGGAAAATAAAGAGCTGGCAGATGAATTGAACAGGTCTTCACAATAGAGGACACCAGTAACATCCCAGAAATATCTGTAAATCAGGAATTGGAAGGAAGGTGGGAACTCGAAAATCACAATCACCAGGGAAGTGGCACTGAGCAAATTGTTGGAACTGCAGGTTGACAAGTCCCTGGGTCTTGATGGATTTCATCCTAGGGCCTTGAAAAGAAGTGGCTAGTGAGATAGTTGATGTGTTGGTTTTAATTTTCCAAAATTCCCTAGATTCAGGGAAGGTTCCATTAGATTGGAAAACAGCAAATATAACTCCCTTTTTGAATAAAGGAGACACAAAGCAGGAAACTGTAGGCCAGATAGCTTAACTCTTTACAATTTATATAAATGATTTGGATGAAGGGACCAATAGTATGGTTACTAAATTTGCTGATGACACAAAGGTAAGTAGGAAAGTAAGTTGTGAAGAGGACCGAAGGGACGAATAAAACAGCATCTTATCTAAACGGTGAGAGATTGCAGAGGTCAGATGCAGAGCGATCTGGGTGTCTAAATGCGCGATTTGCAAAAGGTTAGCATGCAGATGTAGCAAGCAATTAGCTAAGCTAATATAATGTTATTGTTTATTGAAATGGGGAATTGAATACAAGAATAGGGAAGTTATGCTTCAGTTATACAGGGCATTGGTGAGGCCGCACATCTGGAGTACTGAGTACAGTATTGGTCTCGTTATTTAAGGAAAGATGTAAAAGTGTTGGAAGCAGTTCAGTGAAGGTTTACTAAACTGAGAGCAGGAATGGGCGGGTTGCCTTATGAGGAAAGGTTGGACAGGTTAGGTTTGTACCCACGAGTTTAGAAGAGTAAGAGGTGACTTGATTGAAACATATAAGATCCTGAGGGGTCTTGACAGGGTGGATGTGGAGAGGATGTTTCCTCTTGTGGAAGAATCTAGAACTAGAGGTCACTATTTAAAAGTAAGGTGTCGCCCATTTAAGACAGATAAGGAAAAACTTTTTCTGAGGGTTGAAACACTTTGGAATTCTCTCCCTCAAAAGGTGGTTGAGGCAGAATCTTTGAATATCTTCAAGGCAGAGGTAGATAGGCTCTTGGTAAGCAAGGAGGCGAAAGGTTATTGGCTAGAACATGGAGTTGCGGTTACAGTCAGATCAGCCATGATCTCATTGAATGGTGCAGCAGGCTTGAGGGGCTGAGTGGCCTACGCCTACTCCTAATTTGTATGAGCAAGGGGTGAGAGCTCGGGGCCTAACACTCCAGTACAGAACTACTAGTTTTTTCACCTCCTGGCCTCTGCGCCTGATCATCCTGTCCCACCACCCCACGATGGAAAGTGTGAGTGGGCACTGACGATCAGGAGGTGGGATCGCAACATCGAGAAATCTCCCGACTCACTACATTTCCACCCGGAAAGGGAAAATCCGGTCCATCGTCTCAGGATAAGGCGTTGGCCATTTAGGACTCGGGTGTGAAATTTATTCACTCGGGTTTGTGAATCTTTGAAATTCTCTACTCCAGAGTGCTGTGGAGGCTCATGGGTTGAGTACATTGAAAGATCAATAGGTTTTTCAATGGAGGGATAGGCTGGGAAAGTGAAGTTTGAAATAGATGATCTTAATGAATGGTGGATCAGGGGCAAGGGCTGAATGGCTGCCGCTGCCTCTTATTTCTAGTGTTTTTTTGAACATATAAAAGTAGGCCATTTTGCCTCTTGAGCCTGCTCTGCCATTGAATAAGATCATGGCTGATCTGATTGTTTTTTTGAATTCCACATTCCAATCTACCTCCGATAACCTTTTATTCCCTTGTCTAACAAGAATCTATCTACCTCGGCCTTAAAAATATTCAACGCCTCAAGGTGGCAGAGGTGGGGTCAGAATTCCAAAGTCTCACAACCCTCAGAAAAAATTTCTCCTCATCTCTGTACCAAAAGGGCAACCCCTAATTTTAAAACAGTGCCTCCTAGTTCTGGACTCACCCACAAGAAGAAACATTATTTCCACATCCACCTTGTCAAGACTGTTCAGGACCTTATATACTTCAATCAAATCACCCCTTGCTCTTCCAAGTTCCAGTGGAAACAAGCCCAGTCTGTCCAACTGTTCCTCATAAGACAGCCCACTCATTCCAGGTATCAATCTAGTAAACCTCCTCTGAACTGCCTCCAACGCATTTACATCCTTCCTTATACAAGGAGACCAAAACTGCACACAGTATTCGAGATGTAGTCTCACCAATGACCTGTATAACTGTGTACTTTTATGTCCAATTCCTCTTGCAATAAAGGATAGCATTCTATTAGCCTTAATTACTTGCTGTACCTGCATACTAACTTTTGTGACTCATGCACTAGAATACCTAGATCCCTCTGCACCTCGGAATTCTGCAGCCGTTCTTTGCTTAAGTAACACCCTGCTTTTTTATTCTTCCTGCCAAAGTGAACAACTTCATATTTTCCTACATTATACTCCATCTGCCATATTTTTGCCTACTTGCTCAACCTCCTCAACTTGTTTGCAACCTCCTCATGCCCTCTTCACAATATACTTTCCTACCTATCTTTGTGTCGTGTACAAATTTAGCTGCCATGCCTTCACTCCCCTCATCTAAGGCATTGCTATAAATTGTAAAAAGTTGAAGCCCCAGTGCAGACCCGTGTAGGACTCCACTCGTCACATCTTCCCAATTAGAAAAAGACCCATTTATGCATACTGTTTACTGCCCACAGCAAGATGCCATCCTGGCAGGTGAGCTTGCATCTCCTATTAAAATAGGGCTTCATTTCATCCAACTTTGGCTCGTTAGACCATCCCTGCAAGACTTGTTCCCTAACGTGAGACAAACTAGATCGCGGTCTGTCCATTCTCTGGTTTGTTTGGCATGTACTGGTGATGAATCCAGGAATGGGGGCATCACATTTCTTTTAGAGGTAATCGGCTCAGTGTGTCGGCGTTTGCAATCTGGCTCCCTGGCCTGTGGATAAAAGTATATTCGTAAGCAGCTGGAATCAGTGCCCACCTTTTAGATACGCGCTGAGGCAATAGGGGGTATTGCCTTATCTTCCCCAAACAAGCATAGTAGTAGCTTGTGATCGGATACAATGGTGAACTTCTTCATGGCAAATACAACAGATAAGCCTTCTTTCCCTATTTGTGAGTATCTTCGTTCTGCCACACTGAGTGTTCTTGAGATGTAACCAATGGGCTGTTCAGTGCCATCTGCCATCCAGTGGAAGGGTCCTGCCCCTACTCCTTAAGGGGATGCATCACGGGTTAAAATTAATTCTTTCTTTGGGTCAAATGTACCAACAGGGCCGATGAATGTAGCAACTGCTTTACTGTTGTAAAAGCCTCTTGTTGTAAGACTCCCCAACCTTTCCAGCCTGTCTAATTCAACATCAACTTTTTCTCGCAATGCATAGGGGACTGGCCTCGTCTTCAAGTATCTGGGGGTTGCCCCAGGATCCAAGTGGATTTTCACTTGCAGCCCCTGAACCTTCCTGAGCTCTTCTCTGAAAACGGAAGCATATTTCTATAATAATTCTTGCAGATCTTTCATTCTGAGTTGAAAAATCTCAGTCCACTTCAACTTTATTTCTTTAAGCCAGTTCTGACCATGAGGACTTGGACCCTCCCCTGCTACCACTGTCAGGGCTAAATTAACAGACTGATTTCCATACTGTACTGGAACCTTGCATATAACTCTTACTCGTATATCTTCACCAGAATACGTCTTTAATTTAGCGTCTGAATTTTCCAGATTTAGTGAGTGGTCTCCTCCATTCAGATATTTGAACGTATGTTCCCCTATAACTGTCATGGATGTCTCTGTATCCACCTCCATTCTGATGGGTTTTCTGTTGACTTCCACTGCCACGTAGATTGGCTCTGTTTTACCCATTTTTAAGTTGTATAGTGAGTAAATATCTGACTCCGTTTCTTCTGGTTCCTCAATTATGTGGATTTCACGATTTCTACCTTCTTGTTTAAAATTTTGTCTCAATCTGTCTTTACAATGTCACACAATGTGCCCATTACGATGGCAGTAAAAACACTCGGTTCTTTTAAATTGTTGTTCATTTGCAGGCTGTCTGGTTCCATTTCTGCCATTACTAATGTTGCTTTTCTCTGTTAACTCATTGCTTTTCGCTGGTCTGTTAATGGTGGTTGTTTCCCACCTTTCCGCGAAACCCTGCGCTTTCGCGCCATTTCTAACCAGTGCTTCCCTCCCAACGTGAAAGACGGCCCCATTTTGTGCTCCCTTGATTGCTTCTGAATCCCTGACTGCGTCTCCACTGCGAGCGCCAACTCCAGCACCTTGCTGAAGTCTAAATTCGTTCCTGACAACAATCTTTATTGAATGGCGTCTTTGTCAATCCCACACATGAATCGGTCTCTTAACATGTAGTTAATCAACGTCCCAGATTCCCAGTGCACTGTCAATTGTTTCTAGGCTGCTACATAACAAGCAACTGTCTCTCCAGGGGCGTGACACCTCGAATTAAATCTAAAATGCCGCAGTTTTACGGAGCATTTTGGCTGAAAGTGGCTTTTGACAAGATTTACCAGCTCATCAAAGCTCTTGGAATCTGGGGTGCTGGGTGCCCTTAGACTACAAATTAGGTCATATGTTTTACTGCCACATGTCGATAAGGGGATTGCTCGCTTCTTCTCCTCCCCCGATATTGTCGTTGGCCAAAAAGAACGTAATATAATGCAACCAGTCATCGGTGGTTTGGTCCAACGGTTTGATACGGCCAAACTGTGGCATACTGGAGGGAGATAACTTCGACGGCTATGGTGAGGGCTGTACTTACAATCGGCCTGCAAGGTGCGGCTGATTCACTTTGGTGGAATTTTCATGGCTTTCCTTGGAGTCATCGACTGGTCGTGTTTTGCCTTGTCGCCAGTTGTTAAGTTCCTTCTGTCAGGTCGCTTTGCTTGCGAACACAGTTGCACGCCTTCTGCTGGTGGGTGAGTTGGCAATCAATATACTGCAGACTCAGAGACCAATGTAAGATGAAGCACATGCTGTTTATTTACACAGAGCACTAACACAATGTGTTCTTCTCCAACCAGACCCTATTCTGAGCTACTGATTAACAATGTAGCCCGTGCTACACAGCAATTGGGAAACACAGTCACGTGGTCAACCTGCTCACCTTCTCTGAAAGGTGTATTGCACCTCAGATTACCACAGACAACTTTACATAGTGTTCATAATGTTAAAAATAAAAATAAAAATGTAACTAAAGCCACAATAGGAAATACTGTTGTGTAGATGGGACATTTTTAATAGATATTGTACAATATATGACCGTATTACATGGCTGTTTTGCATCAGGTCTGGGGAAAAATGAGGAGAATAGCAAATGAGGAATTATTTTTGTACAGTTCTACATGTAAAATAGATCAAAGGAACTCGGTGTCGAGAGATAACAGGTTATTTCAGGAAGGATAGATATTTGTTATGGTGGATTAGTTCCCCACCCTGATGCTGCATTGAGTTATGAGATTAAAGCTGGAGTTATCTATGCTTCATTTTCTAGTGGGCCCTTTATGGTTTAGGGTCCCTCTGACCAGAGAGAGGAAAATTAATCTTCTCCGCTTGCTCTTCTGAAGAGCCTCCAACTGACAGTTGAGGATTTGGTCACGCTGTATTGATAGTGTAAACAAGAACCTAAAAAGGAGGAGGGATGGGACTGGAGAAGAGTAGTTGGGAGCTGCCTTTCAGGAGTATAAACAGTAACGACAATAATGGACAAGGAGGCCATAGACAATTGGCCATGGCTGAATTAGTTGCACTCTTTTCCCTCTGAGTCAGAAAGGTTTGTATTTATATAGCGCCTTTCATGGCCTCAATGTTGAGTGTTCATGTCCCACCCCAGAGGCAATAATGTAGGGTGAGATTCTAGTGTGCTGCACTGTCAGAGGCGCCATCTTTCAGATATGATGTTTCACCTGTCTATCCTCTCAGATGAACTTAAAAGATTCCATGGCACTATCCAAAGAACAGGGAGTCCTCCGCAATTTCTCAAACAAAATTTTCTCCTTAACCTAAAGTATATCAACACAAGTGGTTGTATTATCTTGGGACAGGTATGAATGGAATGAGGAGAGAGCAGTAACAGATGTATGTTACTACTTTAACATTAGACTGTTGCTTGTTCTTTAACTAAGGTGACTTTCCAAACCTCAATATCCCAAGCATTTTATAGCCAATGAGTAGTTTGTGGTGTTGTACTAGGCAGAAGAAGGGTTAAGGCTTTGGATTATTGCCCGAGCCGGGTGAAAATTGGCATCGGGATAAGATGATTAGGAAAGTGAACACGTGGATGAAGCAGTGATGGGGAAAAGGGATTCCATTCCATGAGACACTGAGCACAGTACTGGGACAGGAATAGAATAATACTGTTGGGATAGGCTCCACCTGAATCACTCTGGAACCAGGTTCCTAGTAGAAAGGATAAATAGGGAAGTTGCGAGGACTTCCACTTAGAAAATGGGGTAGTGGGGATAGGTAGTATAAATAATAGTTTGAAAAAGGAACAAAAGGGAAGAGAGTAGCAGAAGTGAAATTGCGCTTTAGGCAATATAGGTAAAGGGAAAACTTAAAAGATATAAAGTGCTTAAACCAGGAAAGAAATAAATGGGAGTAAGTCATTAGAACAGAAGAATAAGTTAGGGTGTATGGCCCAGAGGTGTTCTTTGTACACACATACAGAGCAAGAACAAATTGAATGAATTGCAGATGCCAATTCAACTTGCAGGGTATAGCTGTGGAAGCCATGGTTGCAGATTGGGAACTAAATGGTAAGGTTATAAGGCAAGGAAAGATGTGGAAAATGAAGCTAGGGGAGGAGTAGCCTTGGTGATTAAGAATGAAGGGACTTCAATGATAGAGGATATAACAAGGTAAGCCAGCGTTGGAGACAGTATGGGTGGAATGATGAAATAGAAAAAAATTGAAGACTAGTAGAAGTTGTGTATGGATCCCCTAGTAACAGCTGAGAAGTGGTGGTGCCACGTTCCCCATAGAGACCGATGACTTTCAAAGAGAAAGGAGTCCCTGTGATGCCAACAGAAATAACCAAAGGACAAGATTTCACTTTTTAAGACTTTTAGCACAACAAGAAAACTAAGATTAACGTAAATCAAACATTAACAACAACTAATATATCAAGCTAAAGAAAAAGATAAGTTATGGTGTTAACTAACTAATGCCTTATAAAATGTTCTTACTGTATGTCATGTTGGTGGTGGATATGTAACATTAAAGGGACGGTCTCAAAGTCACTCCTAGCTCTCCAGCGGAGGTTCACCACTCCCCGTCACATTCCTGTGTCCTTCGACAATTGTTTCACTCACCTGAGTTTTCCAGACCCAATTATCACACAAAGGTACACCTCGACAAATTGACAGGGAGGTGGCGGTGCAGTAGTAATGTCACTGGATTAGTATTCCAGAGACCTAGGCCAATGCTTTGGGGATAAAAATAAAGTACTGCAGATGCTGGAAATCTGAAACAAAAACAGAAAATGCTGGAAAAACTCAGCAGGTCTGACAGCCTCTGTGGAGAGAGAAACAGAGTTAATGTTTCGTGTCTGCGTGAAGAAGAATCAAACGGACACAAAACGTCAACTCTTTCTCCCTCCACAGATGCTGTCAGACCTGCTGAGCTTTTCCAGCATTTTCTGTTTTTGTTTCAAATGCTCTGGGGACATGGGTTCAAATCTCACCACGGCAAATCTAGAATATAAAGCTAGTCTCAGTAATGGTGATCATGAAACTATCATTGATTGTTGTAAAAACCCATCTGGCTCGCTAATGTCCTTTAGAGAAGGAAATCTACCGTCCTGACCTGGTCTGGCCTACATGTGACTCCAGACCCATAGCAATGTAGTTGACTCTTAAATGCCCTCTGAAATGGCCGAGCAAGCCACTAATTTGTATCTGCAATTTGCAGATTGATTGCAATTTGAGAGGGAAAAGCTGGAATCAGATGTAACGGTATTACAGTTGAATAAAGGCAACTACAGAGGCATGAGGGAGGAGCTGGCCAGAATTGACTGGGAGATGACCCTAGCAGGAAAGACAGTGGAACAGCAATGGCAGGAGTTTCTGGGAGTAATTTGGGAGACACAGCAAAAATTCATCCCTAGGAAGAAGAAGCATACTAAAGGGAGGACGAGGCAACCATGGCTGACAAGGGAAGTCAGGAACAGCATAAAAGCTAAAGAGAAAGCATACAATGCGGCGAAGAGCAGTGGGAAACCAGGGGATTGGGAAGCCTACAAAGACCAACAGAGGACAACTGAAAAAGAAATAAGGAGGGAGAAGAGTAAATATGAGGGTAAACTAGCCAGTAATATAAAAGAAGATTGCAAGAGTTTTTTTTAGATATGTAAAGGGTAAGAGAGAGGCAAAAGTGGATATTGGGCCGCTGGAAAATGATGCTGGAGAAGTAGTAGTGGGAAACAAAGAAATGACGGAGGAACTGAATAGGTACTTTGCGTCAGTCTTCACAGTGGAAGACACGAGTGACATCCTCAAAGTTCAAGAGAGTCGGGGGGCAGAGGTGAGTATGATGGCCATTACCAAGGAGAAGGTGCTTGGAAAACTGAAAGGTCTGAAGGTGGATAAATCACCTGGACCAGATGGATTACACCCCAGAGTTCTGAAGGAGATAGCTGAAGAGATAGTGGAGGCGTTAGTGGTGATCTTTCAGGAATCACTGGAGTCAGGGAGGGTCCCAGAGGACTGGAAAATCGCTAATGTAATCCCCCTGTTTAAGAAGGGAGTGAGGCAAAAGACGGGAAATTACAGGCCGATTAGCCTGACCTCGGTTGTTGGTAAGATTTTAGAGTCCATTATTAAGGGTGAGATTTCAGAATACTTGGAAGTGCATGGTAAAATCGGGCAAAGTCAGCATGGTTTCATCAAGGGGAGGTCATGCCTGACAAATCTGTTAGAATTCTTTGAGGAGGTAACAAGTAGGTTAGACAAAGGAGAGCCAATGGATGTTATCTACTTGGACTTCCAGAAGGCCTTTGACAAGGTGCCGCACAGGAGGCTGCTCAGTAAGATAAGAGCCCATGGTGTTAGAGGCAAGGTATTAGCATGGATAGAAGATTGGCTGTCTGGCAGGAGGCAGAGAGTGGGGATAAGGGAGTCCTTCTCAGGATGGCGGCCGGTGACTGGTGGAGTTCCGCAGGGGTCAGTGTTGGGACCACAACTTTTCACTTTATACATTAATGATCTAGATGAAGGAACTGAGGGCATCCTGGCTAAGTTTGCAGATGATACAAAGATAGGTGGAGAGACAGGTAGTATTGAGGAGGTGGGGAGGCTGCAGAAGGATTTGGACAGGTTTGGAGAATGGGCAAAGAAGTGGCAGATGGAATACAACGTGGGGAAGTGTGAGGTCATGCACTTTGGTCGGAAGAATAGAGGCATGGACTATTTTCTAAATGAGGAGAGAATTCAGAAATTTGGAGTGCAAAGGGACTTGGGAGTCCTAGTTCAGGATTCTCTTAACCTTAAGAGTACACAGTACTCAGTGTCTCATGGAATGGAATCCCTTTTCTCCAACCTCTATTTGCAGGTTGAGTCGGTAGTTAGGAAGGCAAATGCAATGTTGGCATTTATTTCGAGAGGACTAGAATATAAAAGCAGGGATGTGCTGCTGAGGCTTTATAAGGCTCTGGTCAGACCACATTTAGAATATTGTGAGCAATTTTGGGCCCTGTATCTCAGGAAGGATGTGCTGGCCCTGGAGAGGGTCCAGAGGAGGTTCATGAGAATGATCCCAGGAATGAAAGGCTTAACATATGAGGAACGTTTAAGGACTCTCGGTCTATACTCGATGGAGTTTAGAAGGATGAGGGGGGATCTGATTGAAACTTACAGAATACTGAAAGGCCTGGATAGAGTAGACATGGGGAAGATGTTTCCATGAGTAGGAGAGACTAGGACCCGAGGGCACAGCCTCAGAGTAAAGGGAAGACCTTTTAGAACAGAGATGAGGAAAAACTTCTTTAGCCAGAGAGTGGTGAATCTATGGAATTCATTGCCACAGAATGCTGTGGAGGCCAGGTCATTGAGTGTATTTAAGATCGAGATAGATAGGTTCTTGATTGGTAAGGGGATCAAAGGTTACAGGGAGAAGGCGGGAGAATGAGGTTGAGAAACTTATCAGCCATGAATGAATGGCGGAGCAGACTTGATGGGCCGATTGGCCTAATTTCTGTTCCTATGTCTTATGGTCCAACTTCCATGAGCTGCTTCGTGGCGGAGCCATGTCCATGAGAATCCACCCAGCATGCCATGGATGTTCCTCCAGGATCCCGTTGCTGTCGGGTTCCAGCATCTTCTGCTCCTCAGATGTCCACGATGTGAGTAAGCCCTTGGCGGTAAGTCCCGAACTCTGCATGTCACACTTATCAAGACGTGTTCTGTACCCGTGTATTTTCCCGCCAATGTGGGCAGATGATCCAGCATGGGGGCATGATTCCAGTCGGCTGGCCTTATAATGATTTGCAGGTGCATTACAACGAGATTCCTGACGTCCGATGGCAGGCCATTGACGGGCTGAGCGGATGACCGCAAAATGGTGTCATGACGTCGTGAAACCGATTTTTGGCCTTCTCGCCATATTGTCCGCTCATGCCACCAAAGACACCCGACGCCAGCGAGCACGGAAAATTGCCCAGAACTAGACTCTTTGGAGAAGAGTTTTAAGATGTAGCGTTGCTCCACACTTCAGGCAAAATTCTGCAGACCTGCAAACTAGAGGCTGTGTTACCCTAGACTAGGCAATTCAGCTACTTAGATAAAAGCAAAATACTGCAGATGTTGGAAACCTGAAATAAAAACAGAAAATGGTGGAAAAACTCAGCAGGTTTGACAGCATCTGTGGAGAGAGAAACGGAGTTAACGTTTTGAGTCCATCTGACCCTTCTTCAGAGCTAAGTAGAAGTAGAAATGTGATGAAATTTATACTGTTTAAGGTGGATGGAGCAGGTGAAGCTGGATAGAAGGCCAGCGATAGGTGGAGGCAAAGGAGAGATTGACAAAGATGGACATGGACAAAAAGACAAAGGGAATGTTAATGGTAGCGGTAAGGGCTAAAGAAGGTGCTGATAGTGGCATAAAGATAAGATAGCAAAATGTGTTAATAGCAGAATAAGGGTCAGTGCTCTGTGAAAGAACAGCCTGGAACAAAAAAAGGGGATAAAACAATGAATAAATGAATAAAAATAAATAAATAAAAATAAACATTAACTCTGTTTCTCTCTCCACAGATGCTGTCAGACCTGCTGAGATTTTCCAGCATTTTCTGTTTTTTATCCAGCTACTTAGATTGTCTGAGCTACATGAGCAACACAGCACCATCCCAAGGGGAGAGAGCACTTCATGTGGCAGAAACCAAACGCCAGTCCAACAGATCGTCACAAAAATGCAGGGACTGCTCAATTCACGGAAAGCAACCCCTGAACTGCCCAGCAGAGAGATCTTGCCTGCGCTGCGTTACGAAAGGCTCTCACAGGCGAGATCAGTGTCCTGCGAGTATGGCCCAATTCTTCCACTGCAATAGACAGGGACACTTTGGTAAACTGTGCAGGTTAAAACCCCAGCATCGCACAGAAAGCCCAAAGGTCATCCATTAGGTCAAGACTGAAAATCCAGAAGGCACACAACCATGCTTCCTGGGTGAGGTCAAAGAGAGTGCATCTTTGTTTTGGAATACTGATGTTGTAGGGTGGCTGAGTTGTGCTATCAATGAGAAAGTTGAACTGCAGACACTTCTTGGGTGGAAACATTAAGTTTATTTACAATATACTCAGCAGCAACTACACGTGTGCTTTCAACTCCAACTCTATCTCTACACTGACTGCAGAGGTAGCCCGCGCTACTCTCCTATTGGTTACTACAGATCATGTGATCTTCCCTAACAAGTATTATTTTTAAAGGTACATTACACACTAAATAAATCCATAATTACTACATTCCTCCCCTTTTAACTTGGCTACACATATATTTACAAGTACAAATTTTTCAAGACAACATAATATTTACAAGTTCAGTCTTTCAGGTGGTTTCCTAGTACGTGTGGAATGTCGGAGCTCCACAACTTCAGATTCTTTGTCAGGAACCTCCTTTTCCGGAGTTGCCTGAATATCAGGTGCTTCGGTGACACTTTCAGTTCTGTATCCTCAACTCTTACAGGAACATCAGGCATGTCAGTCCTGGGTTGAGCAGCCTCAACAAGAAACACAGACCCGGTCATGATCACTGGTGGAACCATATCTTGATGATTTGTCTCTCTCTTCCTTAAATAGTCCACATGTTTAAGGATGATCTGGCCTTTCACCTCCACGTGGTAAGATAGAGATCCAGTCACTGCACTTATTTCACCCGATAACCACTTTGGTCCTTGCCCGAAAATGTTCACGCATACCGACTCTCCCACGGTAAATTTCCTCTCCCGACTATGCCAGTCGTGTCTAGTTTTCTGGCTTCCCTGACTCCTTCCCACCTTCCTCTCTAAATTCGGTATTATTAAGCTCAATCTCCTCCTGAGACAGCGTTTCAACAATAACTCCGCGGGTGTGACACCTGTTGTTGTGTGAGGGGTGGTCCTGTAATGAAAATGAAAGTGTGCTGGCCTGGTTACCAAGGAGTCGCCAGTTAGCTTTTCCATGCCTGTCTTGAACGTTTGAACCATCCTTTCGGCCAGTCTGTTTGAGGGAGGGTGAGTACGGTGCAGTTTTCACATGAGTGACACCACTGAGGCTGATAAACTGTTGAAACTCAGCATTCGTAAATGCCGGGTCATTATCGAAAACAACTACTTCTGGTAGCCCGTGAATGGCAAAACTCTGACGTAGTTTCTCAATTGTAGCAGCCGATGTTAGTGACTTCACCTCATATACATCCAACCGTTTTGAATGGGCATCAACAATGAGCAGAAACATTGTTCCCAGGAAAGGTCCAACATAGTCAATGTGTAACCGCACCCAGGATCTACCCGGCCACTCCCATGGGTGTAATGGAGCTGTCACTGGCAACTTTTACAGTTGCTGACATTGCCCACAATGCTTTACTAAACTCTCTATTTCACCATCCATCCCAGGCCACCATAGATAGCTGTGTGCTATGGTCTTCATTTGGGAAATTCCTGGATGGACACTGTGTAGTTCAATTAAAAGTGGCTCCCTTCCCTTTGGAGGAACTATCACTCGTGCTCCCCACAATAAGATGCCATCCTGACTGGTTATTTCATGTCTTCTGTTTCAGTGCGGTTTCATTCCGTCAGATACCGGCTCCTGGGACCAACCATGTAGCACTTGTTCTCGTACCTGAGATAGGACTGGGTCCCGACTTGTCCAGTCTCTGATCTGTCGAGCACATACCGGCGAGGAATCTAAGAAATTTAACAGTAAAACAAGGCCCTGTGGAACTGGGACATGCTCATCATTTTCTTGTAAAGGCAAAAGACTAAGGGCAACGGCGTTTGATTTGATCGCCAGGCCTATGTGCAAAAGTGTATTCATACGCTGCCAGAATTAAGGCCCATCATTGTATTCTTGCTGAGGCTATGGGTGGTATAGCCTTGTCCTCACTAAACAATCCTAACAGTGATTTGTGGTCTGAAATGATTGTGAAATGGCGGCCGTGTGCGTACTGGTGAAATTTCTTGACACCAAAGATGATGGACAGGCCCTCTTTTTCTATCTGTGAGTTTCCCTTTTCTGCTGTGGTGAATGTTATTGATACGTATCCTATTGGCCGTTCTGTGCCGTCGTCCATCCAATGGGCGAGCACTACTCCCACTCCATAGGGGGATGCGTCACATGTCAGCACCAATTCCTTCGTCTGGTCCTAATGCATTAATAGATTGGACGAGTGCAACAATTGCTTCACCTTTATGAAAGCTTCTTTCTGGGGCGCCTCCCAAGACCAACGTTGGTTCTTTTTGAGTAGAGAATGCAGGGGGGGGCAGCACTGTAGACAAATTGGGTAACAACCACCCATAATAGCTGATCATTCCTGGGAATGATCTGAGCTCTAAGGCGTTCTTTAGTGCAGGTGCCTCTCTTATGGCTCTCACTTTCTCCTCAATGGGTGGAGGCTCTGTGAATCTACCCAGTGACCCAAATAGATTACCTCCCTCGCTTGGAACGTGCACTTTTCTTTTTTTAGGCACACTCCAGCTTGCAAGAAACGTTTTAAGACTTCTTCTAAGTTTGCCAAATGCTCATTTTCAGTGAATCCTGTCACCAATACATCGTCTAAATAGACTACAACCTGGGGCAGTCCCTGCAGTAAGCTTTCCATTGTTCTCTGAAAGATGGTGCAAGCTGAGGAGACACCGAAAGGCAATGGTGTATATTGGTACAACCCTTTGTGGGTATTAATTGTGACAAATTATCCAATTCTAGTTGTTGATGAGCATGACTCATGTCAAGCTTTGTGTACGTTGTCCCTCCTGCCAGCTTGGCATACAGGTCTTCATACAGATTTTTGGAATGGGGTGTCTGTCTAGCTTAGCTACGTTATTAACCGTCAGTTTGTAGACCCCACAAAATCAGACGCTTTGGTTGGGTTTAAGGACAGGGACTATGGGCGCTGCCCATTCTGAGAACTGAACAGGTTGTATAACGCTCAGTTTCTCCAGTCTGTTCAGCTCAGCGTCGACTTTTTCCCTCAGGTCAAATGGCACTGGTCTCGCCTTCATGAATCGAGGGGTTGTTTCCAGATCCACGTGAATCTTGGCCTGCAGGCCCCGGATTTTCCCAGTTCGTCCTTGAAGATGGTGGCATATTTTCTAAGTAGCTCTGGTAGCCCACTTGCTCTCAACTGGAAGATTTTGGACCAGTCTAAATTAATTTCCTCTAACCAATCTTACCCAAGGAGGCTTGGTCATTCACCTGCTACCACCATCATGGGTAGCTGTACTGACTGGCTTTCATAATGAACAGTTACTCTGCTTATGCCTTTTACTTGAATGTCTTCACCTGTGTACGTTATTAGCTTGGCAGTTGTTTGTTCCAAGCTTAATTGATGTTCACCATAATTCAAATATCTGAAGGTATGTTCCCCAATTACTGTAGTGGAAGCTCCCGTGTCCACTGCCATTCTAACAGGTTGGCCATTTACTTTCACTGTGACAAATATTGGTTCTGTCTTTCCAACTTCCAGATTAAACAACGAGTAAATGCCAGAATTTGTTGTTTCGGGCTCTTCCACATTGTAGATTTCATTGGGCTTCTTCTTTTGTTTACAAGCTTGCTTGAATCTTTCCTTGCGCTGCCTCATCATATGTCCATTTCTGTGACAATAGTAGCATTCGATTTTTTTCAACTGCCAATCAAAAAGGCTGATTGTTTCCACCTCTATTAAAATTATTCTTTGATTTCGCTGCTAAGTTATTTTTCTTTATTCTTCGGCTAGTGGGGGCTATTTCCCGCTTCTCGGCGGAGTCTCGCTATTTTGCACCACTTTCGGCTGAGGTTTCCTGCACAATGTGGAGGACGGCACTATTTTGTGCACCCTTTATTGCTAGTGAATCTCTTACTGCACTTTCCATGGCCAGCGCAATCTCTAGCACTTTCTTGAAATCCAGATTCACTTTGGACAATAATCTTTTCTGAATAGGGTCCTCTTTCACACTACACATTAAACGATCTCTGAGCATGTCATTCAGAGTCGTACCAAACTCACAATGTTCTGTTAGCTGCTTCAGATTTGCCATTTAGCATGCAATTGTCTCACCTGGGGCTCTATTTTGTGAATTAAACCTGAACCTCTGCATCGTGACTGAGGGATTGGGTTGAAAGTGTCCCTTCGTGAGGTCCACCAATTCATCGAAATTCTTCAACTCTGGGGCACTGGAAGCTGTCAAACTTCGAATCAAACTGTATGTTTTGCTCCCACAAGTACTCAAGAGGATTGCTCGCCTCTTCTCTTCCCCCGTAATCTCATTTGCCTGAAAAAAGAATGTGAGGCGTTCCATGTAATGAGACCAATCATCTGTGGCTGGTTCAAAAGGATCAATTCTCCCAAAATGTGGCATTTTGAGAGAGGATAACTTCCTCAATTCTAACGGAGCTTACTACTTACAATCACTGGGTGAGGTACAGTGCTGATTTCTTTCTAACTTGATTTCTTCTGTTCAATCCTGTTTTTATCCTTGTTGCCAATTTGTTGTTGGGTGGCCAAGTTGCCTATTTGTAATAGAGTTGAACTGCAGACACTTCTTGAGTGGAAACATTAAGTTTATTTACAATATGCTTAGCAGCAACTACACGTGTGCTTTCAACTCCAACTCTATCTCTACACTGACTGCAGAAGTAGCCCGCGCTACTCTCCCATTGGTTACTACAGATCATGTGATCTTCCCTAACAAGTATTATTCTTAAAGGTACATGACACACTAAATAAAACCATAATTACTACAGCTGACATCCTGGTAAACGGTCATCTAACAAATTTAAATTAGACTCAGGGGCTGGTGTCACAGTCCCTGCCAGACAAGGAACCATAGATTCCTGGGATGGCGGGACTGACGTATGAGGAGAGATTGAGTCGATTAGTATTATATTCGCTGGAGTTCAGAAGAATGAGGGGGGGATCTCATAGAAACCTATAAAATTCTAACAGGACTAGACAGGGTAGATGCAGGAAGGATGTTCCCGATGGTGGGGGAGTCCAGAACCAGGGATCACAGGCTGAGGATATGGGGTAGACCATTTAGGACTGAGATGAGGAGAAATTTCTTCACCCAAAGAGTAGTGAGCCTGTGGAATTCGTTACCACAGAAAGTAGTTGAGACCAAAACATTTTATGTTTTCAAGAAGGAGTTAGATATAGCTCTTGGGGCGAAAGGGATCAAAGGATATGGAGAGAAAGTGGGAGCAGGCTATTGAGTTGGATCATCAGCCATGATCATAATGAATGGCGGAGCAGGCTTGAAGGGCCGAATGGCCTACTCCTGTTCCTAGTTTCTATGTTTCACTAGGTGAAAGATGTCAAACTTCAAACAACGGACACTTCACTCCATGCAGCAGGAGAACTCCGTCTTCCAGTGAAGGGCACCCTGTGGGCCATTCTGAGGTACAAGAACAAAACAATCCAAGCAACCCTCTTCGCGGCTCACAATCAGGACTACTCTCTGTTAAGTTGCAACGCCTGCATCTAATTTAACCTCCTGCAACAGACCGGCGAAGTCAACCAGCAAGGGCCCGGCTCCAAGTTCAGATGAGAGTTCCCAAAGCTCTCCATGGGACTGGGCTTCCTTAAAAATGCCTACTGGATATGCACCAGAGTGACGCCAAGCCAGTGTGCCTCTTCACTCTGTGAAAGTGTTCCGACCCCTCGTGGAGGAACGGTAGCAGCTGGCTGACACGGTCAACGTGGGAGACATTTCCCGAGACAAGCAACCTTCCACATGGTGCTTGGGGATGGTCCCGGTCCAGACACCGACTGGGTCTCTCTGCATCTGCGTAGACCTCATAAACCTTAACAAGGCCATGGCCAGGGAGGTCCACCCCATGTCCTCAGTGGACGAGAGACTGACCAAGTTTTCAGTGAACACCGTATTTTTCAAACTAGATGCGAACAGCGGTTTCTGGCAGCTACCCCTTGATGAGGACTCCTGGACCTAACTACACTTATTACCCACTTTGGCAGATTTGTTCAACCATCTGCCCTTTGGGATTACGTTGGCACCAGAGATATTCTGACGCACGATGTCAGACATCCTGCAGGGCCTTCAGGGGGTCATTTAGCACGTGGACGATGTCCTGGTGAATGAGTCACGGTGGAAGAACATGATCACAGGCACACAACAGTTCTGTAATGACTGCAAGAAGCAGGTCTGACGTAGAACAATAGATGTGAGTTTGCCAAAACCTCCATCCGGTTTCTGCGCCATGTCATCAGCAACAAAGTTATCACAGCAGACCCAACAAAACAGAGGCAATCACCGGCCCACACAAACCGAGATGATCACCGGCCCACACAAACCAAGACGATCACAGACCCACACAAACCAAGACGATCACCGCCCCACACAAACCAAGGAGATCACAGACCCACACAAACAAAGATGATCACCGACCCACACAGACCAAGATGATCACCGCCCCACACAAACCAAGGTGATCACCGCCCCACACAAACCAAGACGATCACCGCCCCACACAAACCAAGATGATCACCGGCCCACACAAAACGTAACTGAGTACAGTCGAAGAGCCATCGCCAAGAATGGAAGGAGAACCTCCACTGGCTGAAGGTAGTTTAGAGACTTAAGGTCCAAACAGTGGGGGTGGCAGGTATGAGGATCAGTGAATGCTACCTTAGACTGAAGGTACTGGAGAACTGGAACCACGTACACAACATTAAGGCTACCAAGCACACTATAATGGATGAGAGACTGAGAGAGGGTGGAGGCATATTCAATCAGAAATTAAAACTTCCATCTGCGTGATGAATACGTTATAGAGGGATGCAGTGATGAAATTTGCAACCGGATGGCATCCAGCCACACGATTTTTTATTTCTAATGCTTTTCATCTCTAGGGTTGTTAACTAAAACTTTGAGGCGTTTTACAGGAATTGTATTTCTGGATGAAAATATTTTTCAAAACATGTTGTTTTGTGCTGTATTAGTAATGGCCAAAACTTGAGTACATAAATTAAAATGGATGGAGAAAGGGCCTGGGGAGTTTGGTAATATTTGGGACAGGGCATAAAATGAGTTAAAAATAAGATAAAATTTAAATGAATCACAACTTAACTGCAAAAATGAACACAAATATATATTTGCCAATTATAGACTTCAGGTCAGAATACACAGACTATAGTTTTTACTGAACACTAAGAATTGTGGTTCCAGGAAGTATTGAGATATATTGAGGTCAAGTTGAACTAAGTTTTTCCAATAAAAAAATGGAACTACAACAACGATGGTGGCATTGTCGCTGGTTAGTAATCCAGCAACTCAGGGTAAAGTTCTGGGGACCCGGGTTCGAATCCCATCACGGCAGAGAGTGAAATTTGAATTCAATAAAAATCTGGAATTTAAAGATCATAAAACCCATCTGGTTCACTAATGCCCTTTGGGAAGGAAATCTGCCGTCCTTACCTGGTCTGGCCTACATGTGACTCCAAACCCACAGCAATGTGGTTGACTCAAAAAAAAAATGCCCTCTGAACCATGGCAACTAGGGATGGGTAATAAATGCTGGACTGGCCAGTGACACCCACATCCCATAAATTAATTTAAAAAAGCCCATCATGGAGATGTTTGCAAACCATGACGCTCTGTAAGAGCTCATATCAGATAACAGTCCACGGTTTCTTGCACATGCTTTACACACTTTGCAGCTGTAGCCGGTTTCTGCCACTGCACCAGCTCCCCAAGATGCCCGCAGTCAAACGGTGAGCTGTAACGAGGAGTGCAGTGAAGGCCCTCCTCACCACACTGCTCACTTACAGGTCCACCCCCTTACAGTGTGGCCTGTCCCCGTCTGAGCTCCTGATAGACAGGAAATATACAACTCCTGACCCTGCCAAAGAAACTCCTGCCAGGGTTGGTAGCCAAAGACTACCAGACTGTACAAGCAAAAGAGCAGACCCCCACCCGCCAGGCAGAAGCTAAAGGCACCACACCAGACATGTGCCATAGCTGCAGCAGGGTGGCAAGGTTTGGATCGTGGGCCTCGGGGGACAAGGGGCAGTCCTCTGCCAGAATAAGGATCAATCCTGCTCCTACCAGATTGGCACGCCAGAGGGCACAGTCAGATACAACAGGAGGTGTCTCTACCCTCTCCCTAGACAGGCTCCCTCCATTGCACAATGGAGAAATATTGATCAAGCTGCCCAAACACAATCCAATCTCCAAGACAATGACAAGAACAAGCAACACCAAAGCCTATCACTTTCCCGATAGAACGGCGAACGAGATGTGGAAGGATTATAAGACCCACTCACTCACACAGACTCATTCACCTACACCGACTCACCTACACACACACCGACTCACCCACTCAGACTCACTCACCCACTCACATACAGACTCACCCACTCACACAGACTCACCCACACACACAGACTCACCCACATACACAGACTCACCCACCCACACAGACTCACCCACACACACACTGACTCACCCACTCAGACTCACTCACCCACTCACATACACTCATATACAGACTCACCCACACACACAGACTCACCCACACACACAGACTTACCCACATACACAGACTTACCCACATACACAGACTCACCCACATACACAGACTCACCCACACACACAGACTCACCCACACACACAGACTCACCCACACACACACACACGGACTCACCCACCCACACGGACTCACCCACTCACTCACACAGTCTCATACACGAACACTCACACAGACTCACACATCCACTCACACAGTTCAGTTGGTTTTGAAAGTAGCTGCCAGGAGAGACTGGAGAAAAGGGGTCAGATAGCTAGTTCAAAGCAAGAGAAAAGACTCTAAAATCTAGGGGAGTGGAACAGGAGAAAGTCCAAAGAAGACCTTCTAGTCAAAGGGAAGGGCAGGAACTTGGAAAAGGTCGTGCTATGTGAAGTTAATAGTGAGGGACAGAAAGAAAGGCTCCAAGCTTCAGATTTAAAGAGACAAAAGCTGCAGAAAGTAGATTTAAAGCGATAACAGCTTGCAAGAGGCCAGAAGGTCCAAAGAGACAACTGGAGGTCTGTAACTCTTTGCTATGGTCATGTGAAGCAATGTGTCCTGTTGACAGCTGAGTCAGTGAGAGAGAGTACATGGAAGAAAGTTTGAATGCATGACCCAGGGGAGAGGAACATTGGAAGGAGTGTTCGAAACGCTGGAGGTGAACCCTTGTGGAAGGCATCTGAGAGACAGCGTTGGTTTGGGAGAAAATTCCAAAGCGAGTTCTTGGACAGTGGAGATCGGAAACCCTTGTGTGAAAGATGGAGTTTGGTGACACTGGTTGGCTCATGGTGGGACAAGCATCTGGGGGGAATTGATGAGAGATCCATAGCATCTGTCTGGGGTGGCATCTGTCACTTGGTTTCAGAGTGTGGTGTGTCTGACCACAGGTTGCTAATTGGTTTACATGGACTGTACTTACTGTGAACATTAAAGTACGAGGTAGCTTTTGTAACTTGTGTTATCCTTACAAATCTATGTATATCTATAAGGATATAGTTGTGGGTTAAGGAGTATTGTAATATAGTTCATCTTTTCTTGTTTAATAAATGTTTTATGTTTTTGTTAAAAGTTCATTAGCTGACTCTGGTGACTTTCTGCGTATCTAAACAAATAAAAGTTAGGATCTATCAAGCTGGGTTCCACCCTGGGATCAGGCTTGTCCAGGGGTAACCTCAGCTGTGGATCGTGACACTATGCTTTAGGAAGGATATATTAGCCTTGGAACGAATGCGGTGTAGATTTACTAAAATTATACCTGGACTTCAAGGATTAAGTTATGAGGAGAGATTACACAAAATAGGGCTGTATTCCCTGGATTTTTAGGGGGTGATTTGATCAAAGTTCTCAGGATATTATGGGGGGTGGTGGCTGATGGGATAGATAGAGAGAAACTGTTTCTGCTGGTTGAGGAACCCAGGGGTTGGGGGGCTTAGTCTAAAAATTAGAACCAGACCTTTCAGGAATGAAGTCAGGAAATACATGCACACTCAATGGCCAGGATTCTCCAGCCCCGTTGTGGGTGGGACCCGCAGTGGGTGAGGCGGTGCCCCAGCCAGAAGTCCAGTGACTTGCAGTGGGACCGGAGAATCCCAGTGGCGGGCGAGTGCAGAAAATCCCACCCAACGAATGGTAGAAATGTGCAACTCTCTGCCTCAAATGGCAATGGATTCTCGATCAACTGTTAACTTTAAACCTGAGATTGTTAGATTTTTGTTGTCCAGAGGTATTAAGGGATATGGGGGCAAAGGCAGGTATGTGGAGTTAGGTCACAGATCTCGTTGAATGGTGGAACAGGCTCAAGGGGTTAAACGGCCTCTCCCTGTTCCTGTGCGATGTTGGAAAGCAACTTGTGCACAGCAAGACCCCACAAACAGTGATGTGACAATGATCAGATAATCTGTCTTTTGGCTGGTGGAGGATTAAATTTGTCTGGACACTGGGGGGAGCTCCCTCACTGGAATGTTAGCCTAGATTTTGTGCTCAAATCCCTGGAGTGGGACTTGAACTCACAGAGCTGTGACTCGGGTAGCACAGCTGTGCTGAAATTTATGATTCAAATTGATATGACATATTCCATTAACTAAAGGAAGTAAATATGCAATAGAATATACCATGTGGGGAAACCATTATTCAAGTTTTTGCATCCCCTGTTCTGCTATCAACTAAATTACATTGATTTTTTAATATAGTAGAGGTCAGTGTATCTGTTGGGAAAAATATTGTCACTGTTTTAGCGTTGCCGATTAGGAGAGTTCAGAGGGATGATTATTCAAGCATCTCCAGACTGATTTCGGACAGGTCGGTTGACAAGCCAGACATGGTCTGATTCTCAGGTACAATCAGTGGAGTGTTATTCATGTAAAACCCAACAAGGTGGCACTGCTTACTACAGAAGTGAGCTTGAATTGGTTCCCACCCCAACCCACCCCACCCACAACTCCCATAAACACTGAAACCAGTATCTGAACATTTAAAATCAGCAGATACTCCCCCACCGCAACCTGCCATTCCTCTCCTGCAGATGTTGACAGGTGGGACAATGTGATGTACACCACAGACAGCAGCAGGCAGGTACTGAGTGACTTTTATTTGTGAGCCTAGGTGTTGAGTGACTGTGGGGATAATCTCTCACCCGACTTCCACACATTCACATTATGTTTACATGAAAATACCAAGGAAAGAGTAGGGCCAACTAGAGATCAAAACATAACACGTGTATGGAGGGGAAAGACATGGGCATAGTTCTCAGTGGATACTTTGCATCTGTCTTCACAAAAGGGGGTGGGGGGAACGATGCAGATGTTGGAGTTAAGGAGGAGGAGTGTGAAATATTGAATTGGATAAACATAGTGAGAGGGGGAATATTAAGAGGTTTAGCATCTTTAAAAATGAACAAATAACTATGTCTGGATAAATTGTATCCTGGGCTGCTAAGAGAAGCAAGGGATGAAATAGCAGAGGCTCTGACCACCATTTTCCAATCCTCTCTTGCTATAGGTGTGGTGCTGAAGCATCAGCAGGACTGCTGACATTGTACCATTGTTTAGAAAGGGAGGAAGGGATAGTCAAGTAATTATATAGAGCAATCAGCCTCACCTCAGTGTGAGCACTAAAGCAAATTACTACGGATGCTGGAAATCTGAAGTAAAAACTGAAAATACTGGAAATACTCAGCAGGTCTGGCAGCATCGGTGGAGCGAAACTTGGTTAACGTTTCAGGTCAATTACGACCCTTCATCGGTGGCGAGCAAATTATTGGAAAAATTCTGAGAAATAGTATAAATCGTCATTTAGAAGATTAATCAAGGACAGCAAGAATGGATTTGTTAAGGGAGGGTTGTGTCTGACTAACTTGATTGAATTTTTTGAAGGGTTAGCAAAGGGGAGTCCATGAGGGTAGGGTATTTGACGGAGCCTACATGGATGTCAGCAAGGTTTTTGACACTGGTCAGAAAAGTAAGAGCCTGTGGGATCTGAAGGAAAGTGGATCCAAAATTGGTTCAGTGGCAGGACCAAAGGGTAATGGTTAACGGGTGTTTTTATGATTGGAAGGCTGTTTCCAGTGGGCTCCCTTGACTTTTGAGGTATATATTAATGATCTAGACTTAAATGTATGGGATATGATTAAGAAGTTTCTCACGATACAAAAACTGGCCAAGTGAATGATAGTGAGGAAGAAAGCTGTAGACTACAATAAGATATCGATGGACTAATCAGGTGGGTAGAAAAATGGTAAATGGAACTCAGTCTGAAGAAGTGTGAGGTAATGCATTTGGAGAGGGCAAACAAGGCAAGGGAATGTACAATAGTTGCCAGGATAGTAGGAAGTGTAGAAGGACATTGGAGTGCATAGCCACAGATTCCTGAGGTAGCAGGACAGGTGGATAAGGTCATCAAAAAAGCACATGGGATAGTTTCCTTTATTAGCCGAGGCCTGAAGTATAGGAGCTGGGAGGTTATGCTAGAATTATAAAAAAACTCTTAGAGTACTGTGTACAGTTTTGGTCATAATTACAGGAAGGATGTGATGGCACTAGAGATGGTACAGAAATGGAGAGTTTTAGCAATGATGACAGATTAACCAGGCTGGGGCTGTTTATTTTGTAACAAAGGGGGCCGGGTGGGAAATTTAATTAAGGTGCACAAAATTATGAGGGGCCTAGATAGAGTGGACAGAAAGGACCTATTTCCCTTAGCAGAGAGACCAATAATCAGGAGGCATAGATTGAAAGTAATTGGTAGAAGGATTAGAGGGGAGTTGAAGAGAAATTCTTTCATCCAGAGAATGGTGGGGGTCTGGAACTCACTGCCTGAAAGGGTGGTAGAGGCAGAAACCCTCACCACATTTAAAAAGTGCCTGGGTTTGCCCCTGAAGTGTTGTTACAGACCAGGAGCTGGGAAGGGTGATCAAGCTGGATAGTATTTTTTCACTGCCACAGACACAATGGGCCAATTGACCTCCTTCTGTGCTGTAAAATTTCCGTGTTTCTATGAATTACTAGAATACATGGCACAGAAACAGGCCATTCAGCCCACCCAGTCCATGTCAACCTTTAAACTCCACTCAAGTCCCCTCCCATCTTTCCTTAGCTCCATCAGCACAGTACCCTACTCCATTCTCTCTCACATATTTATCTAGCCTCCCCTTAAATGTATCAGTTCACCTCTGTCACTCCCTGTGGTAGTGAGTTTCACATCCTTACCACTCTCTGGATAGGAGATTACCAGATAGCAACTTAGGACAGGTTTTACACATTTTACTAAAACCGAAATAATGTGGATGCTGGAAATCTGAAATAACAACAGAAAATGCTGGAAAATCTCAGCAGGTCTGGCAGCAAATTTATTGGACATGAATTATTAACTCAGTTTCTACCGTGCCTCAGATCCTGGGCTAGGAACCAGGTGTAAAATGCATAGAATAAAAACAGAAAATGTCGGAAAAACTCAGTAGGTCTGGCAGCATCTGTGCAGACAGATACAGAGTTAACGTTTCATGTCCAATAAGTCTGCCAGGCCAACTGAGTTTTTCCAGCATTTTCTGCTTTTATTTTATGCATTTTACACCTGGTTCCTAGCCCAGGATCTGAGGCACCTGTACCCCTATCACTGCTTTACCTGTAATCAGCTTACTCAGAATAGACTGCAGATCAAACCTGGACTCTTCTGGTCGGTATAGGTAATTGGGATGGGCGGCAATATTATACCAGTTATGTAATAGTTATACACTGAGCCAACAGGGGGAGGATGTTGATGTTCTAATCTAAAGAAAGACTGGGATTTCTATGGCGCCTCATGTCCTGAAGTGCATTACAGCCAATGAAGCACTTTTGAAATAAAGTCAGTTGTAACATAAGGAACACAGTAACTAATTGTGCACAGCAAGCTCCCACAACCAACAATGGAATGATGATCAGATCATCTAATTTGGTTGCTGGTGGTGCGGAGCCAGGACACCGCTGATGGTGCGGTTCTCACACATTCCCGATTGTAGAGTGTCAGACACTACTCAAGAGTATGGTGCCAATATATTGCCTAGTGATGCGGTGCCAGCAAACTGCTGATGTTTACCATCAAGAATAAACTTAAGTGGATTTCTCAGTAGTTTGGTTTGGTCTATCAGCAACAGGAAGTTCTTCATGCAACAACTGCAATTTTATTTAAATAGCAACTTTAATGTAACAAATTGTTCTAAGGTGCTTCACAAGAGCAATTATAAAGCAGAATTTGACAACAAGCCACATAAGGCGATATTAGGTCCTGGCTGACGAGGTAGGTTTGAGGAGCATCTAAAAGTTGGAGAGAGAGGTAGAGAGGCGGAGAGGTTTAGGGAGGTAATTCCAGAGCTTAGGGCTCAGGCAACTCTAGGCACGGCTACCAATAATTAAACGATTAAAATCAGGGATGCTTAAGAGGCCAGGATTAGACGAGTGCTGACATCTCAGAAGGCTGTGTGGCTGGAGGAGGTTACAGAGATATGAGCGGGCGAGGCCAGGTAGGGATTTGGAAACAGGGGTGAGAATTTTAAAATCAAAGCATTGATTGGCCAGAAGCAAGGGTAGGTTAGTGAGCACAGAGCTGGTGGATCAACAGGACTTGATGTGAACAATGACACAGGCAGCAGAGCTTTGGATGACAGAGGGTAGAATGTGGGAGAGCAGCCAGAAGTGTATTGGAGTTTAAAAGGGAAAGGGAGAAGAGTGGGTCTAAGACTAGTATTTTAAACTTAAATAAGGGCAACTATGTGGGCATGAAAGCTGAGCTAGCTGAAATTAACTGTGATATTAGGCTAGGGGATAGATCAACAGAGAAGTAGCAGAGATATTTAAGGGGATATTTCAGAAAACTCAGAATAAGTATATCCCTGTATAAAGAAAAATTCTAAAGAGAAAGACCCGCCATCCATGGTTAACTAAAGAAGTTAAGGAAAGCATTAACCTTAAGGAAAAAACATAAAACCGCGCAAAAATGAGTGGCAGGTCAGATGATTGGTCAGAATATAAAGAACAGCAGGGATTGACCACAAGGTTAATCAGGAGAAATAACAGTATGAGAGGAAGCTAGCTAGAAATGTAAAAATGGATAGCAAGAGTTTCTACAGGTATTTAAACAGGAAAAGAGTAAGTAAAGTAAGCATTGGCCCTCTAGGTAGTGAGAATGGGGAGCTAATAGTAGATAATAAGGAAATGGCGGGTGAAATGAACAAATATTTTGCTTGGTCTTCACTGTAGACAATAAAAAAATCATTCCAGTCATAGCTGTAAATCAGGAGGTGGAAGGGAGAGGGGAATTTGGTGAAATAATAATCACTAGGAAGTGGTACTGAGCAAACTGATGGAGCTGTGGGCTGATAAGTCTCTGGGTCCAGATGGACTTCATCCTAAAGTCTTAAAAAAGATGGCTAATGAAGTAGTAGATGTGTTGGTGTTTATTTTCCAAAATTCCCTAGATTCTGGAAAGGTTCCATCAGACTGGAGAGTAGCAAATGTAACCCCTCTATTCAAGAAGGGAGGGAGGCAGAAAACAGGAAACTATAGTCCAGTTAGCTTGACGTCTGTCGTGGGGAAGGTGTAAGAGTCGATCATTAAAGAGGTTCTAGCTGGGCACTTAGAGAAACTCAAGGTAATTGGGAAGAGTCAGCATGGTTTTGTGAAAGAGCAGTCATGTTTAACCAATTTATTAGAATTCTTTAAAGGAGTAACATGTGCTGTGGATAAAGGGGAGCCTGTAGACATACTGTACTTGGGTTTCCAGAAGGCATTGATAAGGTGCCACATCAAAGATTATTGCAGAAAATAAAAGCTCATGGTGTAGGGTGTGGATAGAATATTGGCTGGCTGGCAGAAAGCAGAGAGTATGTATAAATGGGTCTCTGTCTGATTGGCAGGATGTGACGAGTGGAGTCCCGCAGGGTTTGTGCTGTGTTAATGTGGCAATCACTTTGTTAAAACCAATTGCTGGTTAAACAGGTGATGGGCATTGATTATCCCATCTAAATAGAATAAAAAGATACAAGTGGAATGCTTTGTGTGGAAGCTACTTGGAAGTCAGTAGCATTGAGGAGCTGTCTTGAAAATAAACCAGTTTGAACCAAAAAGACCAGTCTGGCTTAATTCTTCCACCACAACCTCTTATTGTGAGTAACATGGTAGCAGAGGATGAACTTTAAGCTTTGCTGATTGATTGCTGTATATGAAGATTTCTGTCTCAATCCTCTGAGGGAAATGAAGTGCACTGTTGCTGACAATTTAAGTTATGGATTAGTGGAAGGACAGTGTAAAATCGCCAGCTTTAACTATCCACCAATTTTTTTCTGACTCTGAACCTCATCAGCAATGGAAGGCTGAAGTTGAAATGTGGATCCGGGTTACTTCCATACCCGGAAGGAGCAAGGTATGGCTTTGATGTTATCATTACCGGCCAAAAGTAAGATAAGGAGTAAGGTTTTTTCAGAGCGGAAAGTGGATGATTTGGGTCATTAAGAGGGATTAAATTGTCCGAAGCAATTTTTGGATAAGTTTTACAAAAAGGATGAGTTATTGGAAGTGTGTGAAGCTGGGATGATCTTTGATAGGTTTAGGAAATCAGATCAGCCCATGGAAGAATATATATCATGGTTTTGATAAATGGTAAAGGAGACAACAGAGATTTGAACTTGAAATTCTAGAATCGGTATTGGCATTTAAATTACTGGACTGCGCTCGCATTTCCCATGTTGATCGTCTTTTAGTACTAACGGGGGTTCAGTTCTGGGGGAGAGAATCTCTCTTGGATCAAATGGCCACTGCCCTAAAAAAACTTCTTGGGAAACAGTTGTTCCCTGCCATATTCTTTAGCAAATGCGAACAATTATGCTGTAAAACAAAGGATAGAGGATTCAATAGTGGCTGAATTTCAGTCGACCAAATATTAGACAAAGATTCCAATACAAAGATGGGGTTAATGACAAGAGGTTTGAAAATGGTTGGAACTCTAGCCAATTTGAGAGTTGAAACAAAAAGCATGTCTGGAATGGTGACCATAGGCGTTTAAACCCAAAAAATGCATGGGAAATGGTTAATTGGTGTTTTCGATATGATTCCCAGTATCATTACGTGATGAACTGCCCACAGCGAAGGAATCGCATTGTTGAAGTGACCCATGAGACGGATTCATCTGAAACTGAAAATGATGATGGTGACTGCCATGATGGAATTGTATTGATCACTGAGAGTTTGAATCCAGTGATGAGTATCTTGATGGTAGATTCCTTTAACTGTGCAGCTCCGGACAGTGGCTGCACTTCTACGGTGTGCAGTATGGACTGGCTTGACTGCTATCTGGAGCCTCTCAGTGAGGCGGACTGGCGGAAGGTCAAAGAGTATGAAAGCTCTACCTGCTTCAGGTTCGAGATGACAATACATTAACATCCTCCAAACGGGTGGTTCTCCCTTGTAAGATAGCAGGGATCAATCTGTTTATCAGTACTGATGTGGTTTCCAGCGAGGTACTGCTATTGTTGTGTTGATCTGCGATGAAGAAGGCTCAGATGACGCTAGGTATGAAGAAAGATGGGGCAGTCATGTTTGGAAAAAATGTGGATCTACATTTTACTCAGTCAGGCCATTACTGATTTCCACTAAGGAAGCCAGAGATTTCTCAACAAAAAGCTCATGAAGTTTTGTTAACTGAGAATAAGAATTTGGTGGACAAAAAGATCATTTGGAAATTGCGTAGACAGTTTGCACATCCGGCGCCACAGAAACTGAAAACTCTACTTCAAAATGTGGGAGTGGTCGATAAAGGATATGATGACCTTATTGAACAAATCACTGCTCAGTGTGAAATTTGTCTTAAATATTGCAAGACACCACCGTAACCTGTTGTGAGCTGCCACTAGCCAGGGAGTTTAACGATGCAGTGGCAATGGACTTGAACGCTTGGGACAAAGATAGGGGTATTTTTTTTTACTACACTTCATTGATATGGCAACCAGATTTGGCCTATCCACTGATACATAGTAAAGACAAATTGTCGATAAGGTCATGGGGAAATGGGTAGGAACAGGATTAGGAACACCAACCAAGTTCCTCACAGATAATGGTGGCGAATTCGCTAATGAGGAATTTCAAGATATGTGTGAAAATTTAAACATCATAGTTATGCGCACTGCAGCTGAAAGCCCATTTAGTAATGGTCTTTGTGAAAGAAACCATGCACTAATAGACATAAAATTACATAAAATATTACCTGATCAACCAGGTTGTAAATTGCGAGTGGTGCTAGCACGGGCGGTGCACACAAAACTCTCTGCAAACGGTTGGGGGGTACAGTCTGTACCAGTTGGTATGCGGAAGAAATCTGAAGTTACCTTTGGTGTTGTCAGATGCTCCCCCTGCTCGAGTAGGGACTAGCATTAGCTCCGCCTTTTCTGCTCATCTGAATGCTTTGCATGTGGGCAGAAAAGCTTTCAATAAAGCTGGGGTTTCGGAGAAAATTCGGCACCGCATAAGACCATCAGGAATACAGTTTAGACAAGGAGACATGGTTTATTATAAAATGGAAGGCTAAAAAGGACCTGGCAAGGTAATAGGGAGTGATGAGGAAATAGTAATTGTGCAACACGGCAATCAAACAGTTAGGTTACATTCTTCACGGTTAATTGGTACTGACTCTCCCTTTACAGGTTCTGAACAGGACATAGAATGCGAGGAGGCACCATGCACTTTCCATACACTGGGTAGTTATGAGCAGTAGATGACAGCAGATACAGGGTTGACTGACTATGAACAAAGTAATACTGAGGTACAGGATAACGCTATTCATCCAAAAGGGCAACTACCCAAAGTAGGAACAAAGGTAACATATATGCCAGAGGGGACCAGTGTGTGGAGGGATGTCACCATCGTAGGGAGAGCAGGAAAGGTCACTGATAAATACAAACATTGGTTAAATGTGCAGGATGAAGGACTGGAGACAAGCTCTATCGATTGGCAAACTGAGGTAAAGATGTAGAAATCCAGAAAACGCAGCATGAGTTCTGACAGTCGACCAGAAAATGGTCGTGACCCTAGAAAAAAATCACGGACTAGTGAACAGGGTTCTGCTCGCGTGGGAAAACAAACATATAGTAGCAGTCCAGAAAGGGAGAGGAATGTGAGTAAGGGCCATAGCTTAACAAGGAGGACTAGAGAGCAAGCTAGCAATCTCAATTTAAGTAGAAGTCCTTATGGCCGAGAGATTCTAGTAGCTGTTAATAAATTGGAAAATAAGCTGATAAATGAAGCCAAACGGAAAGAGTTAGAAAGTTGGAAGGAATTTGGGGTATATTCTGAAATACCTGACAGAGGACAGTCAGCTTTATCTCCCAGATGGATCTGTACAGAAAAGGTACACTCAGGCTGCATGTATAAGGCCAAAGCGAGATTAGTAGCCCGAGGCTTTGAAGAGAGACTAGGAGATCAGGATGTTAGAGTGAACTCACCTACTGCAGGGAAAGTGAGTTTGAAGATTTTTTTAGCTATTTTGGCATCCTGTTCTTGGGAGTGCAAATCGATTGATATAAAGGCTGCGTTTTTACAAGGGGAGAAGTTTCAAAAGAAAGCTTTTTTTGAAACCACCCAAAGAAACCGGGGATGTAGAAGGAAAGCTATGGGAATTGAATAAGTGTGTTTATGGGTTTAATGATGCATCAAGAGTTTGGTATTTTTCTGTGAGTTCTGTCTTGTTGAAAACTGGTTGCAGTCAGTTAAATGCAGAGCCCGCGATGTTCTATTGGTACCATAAGGAGAAACTGGCTGGAACCTTTATCATGCATGTTGATGATTTCCTGTGGGGGGCTCCATAGAATTTGAACAATGATTGAGAATCGAGAAGATAAAGAAGGAATTCCAAGTTGGAAGTCAGGCTTCAGGGGCCTTTAAATACATAGGTTTAGACATTAAGCAGAGCAAGTTAGGAGTGACATGGAATCAACAATCTTATCTAGAAAATGTTAATCATATCCCAATAACTCGGGTTAGATCCTCATAAAAAGAGGATCCTGCCACCGAGGAAGAAACGGAACAGTTGATACGTTTGATTGGACAGCTGAACTGGTTGCGCACTCAGACTGGGCCTGACGCTAGTTATGATGTGTTGGAGCTGAGTACCATGATGAAAAATGCTACAGTTGAGCAAGTTCTGAGAGCAAATAAAACACTTAAAATAATTAAATTCTGAGAGATGAGTGCTCAAGTTTCCAGCCTTGGGTGATCCAGAAGATATGAGGTTGGTCATTTTTAGCGATGCGTCACATGCCAATCTTCCAGATGGGTTCTCTAGCACAGCCGGGTTTATCATATTCTTCATGGGAAAGAATGATAAATGTTGCCCACTGGCTTGGGAGGCCAAGAAAATCAAAAGGGTTGTGAAAACCAACTTAGCTGCTGAAACGCTGGCCTTGGTAGAAGCATTAGATATGGGGGTTTACTTATCCAATATACTGACTATAGTATAAACTATACTATATTATATAAGGGGCAATGTGGGGAAAGTTTGCCCATAGAATGTTTTGTTGATAACCGGTCTCTTTGGGACAATATTCATTCCATGAAAAGCATCACTGAAAAAAGGCTAAGAATAGACCTAGCCAGCATAAAATAAATATTACAGAGGAGAGAGATCTCTAAGGTACAATGAGTTGACACAAATCACCAACTATCAGACTGTTTTACGAAAAGAAATTATGTGTTGGAAGAGGGGTTTCTTATAATGATGCAATGAAAAAAAAATTGTTTTTGTTTTATAATTGTTTATATAAATGTGTGGTAAAAGAAATTCAAAAATTATAGATGTGGAAATACGTGACATTATTTCCTTCTGTTTGTTTAAAAAAATCTTTTTACATTTTATTTTATAAAGAAAAGAGGGGATTCTGTTAATATGGCAATCACCTTGTTAAAGACAATTGTTAGTTAAACAGGTGATGGGCATTGATTATCCCATCTAAACAGAATAAAAAGATACAGCTAGAAGTTATTTGGAAGTCAGTAGCACTGAGGGGCTGTCTTGAAAATAAACCAGCTTAAACCAAAAGACCTGCCTGGATTAATTCTTCCACCACAACCTCTTATTGTGAGTAACATGCTGGGGCCTCAACTTTTTATAATTTACATCAATGGCTTAGATGAGGAGAGTGAAAAGGTTTTAGCTAAATTTGCAGGCGACACAAAGATAGGTAGGAAAGTTTGTTGTGAAGAAGACATAAGGTGTTTGCAGATAGATATGGATAAGTTGAGTGAGTGGGCAAAGATCTGACAGAGTATAATGTGGGAAAATTGAAGTTGTTCGCTTTGGTGGGAAGAATAAAAAGCAGGGCATTACTTAAATGGAGAATGCTCCAGAATTCTGAGGTGCAGGGGAATCTAGGTGTTCTAGTGCATGAGTCACAAGAAGTTAGTATGGTATAGTTTGGTCGTACAGAACTTGTGTATTGTTTAAAAAAAAAGACATTTTGTTGAAGCTTTTCATCTTGCACTCATCAGGACAATCGCAAGAATACCAATGTCAGGGTAAGCAACAATGTTATGCTGTATGAGAAGAGAGTGCTGATTGGTTGGCAAGTAGATTCTGACTGGTAGAGGCATTGCCATGGAGAATGCACCAGTTAATGGTAACTGACAGTTAACTGCTGAGCATTTTTTTTGAAATTCAAACCAGGTAGGTTGACTCTGATTGGTCAAGGCATTGCTCTGAGGAATGAATCAGCAAATGGCTATCACTTATTTTGTTTAGTAAAAAAGGTGCATATATACCCATTGTACCTGTTTCAGCTAAACAAAATAAGTGATAGCCATTCTTGTAGGAAAATCTAGAACTAGGGGTCACTGTTTAAAAATAAAGGGTCGCTCATTTAACACAGATGATGAGAATTTTTTTCTGAGTGTTGTAGTCTTTGGAACTCTCTTCCTCAAAAGGCAGTGGAAGCAGAGGCTTTGAATATTTTTAAGGCAGAGCTAGGTAGATTCTTGATTAACAAGGGGGTGAAAGGTTATCAGAGGGTATGCAGGGATGTGGGGTTGAGGTTACATGCAGATCAGCCATGATTTTATTGAATGGCGGAGCAGGCTTGAGGGGCTGAGTGGCCTACTCCTGCTCCTAATTCGTATGTTCGTATGGTATTCTTGTGATTGTCCTGATGAGTGCAAGATGAAAAGCTTAGACAAAATGTCTTTTTTCAGCAATATAGAAGTTATTACGCAGGTACAGCATGTAATCAGGAAGGCTAATGGAATGCTATCCTTTATTATGTGAGGAATTGAACATAAAAGGGCATTGGTGAGACCACATCTCGAATCCCTTGAAGTACGAATTGAAAACTAAAAAAAAACGATGCTGGTGAAATTAATGGGACTGAAAGCCAATAAATCCCCAGGGCCTGATAATGTACATCCCAGGGTACTGAAGAAAGTGGCCATGGAAATAGTGGACATGTTGGTTGTCATCTTCCAAAATTCTGTAGATTCTGGAACAGCCCTGGCAGATTGGAGGGTAGCAAAAGTAACCCCACTATTTAAAAAAAGAGGGAGGAAAAAACGGAATTACAGACCGGTTAGTCCAACATCAGTGGTAGGGGAAATGCTAGAGTCTATTATAAAGGTTGTGATAACAGAACACTTAGAAAATATCAATGGGAGTAGAAAAAGCCAACTTGGATTTATAAAAGGGAAATCATGTTTGACAAACCTACTGGAGTTTTTTGAGGACGTAACCTGCAGAATAGATAAGGGAGAACCAGTGGATGTGGTGTATTTGGATTTTTAGAAAGCTTTTGATAAAGTGCCACATAAGAGGTTAGTGTGCAAAATTAAAGCACATGGGATTGGGGTAATATCTTGACATGGATTAAAAATTGGTTAGCAGACAGGAAACAGGGAGTAGGAATAAATGGGTCTTTTTTGGAGTGCAAGGTTGGTAGGCAAAACAGAATGGCAGTGTATTATTTAAATGGTGATGGATTGGGAAATGTTGATGTACAAAGGGACCTGGGTGTCCTTGTACAACAATCATTGAAAGCAAGCATGCAGGTGCAGCAAGCAGGTATGAAGGCAAATGGTATGTCGACCTTCATTGTGAGAGGACTTGATTACAGGAGCAAGGATGTCTTATTGCAGCTATACAGGGTCTTGGTGAGACCACACCTGGAGTATTGTGTGCAGTTTTGGTCTCCTTACCTAAGAAAGGATACACTTGTCATAGAGGGAGTGCAACGAAGGTTCACCAAACTGATTCCTGGGATGGCAGGATTGTCGTCTGAGGAGAGATTGGGCCGACTAGGCCTGTATTCACTGGAGTTTAGAAGAATGGGAGGGGATCTCATTGAAACATATAAAATTCTGACAGGGCTGGACAGACTGGATGTAGGGATGATATTTCCTTTGGTCTAGAACAAGGGGTCTCAATCTCAGGATACGGGGTAGCCCATTTAGGACTGAAATGAGGAGTAACTTCTTCACTCAGGGTGGAATTCTCTACCACCGAGGGCTGCGGAGGCCAAGTCATTGAATATATTTAAGAAAGAAATAGATAGATTTCTCGACTCTGAAAGCATAAAGGGGTATGGGGAGAGAGCGGGAGTATGGCATTGAGATAGAGGATCAGCCATGATTATATTGAAGAGTGAAGCAGGCTCGAAGGGCTGAATGACCTACTGAAGTATATAAGGCCTTGATTGGCCTTGACAAGGTGGACATGGAAAGGATGTTTCCTCTTGTGGGTGAGTCCAGGACTAAGGGGTACTGTTTTAAAATTAGGGGTTACCCTTTTAGGACTGAGGTGAGGAGAATTTTTTCCCTCAGAGGGTTGTGTGACTTTGGAACTCTCTGCCTTAAAGTAGTGGAGGTGGGGGTCATTGAGTATTTTTAAAGCAGCGGTAGATAGATTCTTGTTAGGCAAGGGAATCAAAGGTTATCGTGGGTAGATGGGAATGTAGAACTCAAAACACAAACAGATCAGCCATGATCTTACTTGAATGGCAGCGCAGGCTTGAGGGGTCGAATGGCCCACTTCTGTTCCTATTTCTTATGTTTGTATGTCTAGAGGTAATAAAGGCATTAATGAAGGTTTCAGCAGCAGATGAGCTGAGGCAGGGGTAGAGTTGGGCGATGTTATGCAGGTGGAAATAGCAGTCTTAGTGGCCTTGGTGATGATACAGGAGCTCACCTCCGGGTCAAATATGATCAAATTGCTGTCATACAGTACTGGCTGTCAGATAAGCAGTATGATAATTTAGAGACAGTGGATGAGTGGAGAGAGGTGCTGGTGAGGTGGAGTTGAGTGTTGTCAGCGTACATTTGGAAACTGATGTGTTTTTGGATGGCGTGGCTGAGGGGATCATTTAGATAAGAAATAGGAGGGGGCCAAGGATAGATCCTTGGGTTACATCAGGGGTAATGTTGCAGGAATGGGAAGTGAAGCCACTGCAGATGATTTGCTACAATTAAATAGATATGGCAAATGCTACTTGAAGGTGGGAAAGATTTGGAGGAGGATGGCAAGGTCAGCTGCGTTGAAGGTTGCTCACAAGCCGAGAAGAATGAGGAGATAAAGTTTACCTTTGTCACACTGATACAAGATGTAATTTGTGCCTTTGATAAGAGCCAATTTGGTTCTGTGGTGGGATGGAAACCTGTTTGGAGGGATTCAAATATAGAGGTCCAAGAAAGGTGGGCATGGATTTGGGAACGACAATATGTTTAAGGACTTTGGAGAGAATTGGGAGATTGGAGGTGGAGGTAGTAGTTTGCAAGGATGTAACGGCCAATTTGTTTTTGAGGAGAAGGGTGATGATGTCAGTTTTGAAGGAGAGAGGGACAGTACCCAAAGAGAATCATTAACAATGACACTTTACATGGGGACCAGGAGGGGATGTTGGGGGGTCAGCAGTTTAATGGGAGTAGGGTCAAGGGAGCAGATGGATCTCATGGACAAGATGAGCTTGGACAGGGCATAAGAGGAGATAGTAGAGAAACTGGAGGTAGATGCAAATTCAGGGCTAAAGTAGTGGGGGAGCTTTGGAGGAGGTTTGACTGGTTGGGCAAGGGAGGGAAGCCACTGGGGGAGATGATCAGGTGGTCTGAAACTTAGTGGCAACAAAGTCCATGAGCTCCTCACACGTTTTGTTGGAGGTGCTAAGGACAGGAACAGGGTTTAAGGAGACAGTTCGCAGTAGAGATAAGAAACCAGGGTGATCATGGAATAGTGATCAGTTCTAGCAGGTGATAGTAGGACCTGATAGTGCTTCATGTAGCCCAGCCAGTAGTGGCAATGGATGGCTAAAACATTTGTCCACCATATCCATTTAAGTAACATGGAGTGAATAACACTGGGAATGGATTTCCAAGCAGGAAGGTGGAAGAAAAGACCTTGGAATTATTTAAGAAAGTTGGATGCTGTGAGTGAAGAAATTTTATGTTTTGTTTTATAAATGAAGGTCAATGAGCTAAAACTGGTAAAGTAGCTTTCATCGTCCAGGCTTACCCTGTGAAGATTTAAAAACTCAGTTCACTTTAGCAGGACTGCAATTGACATCGTGGTACAAGCATCAGAAGGTTGTCTAGACCTTCTGACAAGAAATGGTACTTGAATAATGCTACCCAAAGGCTTGTTTGGCAGACTATTACACCATTGGGCCATCAGTAGCAATGATGCTAGATGGCCAATTAGCAGAATGCATCTTCTAGCATCAGAGTCAACAAATATTTGCACCATTGATGCATCTACAGAGGAGGTGGCGTAGTGGTAATGTCACTGGACTACTAAGTCAGAGGCCCAGGCTAATACTGTGGGGACATTCCAGAAGGAAAAAACAGTAAAAACTGGGAAATAAGAACTCTGATCCGAACTGGTCTTGTATACCTTAAAAAGAACACCAGTAAAAACTGGGAGATAAGAGCACTGGCCCGAACTGTTATTTCCTTCTGCGATGGGTTTGAATCCCACCATGGTAACTGGTGGAATTTAAATTCGGTTAATAAATCTGGAATTAAAAAGCCAGTCTCAGTAATAGTGACCATGAAACCATTGTCGATTGTCGTAAAAACCCATCAGGTTCACTAATGTCCTTTAAGGAAAGGAAATCTGCCGTCCTTACCTGGTCTGGCCTACATGTGGCTCCAGACCCACAGCAATGTGGTTGACTCTTAAATGCCCTCTGTAATGGTCTAACAAGCCACTGAGTTATATAAAAAACTGTTACAAAGCCTACAAAAAGAAATGAAGCTAGATGGATCACCTGGCATTGAACTAGGCACTGGAAATGACAACAGCAAACTCAGCCCTGTTGACCCTGCAAAGTCCTCCTTACTAACGTCTGGGAACTTGTTTCAAAATTGGGAAAGCCATCCCAGACTAGCCAAGCAACAGCCTGGCATAGTCACACTCACAGAATCATACCTTACAGAACATGTCCCAGACACCACCATCATCCCTTGGTATGCCCTGTCCCACCAACAGGGCAGACCCACCAGAGGTGGCGGTGCACTGGTACACAGTCAAGAGGGAGTTGCCTTGAGAGTTCTCAACATTGACTCTGGACCCCATGAAGTCTCATGGCATATGGTTAAACATGGGCAAGGAAATCTCCTGCTGATTACCCCCTTCAGCTGATGAATCAGTGCTCCACCATGTTGAACACCATTTGGAGGAAGCACTGAGGGTGGCAAGGGTGCAGAATGTACTCTGGGTGGGGGACTTCAATGTCCATCACCAAGAGTGGCTTGGTAGCACCACTACTGACCAAGCTGACCGAGTCCTAAAGAACATAGCTGCTAGACTGGGTCTGCAGCAGGTGGTGAGGGAACCAACAAGAGGGAAAAACCTACTTGAACTCATCCTCACCAACCTGCCTGCTGCAGATGCATCTGTCCTTGTCAGTATTGGTAGGCGTGACCACTGCACAGTCCTTATGGAGACAAAGCCCACCTTCACATTGAGAATACCCTCCATCGTGTTGTGTGACACTGCCACTGTGCCAAATGAGATAGATTCAGAACAGATCTAGCAACTCAAGACTGGCGCTGTGAACCATCAACAGAAGTGTATACAACCACAATCTGTAACCTCATGGCCTGGCATATCCCCCACTCTACCATTACCATCAAGCCGGGGTATCAACCCTGGTTCAATGAAGAGTGCAGGGGGGCATGCCAGGAGCAGCACCAGGCATACCTAAACATGAGGTGTCAACTCAGTGAAGCTACAACACAGGACTACTTGCATGCCAAACAGTGGAAGCAGCATGCAATGGACAGAGATAAGCGATCCCACAACCAGCAGATCAGATCTAAGCTCTGCAGTCCTGCCACACCCGGTCATGTATGGTGATGGACAATTAAACAACTAATAGGAGGAGGATGCTCCACAAATATCCCCTATCTCAATGATGGGGGAGCCCAGCACACCAGTGCAAAAGATAAGGCTGAAGCATTTGCCTCAGTCCAACCATGGACAAAAGAGCTAAACTCAAGAAGTGAAGTTGGAGTGACTGGCTTTGACATCAAGGTAGCATTTGACCCGAGTGTGGCATCAAAGAGTCCTAACAAAACTGGAGTCAATGGGAATCAGGGGGAAAACTCTCTATTGGTTGGAGTCATACCCAGCACAAAGGAAGATGATTGTGATTGTTGGAGGTCAGTCATTTCAGTCCTAGGACATCACTGCAGGAGTTCCTCAGGCTAGTGTCCTAGGCCCAACCATCTTCAGCTGCTTCATCAATTACCTTCCTTCCGTTATAAGTTCAGAAGTGGGGATGTTCGCTGATTGTGCAATGTTCAGCATCCTTCAAGTGGCCTTCACGTTTTTTAGGAAATCTCATCCACGAGCGGGACGAAGTTTCCTAAAGCTTTTATTAAATAAATAATTATTTTTAATGAAATGTAAAAATATGTCCCATCTCATATATGATACAATCACATGAGGCGACATGTTTAAATAAATTTTTGATCCATTTATTTATTTGAAAACCGCTTCAATCTCCCCTCAGGGAAAAGCGCTCTTTTGCTCTTTCGCGCACATGCGCAAAATAGCGCTGGGCCCCGACTCTCTCTCCTCCCCCCCCCCCCCCCCCAACTCGCACAGGTAGCTCTGAGCGCTATGGCTCGCGCCTTACGCTGGGTGGGCCTTAATTGGCCCGCCCCTGTAAAATGGCGGCATAGAGCCGATCGCAGGCAGTGATAGGCTCCGTGACCACCCCCGCCTGCTGCTGCCGAGCCTGTCCGCCGACTGAAATTCAGGCCGATGGCTACAAGAGCAAGTCAGAGGCTGGGAATTCTGCAGAGAGTAACTCACCTCCTGATTACCCAAAGCCTGTCCACTGTAAGTTTTAGGTAGTACTTGAACTTAAATTCCAATATCTGTTTTTGTTCATTTGAGACTTTAACAATTAAGGCAACAGGAGACAGTCTGGTGAAGTAACTCTGGAAACTTCACTTAAGTTATAAAGTAATACTTAACAAAACAAGTCAGTAATGTTACGGGTGTACTATGGTTCTTGCTTCCCAGTTCAGTTTAGGACATGGTCTCTGTTCTCTCCCCATTACTTCTGTGGCCTTCTGTTTCCCTGTGGACAGCAGGTTCTGCAAACTTCAGTTTCAAACTTGGTGCACACCTTGGTCAGTGAAAACTGCTGCTTAATAACCCTTTCCAAGGCACAACCCATGTGCATGATCAGTGATGTTACTGATTCCTGATTGGTTTGTGCGATACGTGAACAGTACCTAATTGGTTTAGGTGTTGCATGATCAATTTCTGATTGGTTCTGGAGGATGATGGTCATCTATTGATGTCATTTCTCTTTGTCCCCTGACTGGCCCTTTAAAGTGTCAATTAATTGTGGGACCATCCCTCTTATGATGACGTTTCTGTCATTTCATTAAATTTTACTAATTTCTTCTAAGATGGTTTCAATGTCTGCTTACTTGAGATAAGAGTAACACGGGACACGCCGGTCCAGATGCTGGTATTGTATGTCTTGTATAACTCTTATTAAAACATTAAATCAGTGTGTTTTAGCTGAAAGACTTGCTTTGCCTTTGTATGTTTTTGTAGTATCGGCCAGTGCTTAATATATGTTCATTAAAAATACATAATTGTGCATAGACTTTGGGTCATTTCTGTAAGACTATGTGAAACACATTTCAAATCAATGCTTGGAATTGATTAGTGAGCTAACGGTAAGGCAGCAATATTCACTTAAAAATATAACGTGACACATTCCTAAGTAATAAAAGTCAAGGGAACTATATAGCTACAAAGGTTAATTAGAGAACTTAATTCAAAACTTACAGAATCAAAGATGAAGGAAATTGACTGCTTCTCTTATACATCACAAGTTCAACTGCAATAATTTACTGCACAAGGCTGAATGTTTTAACAACTGTTTTTCTTTGCACAATAGGCCTTTGAATCCTATGGGAAATACAAACGATAAGTTTTAATTGTGAGGGAGGTTGATGATCCCAGACCAGGACTGTTCAACCTTGACATCTTGCATCACTGGCTTGGGCCATATGGTTTTTCTCCCTTGTCAAGTGTGAGTGAGATGCCAACAAAGACCAAGTCATGTGATATGCTGGTGTCCCACAATTCAGCATGATATTAAATTTGGTTAATATACTTCAATTACTTGATTACTACATACAACTAAACTACAAACTAATGGTAAACAATTATCAAACTTAAACTTTTCTACACTACCATCTACAAGGCAAAAGTCAGGAGTGTGGTGGAATACTCTCCACTTGACTGGATGGAGTGCAGCTCCAACAACACTCAAGAAGCTTGACACCATCTAGGACAAAGCAGCCCACTTGATTGGCACTCCCTCCACTACGAACTCACAATGGCAGCTACAAGATGCACTGCAGCAGCTCACCAAGGCTTCTTTGACAGCACCTTCCAAACACATGACCTCTACCATCTAGAAGGACATGGCAGCAGATGCATGGGAACACCACTAACAAGTTCTACTCCAAGCCATACAACATCATGACTTGGAACTATATTGCTGATCCTTCACTGTCGCTGGGTCAAAATCCTGGAACTCCCTCCCTAACAGCACTGTCATTGTCTTTACACCGCATGGACTGCAGCGGTTCAAGAAGGAAGCTCACCACCACCTTCTCAAGGGAAATTAGGGTTGGGCAATAAATGCTGGCCCAGCCAGTGACACCCACATCCCATGAAAGAATAAAAAAATTTGCCCCCTCTCAGGCACTCCTGCCCTTGAAGGCTAAAGGACGGTGCTTGCACAGAAGGCAAATGTCTGAAGGTGTCTGAAAGCCAAGTGACTCCAATCAATTAAGAGCAGTACTGGGAGGTCATCAAAGACTGAATCAGATAGCCCCATCCCAGAAAGTAACTGTGGACTGGACCCTCTGTGCTCATTGCTCTTGGGCCTGACCTTCAGGAGAGGTGATCATGGCACCAGGAGTGGCCGCTGGCCATTGGGTGAAGGGTGACGAGTCCACAATAAGCCCCAAGCCAGTGACCTTCTGCCCCTTTGAACTGACCCTCATGCCCCGCCCCCACCTCTTCTTTGAGGGATGAGGAATGGGGAGTTTTGCGAGTTGCTCCCCTCACCTGGACCAAGTGCCTCACCTGCGCACCTGGCGTCGCCGAGCAACGCCGCAGACTGACGGGACGAACGTCCAATCGGGAGGCGCCAGGCGGCCGTGGTTAGCATGTCGCGCGACCGCCCTGTGTCGTCATTTGGCTGACAGGTGGAGCGGTCCAATCAGGTTGGAGGTCGGCGGGCGAGCGAGCCAATGAGTGTGCGCAGGAGGCGGGGTTTGTCCCGGCTCTGGGAGGCTGAGGGATGCAGCAAGTGACTGGGGAAGGAGCTGGATGAGGAGAGATCTGCTTCAGCATTAGGTAGGAAAATGTCTGAGAGAAATAACCTCGATTTATAATCGTTGGACTAAGTAAAAATAGAGAGTTTAAGTGTGTGCTTTTATAAAAGTGCTTTGTAGTGAAAGGCAATTAATTCCAAATTGAAGAAAAATACTTTATTATCTTTCATTGTCTGAATTCCTGTTGAACTCTTTCACTCTTTTTGTAAATATAACTGATAATTCTAAACACAAATTGCCACTACCTTAAAAAAATAATGAGTTTTGTTCATTTTGTCAATGAGCATTTATTAAAGCAAGCATCTGTCTTACATGGAAAGACTCTCATTCTATAGCACCTTTCACAACCTCAGGATGTCCCAAAGCGCTCACAGCCAATGAAGTACTTTGGAAGTGTAGTCACTGTTCTAGTGGAGGAAACACAGCAGCCAATTTGTGTCTTCATCGGCTATTCCCCACACGGTGAGGTCTCAGTTGCGCTGTCTAGTCAAGGGGCAGTGCAGAGTTGAGGCCAGCTGTTGATGCAGTGGGGAAGGAGAGAAACCTGGACAGACCAGTTGATCTGCTTGCGTTTTTTCTCTTTTTACCTCTTTGTGGCTGGATGAAGAGCAGCATTGGCAAAGGCCCTGGAGCAGATTGTTCACGGAGTAACTCACCAAAACTTGAGGTGTAAACTGTTTCTTTAAAAAATATACACAAAAAAGGAGAAGCAAAAATGTAGACAGTTGGTACTCCTGATTCTCCATGCACTGCCCAGTGGTAATGTGCAGCACCATTACATGTTATTGCCCTCTGGTGGCTGGGAGCCTGTTCCCATGTAGGTGCAGCCGTTTTGTATCACTTATTTTACAGTTTGATTTTGTGGTTGTATTAAAGCTCGACAATTTCACCTAAACACTGATATTGTGATCCAGTTTCTGTGCCATCCTGAAGGCAAACTCAGCCTACTGGCTTAGCGTTGGAATATTTCTACACTTCATATCAAAGGAAATTGGTGAGTTGCTGTGACACATACACAGAGATATTGCCCTCTACTTTCCACAGCATTGCGGTAAGGTGCAGCGGAAACTATGGCAGCCATGCATTGGCTTCGAAGCACTGGTGCTTAGGGAAGATCAAGACAGTCGATACATTTGATCATTGGTGTCAGAACCTTATCTACACATTTGATCCTAACTTTGCCCCTTTCCTCATCAATGGTTTCACCTGGGAGAAGAGAACCAAGATTAATGTTCTTTGTGGATTCACAGACACTGAAGGGGATGGGATGTCTCCAGGACTGACCACGCAAAAAAAAAGTGAACTTATTGGACCTGATGTTCAGGCAGATAGTGAATTACTGTCCCATTATATCATGCAACTCTATAGTTAAAGCATCAGCATCTTTGCTTCGATGTGTCAGACCATCCGACTGCTTTATGGTTTCCAAGTCATGAGTGCCCCCCTCTTAGATCTGGCTGATTTCAGAAATCAGTCCGATGAAAGGCATGAGGGTCTATATTGATGTCCAATGGCTTTCTTTAAGAATAACCTTTTGCTGTAAGGTGACCTCAGTCATCACAGTCCACTTCTTGATGTCACCCTCTCTGAAGAACATAATGGTCCTGCATTGACTACAACTCATTCACCCTAGTATATCATGTCTAGTGAAGCAGAGGTGTAGCACCCAGCTCAGGTCAGCCACCCTGGCATCCGTGAAGCCAGTGATCTTCCAAGCTTTGGATTCGCTGTTAGATGAGATTCAGGCACCTGATGCCAAGGCTCTATGCACCGCGGATTCCTCCTTCCAGACAGTTTTGGCCTCGTCTAACAAGAACAGACGCTGTAATTCCATTCTTCAAGTGTCATGCCCATTACATAAGCAAGCGGGATGGCCAGGTAACCATTTCCTCAGCAAGTGTAATTTTCTGCTGGATCAAGACTGCCAAGAAATGGCTAAAACCCGTAAGAGAGCTGCTATCCTGGATGATGATGATGTCGCAGGCACTTGTTTAGACAAAGGGGGTGAGGAAGCTGCTGATGTTTTGTTGGATTCGGCTGCACTCCATATACAGATTCTTCAGTCACCCTACACATCTGTTCAATGACCATTGACAGTGGAGTCACTGGCAGTGTGCTCTGTGCTCCCACAACTGTTAGACTCGGTGTTCCAGACAAGAGTTCATCCCAGTTTGCTCATCAGGCTGATGGTTCATCACCTTTACACGTTGATGGTGAAACACACTTCTCTCTGTCCAGAGACAATCACAGTCTTGCCTTTGAAGGCCTGGTCATGGAAAAGCTCAATGTCAAGGTATTTGCAGGCACTCCATTCATAGAAACCAATGGTGTGTCAATTTGACCAGCCAAATGCCTAATGCTACTTATTGACTCCACCATGTATGTTTATGGACTTTAATCCCATGCTTCCTCCAGCTCATGCAGAGTGAGACGAGCCCACGTACTTCATGATTTCTCAAGATCAACGACAACCTGGCCAGGGGGTTTCATCAGGAGTCCCCTGAGTCGATCTTTCATTGCTTGGTAAGTGGCTGTGTCATGTTGTCCTGAGGAGGCTGAGAATCTTGGTTGCAGATACAGGTCATACCTGAGCAAATTGCTAATTGCAAGATAGTACTTGCGATTCATGAAAGAAGTTTGTGTTGCAAATCTTGTTAGCAACACTAGTCAAAATATGTGATGGAAGCTAAGTGTTGGGTGGTGTGGTGCACTTTGGTCCTGAAGGAAGAGAGAACAGAAAACTTTGTGCACAGTCTTCTGAGAAACTGTGTAGGGGAGAATTTTCTGCCAGTCCCCACTTCACTACCTTCCTTTCCATGGTCACTTGCTACCATGCCTCTGTCGGACACCGCACTGGATCTGTGAATATCCCATTGGGTTTTGCAAGCTGCAGTATGCCAGTCTGTGAGGACCCCAGTGCCAAGACCGTACCTTCATACACCAGACCTCACATTCCACTGTCCACCATTGATGACATTGACATTGTGTCAGGCTCCACAAAACTCCCTTTCACCAGCAAACCAGCATGGCTAGCTATCCAGTCTGAATGTCCCCTCCTTTGTCACACACATGCCCACCTGTTGCAAGGCGCCCGCCCTTCATAGAAGATTACCAACATTCACGATGTCAAATGTTACCTTGGTTTGCTACCAATGCATGGGCTGGTTTACTTATCATTTGGCACAATGAGCCCTGCCCCCTCCAGGGAATTCATTATCATTCCATGTGATGTTCTGGAAGTCCTTATCTCCACTCTCCACCTATATCTTGATCACCCATCATGTCATCGACTCAAATCGGTCATCCGCCGATATTTCCATGCGTTTGACACGGATTCCTGCATTGAACGAGTCACAGCTAGCTGCCACACCTTGTGTTGCTCTCCAGACCATCCTGCACACAATGTCCTCTCCCAGCCTTTGAGTGACACTCCAGAGGTGGTTGGCACCCCATTTGCTGCTGATGTTGTCAAGCATGAGTGACAACTCATCTTAGTTGTGCGAGGGTGTATTACTTTTTACACAGCTGCTTGCATCATTGCCAGTGAATGCCATGACACCATAAGGGATGCTCTCCTTCAGTTGTGCCTTGAGTTTCATCCACTAGATGGCCCCTGAGCTGTCACATAGACCGATCCTGCCCTTGGGTTTTCTGCCTTGTTAGTAGGTAAACTGCTTCAGGAATTGCGATTTGAGCTCAGGAGATCGAAGATCCCCAACAAGAATCTGATCGAGCAGGCAGTACAGGAACTGGAGGGTGAGCATCAATGCCAAGAACCACACGGAAACCCTGTCACACTGTTGGCCCTGTCTGTCTCCACTGCAGGAGAGCGCAGTACGTGGGTGTGTGCTGCGCATGTGTGGAAACCTAAGATCTAAAATGTGAGGACGATCAGCATCCTGGTGGAAGGCAACCCAGGACATGGGACAATAGCCTCAAATACAGGACGGTCCTGTAAAATCCAGGGCAGTTGGCCAACCTGGTTGTTGTGCGTGACCAGTTCTTTCAACGTGTGGCCCACTTAAACGTCTTTTTTGCACAGCTGTGCGCGTGTGGTATTTAACAGGGAACAAGGCCTGTGCAGTAGCTCCTGGGCTGCTGAGTGGCTGCACATGTGTGCACTTGCCCAGCAACAATGGGCAGCCGTTATGGGCCTCCATGTACCAGGCCTTTAGGAAGGTGAAGCATTAGCCAGGGTAACTGCTCCTATTCACCATCCAGTGTCATCCACCAGAAGTGCGTGTCTGTGGGCGCTGGGCGAGACAACATCCAGTTTGTCCCCTCCCCCACCCCACCCTTGGTCAAATAGCCTGCAGAGATGATTGTCTGGGCTGCAATATGAAGAACAGCCACCAGGAGGAAGTGTCCACTGCTTTGGAATTGAGTCCGGCAAAGGTAAGAGCCTGCGGGCGAGGAAAGTGGAAAAAGTGACAACATTTTGTTGATGTGAGTATTCTAGACAGGTTCAGCGACCTGGTTCACAGGACATACCTGACTGGCATCAGAAAGAAACTCATAGAGCAAATTTAGACAGGAGTAAACGAGGAGGAAGATGCAGGAGAGTCAGTAACCAGAGAACACATATTTAAGGGAATTGGTAATAGAGCTGGGGTAGAGATGAGGAGAATTTCCTTTACATGGAAAGTTCTTATGATTTAGGATGCACTGCCTGAAAGGTTGGTGGAAACAGATTCAGGAGCAAGTTTGATTTTAAAAGAAGGAAAAGAAAAATTCAAGGCTACAGGGAAGGGGAAGGGGAGTGAGACTAATTAGGAAGCTCTTTTAAAGAGCCAGTACAGGCATGATGGAACAAATGGCCTCCTTGTGTGCTGTGTGATTTTATGCTTCTTTAAACAAAGCAGTGAATCTTTTTGGTAACTCAATGTTTCTCAAGACCTGTTGATATTTCAGGAGGCATTTCACAATTCAACCAGGTCCTACGTAAGGCCATATCTATAGAGCCTGGTGTTGCTGTGATACTGTAATAAGGACATTGTAAATAAATGTTACCACTTTATAGAGAGTATACAAAGCAGTGGATACCTCGCAGTGAATTACGTAGACAGCAGTGAGTGGGAGTGATTGCAGGAAGATCTTATCAAGGGACCTGAATGACTCACTCTCTCTGTCTCTCTCTGTGTGTCATCTTAATCAGAAGATGGGGATTTTTTTCCCTCTCCTCTTTTTTGAAAGCTTTTGATGGGTGTAATTCTACAAATGACAGCAGTCCTTAAGTACCTTGCCAATTGGTTATTCGACCTTGGAATACATCACAGCAGAGATTGGCCTTGCCTCATTACACGTCAGTGCACATATGCAACTCATACATGTACATACTCCCACACTCCAGCACATGGACTCGTACATGCGCGCACACAGTTGAACAGATATACACACTCATTCATGCACACGTGCACAAACACACACACAAACTCATGGGATAGAATTTTCAGGTTGGCAGGCGGCTGCTATATAAACGCTAGCTTTCTTTGTTCTATGTGGAACAGCCTGTCGGAGGTGCACGGATTGGTTTGGTTGTGCACTTATCACAGTTGCTGGATCTCAGCGTTACTCCTGCTCCGTCACTGCAGGGAACTGACAGAGTAAGACCGTGCTTGTTTAACCTTCCATGTGCTGGGGCAGCACAGCTGTGGCTGCTGGTGGAGGAAACACTGTCACCAAGGGGTTTGTTCAATCTTCTTGTTGACTTCCTGCTAAGCAAATAATCTGTTTACCGTGTAACATTTTTTTTTTTGTTCAGTTACCAGGAGAATTCTCCCGACAGGAAATGAAACAAATAATAGTAACTGTGTGTTTTAGTCATAACACGGAATTAACCCTTTCAGGACTACAATAGTGTCGTGCCTGACCAAAGCACAAGGCTGGGATTTATTTCTGATTCATTCCCACCTTACAACTGACTTAAACACGTTTGAAATCCAAGCTTAGGATTCCATTGGGAGCTCCCCTTGTGGACAAGGCCTCCCAGCCGTCTAATATTCAGCCAGAGAACTCGAAAATCAAATTTCTAACGTGAGCCGAAATTAAAACAGAAAATGCTGGAAATACTCAGCAGGTCAGGCATAGGGTCGCCAATTGTGATTAAATGTATTCCTGGAGGTTCCATCACATGACTTGCCCCCACGCCTCAGTCATTAATTAGCCAACACGTCCATCCTTGTGACGTACAGCCTTCCTACGCCAATTGGAAAGCAAAAAGACTCATTACCCAATTGGACGATGCTGGACTGTCAGCCAAACAGCCCTTTTGCCCCCATTTTCAATATTTTTATATTTGGTAAAGAGAAATGTTCAAAGAAAATGACAGAAAAAACCCTAATCTTTTTGAATGTCCCGATGATTTTTCTCCAGGGTTGCACACAGCAGTGTCCTGGAGATTGATCTTCAATTCCTAGAGACCTCAGGCCAGTCCTGGAGGGTTGGCAACTCTAACCTGCGGAAAGAGAAACAGAGTTTGGGCTGAGGCCATTGACCTGAAACATTGGGTAGAATTTTACTCGCCCCTGGGTTTTGGGAACAGATAAAATGATGGGGGCTGTAAAATAGCAGGGAGCTCCTTGAGGATGACTCCCCACCACAGGGGCGGTTTCTCAGTTGCAAAGACCAGCTGCCCACTCTAAGGAGGCCTGGATTTTTGTGCTTGAGTCCTAGAGTGGGATTTGAACCCACGACCTCCTGATTCAGAGGCAAGAGTGCCCAGAGATGCAGCTGACTGTGGCTGCTTTGGGGGAGAGGGTGAGGTGGGTGAGGGGGCTGCTGTTGGGGGGAGGGGGTGGTCAGTTGGAGCTTCTAAGATTGAGAGTGAAAGATTTTTGATAAGGGTAACACAGGATATTGAAAATGGAGTTTAGGTGTGGATTGGCTGTGATCTGTTTGAATGGCGGAGCTCAAGGGGCTGAATGGCCTCCTCTTGTTTTGATGTTCCTCGATGGAAAAGTTGGGCAAGTCTCCTGCTCCTGATGGCTACCAGAGATGAAGGGTGTGAATCTTTGATGGAGACAAGATTAGACTTGGCTATGATGCCTGTGTGGTCAACCAGACTAATATATTATTCTAAAGTCTATGAATAAGATGTGTGGCTGCAATTATGCTGGTGCAAAGGGTCGAATTTCTAGCTGTTTGTCAGTGGGGACAATTGCAAGCAATCTGACTGTGAGTTCTAGTGTCAGAACCCTCCGAACAATCCTACAGCTTTTAATGCAACCTTGCTGTGACCACACTTTGGGGTACACGTTTTGAGTGGGTGCAGATAGTGAATTGCATCACTTGCTGTCAGAGTACATTCAGAAGTCATAGGCACATGAGTGGCTCGAGGACTAGGTTTTTGACTCTGGGTGTCAAGAACAGGACGAGGCTAGCAGGCATGTGGGAACACTGTCGCCTCCAAGTCCTCTGCCATCCCGACCTAGGCATCCATCAACCATTCTGCATCTGTTGCTGAGTCAGAATTGTGGAACTCCCTACCTAACAGCACTGTGGGAGTACAGAGACAGCAGCGGTTCAAGAAGGCAACTCACAACCTTCTTGAGGGCAACTAGGAATGGACAATCAATGCCAATACCAACCCACAGCCTGAGGATGTTAAATTTTGTAAGTTTTTAGAACTTCTCACATTCAGACCTATGACAGTGCCATCCCACAGTTGTGTTTGGGTAATGGGATTATGCATTATTAGTGGACTTTGATGCTTGTGTCATCACTGGGTTTAAATTCACCTTGGCTTGAACTTTAGACAGGCAAAATCATAATGGGCTGCAAATTGAATATTCTACTGACCTATATTCTGTTTAACTTCCCGTGCTCTGTGAAATTGATGCTATTAAAGCCGCAGTACTATTATTGAAGATCACAAAAGTTCAGAACATGCGACAGAGTGCCCACCAAACTACTCAGTCCTGAGTGCAATGACGAGTCCATGCCTGCTCGGGTCAAGGTTAAAGTTACCCAAACTCGACTCCGCCGGGATTCTTGAAGGTGGCAATGAGGGGAGACTTTCATTCTCCCCCCTGCGCCCCCCCCCCACCCCCACCCCCCCCCACACCCAGTCTGGGCAAAATTGGAGATGAAAGGTTAGTATCTTGCCCACAATAGCTTCAAGATCCCTGCTTTGCTTGTTTGAAGGAAAGACATCCTTCATGACCTCAGCACATCCCAAAGCGTTTTACAGCCAATTCTGAATTGTCATGTTGAAAATGCAGCAGCCAGTTTTCTCACAGCAAGCTCCCATGTTCAGAATGTGATAATGGTAAGGTGAGCTATTTTACTGATAATGCCTGAGGGATAAATATTAGCCAGGACACCAGGCAGCACACACCCAGCCGCTCTTCGAGATAGTGCAGTGGGATTGTTTGAGAGGGCAGACAGGGCCTCAGTTTATAATCTAATCAGGAAGGCATGGAGTGGAATCATCCCAGGTTTGTGCTAAGTGCAGTAGCGGGTGTGAGAAACGATGTTTTACCCGCTGGCCACAATGGCGGATTTTCACGGTGTATCGTTTCCTTCCTGCCTCATTCATTCTGCAGCCACAGGAAATGTGCCGAGTCGCTGGCGGGCAGCCCCTGAATCACCCCCAATGCCTTTACCTCACTCCGGGTGCCATATCTAAACTGCAGCCACGCACACGGTTCTCAATGCTTGCAGTCCAGAGCTGCTTCAGTGAAGACATGGCCCTGAAAGTCAAGGAGAGCTCAGTGACCCGTCACTGGAATGTCTTTTGGAGGCCGACCGTGTCCTCCACCCACACACTGGCCGCAGGAGGTCCAGCGATCTCACTGCTCCGGCTGGGAGGTGATGACAGGGGTGGTCAGTGCCAACACTACACACAAGAGGTCGGCCATCCAGTGCAGATAGAGGGTGAATGATCTCATCTGTGCCCCCAGGGTAAGGCAACCATCTCATCACTCGAAACTCACACACTCACAAACCCATCACACATTCACTGGCAACTCACTCACTGCCAGCTCAAGGGACATCACCACTCACTCCCTCACACACACACCCTCACATCTCCATCTGGCCTCATCCCCTCTGGAGGCTGCCTCCTCAGCCCTCACCATCTTGAGGCCACTTGTACAGATCAACATGTGCCCCACATACACCCTGGGATACCCCCCTTCCCCAGTACAGCCCTCGCCCTGCAGCCTCTTCCCCTGCCTGAGGCCACTTCTCCCCCTTCCCCAAATAAGCCCTAACCCTGCAGCCATTGAAAAGCTGCCTTATGGCTGGTCTGGTAGGTAGAGACCTGCCCGTGAACCCCCCTAAAAGTGGTGCGATGCTACCTGTGAAGCCTGGGGCTGATGCCCACGAGTGCTGCCCGAAGCAAGGTAGGGAAACAAACCTCGAAGTCCCGAGTGAAGTGCAGCTCACCAGGTGCAGGTCGCTTATGTACAGTTGTAAAAGTGCCCAGATGATCCAGCGGAGGGGGATGATTCTGGCGAGTAGGGCTTATAATCAGATGCTAAAGTATTGAAATTAGGTTCCCGATGTACAGCAGTGGGAAACACGGCCTGTCATTGACAGGTGGAGCGGACGGTCGCAAACTGGTTTCACGAGAATGTAAAAGTGATTTTGGCCTTCTCGCCATATTGTCCACTCACGCTGCCAAACACGCCCACTGCCAATGGGAGTGGAAAATTCTGCCCAGAATTTCTGATAGTGCAGTACTGCATGGAATCTTTTATATTCACTTGACAGTGCAGCACCCCCACAGCGAAGCAGTTTCTCAGCGCAGCACCCCCACAGTGCAGCACTCCCTACAGTGTAGCAGCTCACCATGCATCACTTCTACACTGCAGCACTCCCTACAGTGCATGGACAAAGCAGCCTATATGATTGGTACCCCACTGATCTTAAACATTCACCCCATCCACCACCGATGCACAGTAGCAGCAGTGTGCATCATCCATGTGCACTGCAACAACTCACCAAGGTTCCTTCAACAGCACTTTCCAAACCTGTGACCTCTACCCCCTCGAAGGACAAGGGCAGCAGATAGATGGGAACGCCACCACCTGCAAGTTCCCCTCCGAGTCACTCACCATCCTGACTTGGAAATATATCGCCGTTCCTTCACTGTCGCTGGGTCAAAATCCTGGAACTCCCTCCCTAACAGCACTGTGGGTGTACCTACACCACATGGACTGCAGCGGTTCAAGGAGGCAGCTCACCACCACCTTCTCAAGGGGCAATTAGGGATGGGCAATAAATGCTGGCCCAGCCAGTGACGCCCACATCCCATTGAATGAATAAGAAAAGGAGGATATTTGAGCCTTGATGTGATAAAGGCAAGATTAAAGTTTTAATTTGCAGAAGAAGAAAGGTAGGGAGGCCTAGGAAGGGAGTTTTGCTGCATTGGAAGAAGGTGGCTTTAATGGAGCTAAAGCTGGGAAGAAAGTTGAGATTGGGGTCAATCAGCCTGCAGAGGTTCCGCAGTTCCAGATTCGACAGTAGATGGATGCTGGTGAGGTTGATGGAGATGATGTAGGCTGAAGAGGAGGACTTCGATTTTGTCCGCATCTACAGATGCAATGGCAATCCCTCTTTATTTATGTAGATACCAAAGGCCAAGGGATTCCCCTCACTGGTATGTTAAAAGTGATTGTCTCCGGTGAGCAAACTCAACCAGATCACTTCCCCTTTCTATTATTTAGTCACGTCTCAGTTGGAAACAACTTGTGTTCAGGTGCTTTTATTTTTCTGTTTGTGACACAGAACCTGAGCAAATAATATTTTTCCAAATTACCATCTGTGTTTTTATTGCGCTTTGGAGCACATCTATTGGAAAACATTAATTTTTCAGATGTTGAAATAAGGCAACTGAAAATGTTTAACAATGAATAACCACCCTTAGCATCTCTGCTTATTTGGGAGCACGGAAGTGCTTTTACCCTGACAGGAGTTGTTGTCGAAGTTGCTGCACAATCTCTTCCTGCCAGCCACACTTTGCAGTATAAAAATTCCCACACTTGGAAAAACAATATATGTGAATTTATAAATGTGCTGTCGGGTTGAGGAGCTCAGTTTCAGGAAGGAAACTGATTGGGCCAAATCTTGCTGGAATCGTGTACACCTTTAGTCAGGCTTCTTCCTGCAGCCCCCAGCTTGGCATTGTTTTTGTACTGTCACTTTTACACGATGAGAGCAGCGAAGCAGCTGGGACCTCGGTAAAGGGCGGGACCATCGGTGTCCTGGAGGTAATGGGCAGGTGGGGGAGGCAGGTCACATTAGATTCAGTAATGAGTAACGAGCCAGATTTCGTTAACGGCCCTAAATGGTGCGCGAACATTTATCCAATTGCAATCATCATCTGATCAAATTCAACCAAGCGTTAGAAAGGGAGAAATGCGAAACAGCTAATCAGATTCATGTAAGGCTGACTTGAGTGGGATGAGACTGTCGACAGTAAACTGGGCAAATATGTTAATGGGTAAAATAACAGAAGCTCAGTGGGAGGCATTCAAAAATAATTTAACATGATACAGGATCAGTTTCTACCCCTAAGGGGCAAGAGCTCTACTTACCAGAAAAAAAAGCCGTAGATGACTAAGGAGGTAAGAGACAACATAAAAACTGAAAGAGAAAGCATACAATCGAGGAAGAGTCCGACATGCTGGAATTTCCAAGGAAGATAATATTGAACCAGGGTCAAGGTTCACAAAAATTAACATAAGCAAAACAACAGTAATGAAGAAAATAATGGCACTAAAGGGTGACAAACCTCCAGGGCCAGATGGTCTCCACCCCAGTATTTTAAAGGAAGTAACATTGAGAATATTGCAGATGTCTTAACTATGTACTCCTGACTTGGAAACTACTCCCTCGAATTGGGGAAAATTGTGCATGTCTCTCTTAGTTCAGAAAGGAGAGAGAGGAAAGCCAAGGAATTATAGACCAGTTAGCCTGCACCTGTGGCCAGGTGATTACTAGGCTCGGATTTTCGTGGTTTGCTTTTTGGGCCGGGGTGGAGGTGGGTGGCCGGAAATGATGGCAGCAGGGGTTGTGCAGCCAGACATCTCACCTCCACTTCTGGCCTCAGGGGGAGTGTGGGGCCCGCAAACCCACCCGTGCACCTAAGCACCTAAGCAGGTCAATGAACCTCGCTAAGGGCTGGTTGAAAGCCCCACTGTTGCATTTTCCTGGATGTGGCCGGGATTCTGTAACTGGTCTGCCTCTGACAAGCTCGAGGCAGGTGAGGAGCACGTTGGGAGCGAGTCATGGAGGCTAGAAAAGTTTCAAAGGTTAAGTTTAAATTCTGATTATAGTTTAACCCTTTGATGTAAAAGCTGCAGCAGCCCATCACAGGTTGGGAGAGAAGTCAGAATTTGCCAGTTCAGGGGGGGTCATCACCTTCCCGGCATCACGTGGGCTTTGGAGCAGTGGTGAGGTAGTTTGGACTCTGCCTGATCACAGGAAGGCTGCAGCTGGAAATGGGCACAGCTCCCTCAGAAACCGAGGCCAGTGGAGATGAGGTGCTCAGATGAACCTGCACAGGGAGGCCAGAGCGCCAGGCATCAGGAGGCCAGAGGAGATGTACGAGGGGCACGAGGGGCAAGGAGCCACTAACCCTGAGCATAGGATCTACAGGCAGAGGTGAAGAGACCTGAATATGTCAGAGAACCAGTGTTGAAGGAGACTGTGACTCTGCAGATAGGTGGTCATAGACATCTGGACCTCCGTGGCACCTCACATCATCCAGGCGACAGATGCTCACTTCACCGAGGCTGGACAACACATCAGATTCACAACTGATGAGGCATTGCAGGCTCAGAGGGCACTGGGTCTGGTGCCTAGACCAGTCAGAGTGGTGCCCTGCAATACCCTCTAGCAAGGGTCTCTGTCACTGTGGGGGTCTGCTGCACTCTATGTAACATGGCCCTCCAGAGAGATGTGAACCTTGAGGATGGTGGGGCCCTGGAAGGAGACAGCTCATCTGGGGGAGGAGTAGGAGGTGGGAAAGGAGGAGGAATTGGAGGCAGAGGGAGGTGACACCAAACAGAGAGGTGCCTGACTACATCACGAGATGTCCTCTCCCTGCCACCTTCTGGGAAGAAGGCTTTCCTTCTCTCCCTCGTGGGTGCCAAGCTTCCGAGTCCCCTGTGACATCTCACTTCCCTGTGTCCATTGGCAGGCTTTGGCTCAGACTGTGTCTCCCAGGACAACCAGCGACTTTGGTGATGGCTGCTGTGAGTGTCGGAATGAGTCCCCCACTTGTCTGACCCACCTCCATTCCTGCCTCCGCAGCCTCTGATTGGACAGGAAAACTATCTCCATAGCAATTAGGCACTAATCTCCCCCCCCACCCCCCACCCGTGAAAATCTGAACTACAGTCAGTTTCCCATTGGAAGCGGGTTTCTGACAATAGGAAAACAGGCTTGATCTCTTTTTCCCATCTATATGGCAGACATGTGGCCCATAGAATCCACAACTAAGTACAGGGTGACTGAACACCTTGAAAAATTTCAACTGAGAGAGCCAGCGTAGATTTGTAAATGTAGATCATGCTTGATGAAACCAATTGAATGTTTTGAAGAGGTGACAGAAGAAGTGGACAGTGGGATGTCGATGGATATTATTTTTATGGCCTTCCCGATGACATTTTATAAAGTCTCTCACAAGCCCATGGAGTTGAAAGAAAATCACTGACCAGGTTAGGAAATTGGCTGAGCGACAGGGGACAGAGGGAGCGGTGAGACTGATGGGCCTCCTGCGGCCAGAGTGTGGGTGGAGGACACGGTCGGCCTCCAAAAGACATTCCAGTGACGGGTCACTGAACTCTTCTTGACTTTCAGGGCCATGTCTTCACTGGAGCAGCCCAGCATTGAGAACTGTGTGTGCGGCTGCAGTTTAGATATGGCACCCGGAGTGAGGAGGCGGTGAGGTAACGGTGTGGCGGACGATTCAGAGGCTGCCCGCCAGCGAGATGGCGTGTTTCCTGTGGCTGCAGAATTAATGAGGTGGGAAGCTTCTCACGTGTCGGTGCAGACTCGATGGGCCGAAGGGCCTCTTCTGCACTGTGTGATTCTGTGATTCTGTGAAGCGGGTGATACAGTGCAAAAAGCCGCCATTGCAGCCGGCAGCTAAAACGTCCTTTTTCCCACTCGGGACCGCACTCAGTGAAAATCTAGGATGATTCCGCCCTTAGCAATGTGAGTCGAGGGACAACTATTGGGCAGGACACCGGGCGAACACGCCTGCTCTTTATTTGAAATAACGCTGTGGGATCTTTCACACCCACCTGAGAGTATAGACAAGCGCCTCATCAGAAAGACGACAGCCCTGACAGTGCAGCACTCCCTCAGTGCTGCACTGGATTGTTGGCCTAGATTGTCCTCCCAGAACCTTCTAACTCAGCGGTGAGTCCTGCTGAGCCATGGCCAACAGCCAAAAAAACATCTGTTTTAACGAGGAGATGCCAGAAGGCAGTTTGTTTGTAACTTCACCCTGGGGAACTACAGAACAGGTTGCCGGATTCTGGGAGCTGTTTGAATTGCATGAGTTTTGTTGACCAGTTTTACAGTGTTGCCAATTGAATATTCTGCCAAGTGTTACTCATTAGGCTTTCCTGACTTTATGCCTACACCAGATGTCGGGAAATTAGAAATCTGGCAGTAGATTTTTCGTACAAATTGGTGTGATCTCACGTGACGATGGTCAGAGAGAGAATTGAGAAACTGAATTATTTCCTGGCGACTGCAGTTGTTGGTTTTTTTCCTTGTGTATCGTGGTTGGTGACATAACCATTTCTGAAAATATTCAGTAAAGGACGAAGAGGAACATAAATCACAAATCAGGAAGGAAATGGCAAACACTAAACAACAACAACTTACGTAGCACCTTCAATGAAACATCCCAAGGTGTCTTCACAGGAACATTACAAAACAAACTATGACACCGAGCCACACACGGGGGCAGAGTTTCCTGCCTGTCGGGGTGGGAGCGGGCGGACCCGATGGGCGTCCCCCGATCGGGTCCGCCCAGCCATTTTACGTGGGCGGGGCCAATGAAGGACCGCCCAGCGTGACGGGCACCCGGAAGCGCTGTGCTCTCCCTGTGTGGGCAGGGTAGATTCCCGGAGTTTGGGGCATGCGTGCGGAAGAACACAGAAATCTTCCTGAGTTACCTTTGTGCCTCAGGGAGATTGGTTTTAAGTCCAAAAAGTGTAATAAAGTGCCAAGAAAATTTTTATGGCATGTCCCCTCATGTGAAACTGTCACATAGGCTGGGATATGTGCATTCATTTTCATAGACATTTTTCTGAAAATTTTAAATCATTCATGAAACCTCATCCCGCCCGTGGATGAGGTTCCATGAAAAATGCGAAGGCCGCCTGGGCTCTTCGCCTGTCCCCCCCCAACTTTAAGGTTGGACGGGCAGCTCAGCTGATTGCCTTAATTCGTTTTCAAATGGCCTTAATAGACCTTTGACAGTCCGGCAGACGCGTAGCCAACTCGGCCCCGCTCGCCGAGCCGAAGATTCTGCCCAAGGAGATGTTAAGGCAGACGACCAAAAGTTTGGTCAAAGAGGTAGGTTTTAAGGAGTGTCTTAAAGGAGGAAAGCGAGTTAGAGAGGCTGAGAAGTGTAGGGAGGGAATTCCAGAGCTTGGGGCCCGGGTAACTGAAGGCACAGCCAGCAATGGTTGATCAATTTAAATCGGGCGTGTTCAAGAGGTCAGAATCAGATGAGTGCGGATATCCCGGAGGGTTGTGGGGCTGGAGGAGCTTACAAACATAGGGAGGGGGAGGCCACATGCAATGACTTGAAAACAAGGATGAAAATAAAGGCATAGAAATTATTAATGTCAAATTTTTATTCCAATTCCTCTATCGACATGCCCTGGACATTCTCCAGTATCGTTCCTCCCGTGGGCCCTGAGGTCAGATTTAACAGACCAGCGGTCTGGCTGTCTCAGTTCTACAGGAGATGGTACATTTCTGCATTAAAGCATTCAGAGACTTCAGGCAACAAACCTCTTTTATAGCTACTGATCTTCATCAACTAGTGTGGAAATTAGTCCCCAAGGAAATTGATGGCTCTGACTTCATGTAAAATAGGTTTTAAACTTCAAAAGGTAGAATTGCTCAGAATGGTGTGAAGCATCCTGAAATTTCTGTCGTCTCTCACCTCCTCCGCAGCACCAGCCACTTTAAGAGGAGTCCCTGAGATGCTTAAACTTTCACAGCTTCAGTGTGTTGTAGTGTGCGTGACTTAACATTTCCAGAACAGCCAATTCTACTTGAACGTGTGCATGTAAAACATATAAGAACATTAAAAAATATTTCCTACCTGCAAGACTCATTCACCCATCACCTCTGCGTTCAATGACATACATTAGCTCTGGGTCCAGCAATTCCATGCATCGATAATTCTCACTCTTGTGTTCCAATCCTTCCATGGCCTCACACCCTCCCTATTTCTAGTCTTTGAACACTCTGCGTTCCTCCAATTCTGACCTCTTGTACATCCACTAATTCCTTTGCTCCACTGTTAGCGCCATACCTTCAGCAGTCTAGGTTGTAAGTTCTGAATTCCTTCCCTGAACTTCTCAATCTCTCTACCACCCTCTCCTCCTTTAAAATGCTCCTTAAAAAGTACCTCTTTGACCAAACTTTGGTTGACCCCTCCTAATATTTTTTTTAAATTATTCACGGAATGTGGGCTTTGCTGGCTGGGCCAGCATTTATTGCCCATCCCTGGTTGCCCTTGAGAAGGTGCTGGTGAGATGTCTCCTTGAACCACTGCAGTCCATGTGGTGTGGGTACACCCACAGTGCTGTTAGGGAAGGAGCTCCAGGATTTTGACCCAGCGACAGTGAAGGAACTGCGATATATTTCCAAGTCAGGATGGTGAGTAGCTTGGAGGGGAACTTCCAGGTGGTGGTGTTCCCAACTATCTACTGCCTTTGTCCTTCTAGACGGTAGTGGTCGTGGGTTTGGAAAGTGCTGTTGAAGGAGCCTTGGTGAATTCCTGCAGTACATCTTGTAGATGGTACACACTGCTGCTACTGTGTGTCGGTGGTGGAGGGAGTGAATGTTTGTAGATGTGGTGCCAATCAAGCAGACTGCTTTGTCCTGGATGGTGTCAAGCTTCATGAGTGTTATGGGAGCTGCAGTCGTCCAGGCAAGTGGGGAGTATTCCATGACTTGTGCCTTGTAGATGGTGGACAGGCTTTGGGGAGTCAGGAGGTGAGTTACTCTGATAATGCTCTTTGTCTGTTAATGCTCTTTGAAACATCTTATGTTAAAGGCTGGTGCAAAGACTTGTACAAATGCAATTATTATTGTTAAATGTCTTTACCAGATGTTTACATAAACCTGATAAAAAGAGTTTCATTCTTCTTATCATAGTACAGAATAGGAGGCCATTTAGCCTGCTCTATGGGTGAGCAATCTGATAATGTCACTTTCCTACTCTTTCCCCATTATCCTGTACACATTTTACCTTTAAGTATTTATACAAGTCACACTATTATGTGTAGCCCATTGTGAAATGGCCTATCTTTTGCCTTTATTCTGAGTGTTTACATTTTAACCTACTGGTTACTGTATTTATAACCTAACTGCATTAAGTTTCAAAACAAAAAACTACTGCGGATGCTGGAAATCCAAAACAAAAACAGAAATACCTGGAAAAACTCAGCAGGTCTGGCAGCATCGGCGGAGAAGAAAAGAGTTGACGTTTCGAGTCCTCATGACCCTTCAGCAGAACTGAGTAAAGTTAGGAGAGGGGTGAAATATAAGCTGGTTTAAGGTGGGTGGGGGGGGGGTGGGTGGGGGGTTGGTTGTAGGGACAAGCAAGCAGTGATAGGAGCAGATAATCAAAAGATGTCACAGACAAAGGAACAAAGAGGTGTTAAAGGTGGTGATATTATCTAAGAGAATGTGCTAATTAAGAATGGATGGCAGGACACTCAAGGTACAGCTCTAGTGGGGGTGGGGTGGAAAGACTGACAGGGCATTAAAGGTATAGATTTAAAAATAATGGAAATGGGTGGGAAAAGAAAAATCTATATAAATTATTGGAAAAAACAAAAGGGAGGGGGAAGAAACGGAAAGTGGGTGGGGATGGGGGGAGGGGGAGTTTAAGATCTAAAGTTGTTGAACTCAATATTCAGTCCGGAAGGCTGTAAAGTGCCTAGTCGGAAGATGAGGTGCTGTTCCTCCAGTTTGCGTTAAGTTTCGTTTATCAAGGTACATGTTAGCACACAATCTTAAGTTTACTTACTTCTGTGAAATGTTGACTTTGTACATTGTCCTGTAGTTGAGAGACAAGGCAAGAACTGAACTGTTTATATTTGACAATGAAGTGACACCTCCTTGTTTCCTCTGGTGTACGTTACCTGCCCCACTCCGGAATTGAGACTCTCTACCGCTTCAGTATAATCACCTAAGAACTGACTTAACTCAGTGAATATGACCTACGGATTTTGTAACTGCACTTTCACTTCCTACATCCATGTTTTCATTTCTTTTTGCCTCTTATTTCCCTCATTCCGTGTTGCTTTGCTCTCTTCCCCATATTCCAGCTGTGTTGTGGGAAACGCATGGGGTTGGAACGGCTGTGGTCTCAACCTGAGTCTTGTCCTTCTCCGGTTGTGCATTTGTTACACCAGTGTGTTGTGCAGTTAGGCTTCCTGAAATCTGTCATCAAATCAGAGTGTCTTCCATGGGAGGGAGTGATTGTTGAACAGAAGCTCGTTATTGGAACTTACCTTCTGAATCAACAGAAGCTTTGTTGTGTTCTGTTTGTCTTTGCATAACAGAAGAATAAACAATACCAAAACACGTGACTTGTGTCATGAGTTACATGTGAAATTTATTAACAGTAAAGAGCAGACAGTGATGGGAAATTAATGCAACAGATTTTATTTAATTGCAGAAATTTTAATTTGTTCTGCTTTGGAAACAAAACAAAAGGTGTGAATCTTTGCCAATTCTCTCAGCAATGCTAAACCTGGACTAGTGCCCGTAACATAAACTTGAAGGTTTTGCCTCTTCAGAATGCAGCCTCTACCCTTGATGTGTTGGGAGGAAGTGATGAATTTAGGCAAGGATTGCTGAATAGATGTTACTCCCTCGACACAGAGCTATTAATCAACCCTCTGCTTCTTCTTTGCCATGAGGAACCTGCTGTTCGAACTCTCCTTTTGCACGGGCTCCATTGTCCTACTTTCCAATTTCATCTTAAGGTACTGCTCCAGTTGGGATTCAACGCTCTGATAACTTCAAAGTCTTGGGTTGAATTTTACCTGCCCCTTGGCAGGCGTTTTTTCAACGGGGGATGGGGGGGGTGGATGTGAAATAGGGAGGGCACCCATGCCAGCACCTTCCTGCCCATCGTCATAACACGTCGGCAGGTGGGGGGGTGGAGTGTGTAGGTGGGTGCAGAAATCAGCAGTCCACTTGCCATATTTAAATGAACAATCGAGGGCCAGTTAGGCTGGTTATTAAGCCATTTGACCCTGAGAATACGCTGCCCACGCCATAAAACGTGTGGCGTGGGCTGACAGGTGGGAATGGGCAGCCCGATTTTTTTTTTCTCTGCTTAAATGTTTAAAGGGTGGGAAGGAAGGGGCGAGGGTTGCTTTTCAGGGGCTTCCCTTTGCCGATGGCAGGGTGGCCGCACAAGGTTGAACCCCCCCCCACCACCCCCTCCTTCCTTCCTTCCTAGACGCTCCCTCCCTCAAACCCACACCTCCCCACCACCCCCCCCTCACCCCGCCCCTCTACCTAACCTACCCAAACCCTCTCAGCCCAAGACCCCGGACTCACCTGCTCCAGGGCCTTGGCCCTTCCCCTTCTGCAGTCCCGGCAGTGGCAACTGACACCTTCCTGGCGCTGCCGGGACTGGTGGAGCTGCCGGCCAATCGGATGAGCCGGCTGTTCCGGAGGGCGGGACTTTCTCCCCTGTGGAGGGTGGAAATCTCACTTAATCCTCGTTAATCCACCCCCCCCCACCCAGCACTTTATGGCTGGGGGGCGGGTCGGCGTGGAGCATGTCGCTAAATGCCGACTGTGTTTCGGAGGGGTGACCCCGTATTACTTTGCCCCTTGCATTTATACAGCATCAGGAACTTTAAAACGTGAAAGATTCTGAAGGAGCTTGACAGGGTGGATGCTGAGAGGATGTTTCCTTTTGTGGGGGAATCTAGAACTAGGCGACACAGTTTAAAGATAAGGGGCCAACATTTAAGATGCACATTAGGAGGAATTTCTTCTCTCAGAGAGTCGTTAGTCTTTGGAATTCTCTTCCCCAGAGAGCGGTGGAGACTGGGTCATTGAATATATCCAAAGCTGATTCTCACAGATTGTTGATTGACAAGGGAGTCAAGGGTTATGGGGGGCGCCTGGCAGAAAAGTGGAGTTGAGGTCACAATCGGGTCAACCATGATCTTACTGAATGTCGGAGTAGACTCGATGGGCTGAACGGCCTACTCTTATTTCATATTTCGTATGACCTTATGATCTTAAAAGGGAGACAGACTCGCACCAGTGATGGAAGGATTAGGACAACCAGAGGCTTGAGCACAAAACCCCCTGAGGGAATGCTGCACTGTTGGAGGTGCTGTCTTTTGTAGGAGATGTTAAACTGAGGTCCCATTTGTTAATCACTTATTACTTATGTTTAATTGCGCACAGGTGCTTGTGTTCCTAAAATACGGAACATACTGGAACTGTGGTGCCTAGGTTCAGAGGTGCATGTTTTGCAATGTGTATCTCCGTAAATAAAATCTTATAGAAGTGTTTAAAGATTGGCTCCTGTTCTACCTTTCTCAGCTGGGCTTTCCGCTCTCTCAGGAGGATATAAAAGATCCCACTGCACTATTTTGAAGAAGAGCGGACATGTCCTCCCAGCGACCTTCCCAATATTTATCCATCAACCAACCTCACTCAAACAGACGACTGTCAGACATGGTTTTGCACAACTTGATTACCACAGTTTCTACATTACAGCAGTGACTACAGTTCAGAAGTACTTCATTGGCAGTGAAGTGCTTTGCGGCATCCTTAGGTTGTGAAAAATGTTGTATAAATTCAAGCCTTTCTTTCTCTTGGCCAAAAAATAATAGACCTTGAGGGTTTTAAAGGTGGGGAGTATAAGGGAAAGAATTCTGTCAAGAATTGATGGAGGGAAAGAAGGCAGGGAATACACAGAACTCTAGAGTTAGAGTCAAATGTTTAAGAGGGGTTAGAGGATAAGGAAAGATTATAGAGATACAGGGAACAAAACCATGGTGAGATTCATAGATAAAGTTAAGGAATTTGAATTGAAAATGTTGGGGAACAGGGAGCCAGTGTGGGTCATGAGAACACCTGGTGAGACTTAACAGATACAGGATACACATATCCAGAGCTTTGGACAATTTGGATTTCATGGAGGACGGCAGAATAGCAAGGAGATCATTTGAGTAGTGGAGCCTTGAAGGCATCAGCCTTCAGGGTGTTAGGGCTTCAGAAGCAGATGGACTGGGGGTAAAGGGGGGATAATACTGCAGAATGGAGGTATGTGGTCTTGGTGATAGATAGGTGTGGGCTTCAAAGCCGAGGGCCAAACGAAGCACCAAGATTGCAAGTGTCCTGTTCAGCCTGAGAAATTGGCAAGGAGCGGTTGTTGAGCAAGTGGGATTTGTGGCGGGACTGAAGATAATGGCTTTCATTTTCCTGGTATTGACCTGGAGGAAGTTGTGACTGGTACACGATGGCGGGAAACCAGGGAGACAACACAGACGCAGTCGAGGAGAAGTGACACCATGGATTAGCCTCTAGGGCTACAGGATTGCTTGCCGAGTCTCTGACCAACCCCGGATACACGGCTCCAGATGTGGCCAGACCAGAGAACTCTACAGTGTCAGCACGACGTCCCCTGTCCTGGACTCTGCTCAGCAGTGGCCGAACATGTTAGAGCATTGGGTCTAATGGGCACAGGTAGCTTTTGGAAACCCCAGGCACAGTTTATCTGCTTGCTTACACTTCATGGGAAACATCCTGTCCAGAACTAGGCCACCAGTTGGCTTGGTGAAATGAGAAGGGAAAAGGTATGAGACAAAAATATGTACAAAGAGTCTGCAGGCTTGAGAATATAATGTTTGATATTTATTATTAATAAGAGATCCTAGGTGCTTTGGATTGTAATGTGCAATCTACTGAATTATATCGATTGTCTATCCTTAAGAAATTGGTTACAAGTCTATCCTGTCCACTGGCAGCACCTCCATCTCCTGGGCTGTCTCGAGGCAGCTGGTTGCACTGGAGGTCGATAGAAAAGATTCGTATTCGTCGTAACTCTCGTCTGCCTCTTTGCTTTTAAAGCCCAAACTGCATATAATTTTGTGTATGATCTCGTCCAGGTCTTCTGCCGAGGGGACATTTAAGTTTGAGCAGCTTGACATCCAGGCATTGTGCTCCTCCGCGCTCTTTAGCAGCAATTTGTTCGTCTCTGACGAGACAAAGTCCTTCATGTCGATCCCCTTGACCAGCTCCTTGAAGTATTGTGAGACTGAAATGCTGCCTTCCTTTGGGATTTGGGGAAGGCCCTCCTGCTGGGCAAACCTGGCCATTTCACCCCGGAGCAGCTTGTCCTCCTTGAGGAAGTGCACAGGGTTCAAATGGGATTCCAGCAGGCGTTTCATCTGCAGGTAGAGCTGGGTGGGACCGTGGAGGGCAGCCAAAGTCTCCTGCAGCTTCTCCATCTTCTGCACCCTCTCGCTCTCCACTTTCATTTTCAGCGTGTTAATTTTGGACTTCAGTTCGGTCAGCAGACTGGCTCCCACGGCGTCGATCATCGTCTTTGTGTCTTTGCAGGCGGACACCGTGTCGTTCATTAGCTTCTCAATTTCCTGTTGGAACAGGGATAAGAAATTGTATGAGTAAAGGACCTGTGTAATGTCAGACCAGCTGCTAGAGATTGTAGAGACAGCAGTTGACTGCCTTTATACTGGCACTTCCTCTCAGGGAGGCGATAGAGTACTTGCATTGGGAAATGGAAGTTATTACAATTGTGCAGTGGAGAAGTTAGGTCTGATATAGATTGTTGGGAGCATTGCCTAAACTTTTTGTATTGCTGGGCCTCGTGCTAAGGAGCCTCAGGTGCCTCAGGTAAAGTTCCAATCAACATTCCCAATTTAACTGCATATGTTGTCAGCCACAGACATTGGGTCACATTCTCACCGATTGAGCCAGGAGATTGTGAGGTCGAATCCCCTCACCAGATACTTGAGTGCAGAATCCAGGCTGACACTCCAGTGCAGCACTGAGAGTGCAGCACTGTCAGAGGTGCCATCTTTCGGAAGAGACCCTGTCTGCCCTGTGAGGTTAAAAGATTCCTTGTCACTTTTTGAAGAAGAGCAGGGGCGTGCTCCTCCATGTCCTGGTCATTATTTACCCTCAACCAATATCAGATCAAGGCCCTCAAGATCCAGACTTGAAAATCAGGGCGTGAGAAACGTTGATACAGATTTAAGATGCTTAGGCGTTTAAGGCTTGATTTCTTGGGTTCAGGATTTGTGTGTGGCCTTTGGCCCACAGTTTGAATACCCTGAGGCGGAAGGAAATTTTGACCCATTTTCCTACTATCATCCAATTCCTGGAATTTCTTTCCATATTCCCCCCATCCTGTCTCTTGGACAGAGTGGAGAGTAACCAATCATGGAACCTGACTTCACTGAAGGAAGCCGGTTGGCCCATCTCTTTCTGTCTCTTTGATCAAACTATCCAATTAGCCTTACTCCCCTGCTATAGAGTCATTGTAAAGCGTACTTTTTGCTAACACTGGGCACCTGATGTGGAAAGTGTTCAGCTCCCAACTGTAAAACTCTCACCCGATTGAGCGCAAAATACAGTTACAATTTTTAAAAATTCATTCACGGGATGTGGGCTTCGCTGGCTGGGCCAGCATTTATTGCCCATCCCTAATTGCCCTTGAGAAGGTGGTGGTGAGCTGCCTTCTTGAACCGCTGCTGTCCATGTGGTGTAGGTACACCCACAGTGCTGTTAGGGAGGGAGTTCCAGGGTTTTGACCCAGCGACAGTGAAGGAACGGTGATATATTTCCAAGTCAGGATGGTGAGTGACTTAGAGGGGAACTTGTAGGATGTGGTGTTCCCATTTACCTGCTGCCCTTGTCCTTCTAGATGGCAGTAGTCGTGGGTTTGGAAGATGTTGTCTAAGGAGCCTTAGTGAATTCTGCAGTGCATCTTGTAGATGGTATACACTGCTGCTACTGTGCGTCGGTGGTGGAGGGAGTGAATGTTTGTGGATGTGGTGCCAATCAAGCAGACTGCTTTGTCCTGGATAATGTCAAGCTTCTTGAGTGTTGTGGGAGCTGCACTCATCCAGGCAAGTGGGAAGTATTCCATCACACTCCTGACTTGAACCTTGTAGATGGTGGCCTGTTCTTGTAGTCACAGTATTTATATGGCTAGTCCAGTTCAGTTTCTGGTCAATGGTAACCCCCAGGATGTTGGTAGTGGGGGATTCAGTGATGGTAATGCCACTAAATGTCAAGGGGCGATGGTTAGATTCTCTCTTGTTGGAGTTGGTCATTGTCTGGCACTTGTGTGGCTCGGATGTTACTTGCCACTTGTCAGCCCAAGCCTGGATATTGCCCAGGTCTTGCTGCAAGGGACAACACCACTAACTCTCACACACACCCTCGCATCCCCATCAGGCTCATACCCTCTCGAGCTCACGTCCCCATCCTGTCCATGGCTCCGCTCGCCACAAAAGCTTCCACGCAGGGCCATGTGTCCTGCTCACACTCTCTCCATCTGTTTTCATGCAGGAGAAGCTGGCTCATAGTAGCAGGGAGAGGTCCGAGACCGGGGGGGTGGAGTGGCCCACATGAGGCCCCTCACTCCCTTTGAGGAGCAGCTGACTGGTGAGGACGTG
>NC_135910.1:2532731-2720249 GCF_964194155.1 Cetorhinus maximus
CCTGTCACCGCGCTTACCCACACCCTGCACCAGCGCAGAGTCACACACCTCAGTGGGACCTAGATCTAGAGCAGGCTCGGGTTCACAATCTGGTGGTCACCGCATGACACATATCTACAGTAGGAGGAGGCAGATTCGGCCGAGCTCCCTGCCATTTGGAGGACTGCTGGGGAAGAGGCATCTGTGAGGTCTGAGTCAGATGACGAGCCTCTGGATTTGGCCTTCCAACTCATCCTGGAGAGTCAATAGAAAGCCTGAGAACATCATGGAGAACTATTGGAAATCCTCAACAGAGTGGCAAGCGAGTCGGAGGAGTGTGTCCGCCTGCTCTCTGATGAAGTGGTGCCCACATATGCGTATGGAGGTCTCCATGGGGAGGATGGCAGATGCCACGGAGACCCTGGTCCAGTAGAACGTGGAGATGTGTGCAGACCTGCCCTCCATCGCGGGGGCCATGGGTGAGTTCCTGCAGTGGCAGCTCAAAGAGGGAAACGGGGCACCTCGATATCCCTCCAGGTGCTCCTTCCCCTCAAGGAGTCAGGCTGGGGCCCCCGGGCACCCGAAGGGAGGAGGAGCAGCAGCTGGACACCCTGGGACATCCACTGAGGAATATCAGAGGCTGCCCTCTCCCTCCAAGTCCCCTTTGCCTGTGACCCCCCTGAAACCCGTCTTGTGTCACTGCAGAGGGAGCAGCCGGCCAATGAGTGATTCTGGAGAGAGAAGTGTGTGTGTGGCAGGGCCTTTCGGAGCCTCGCGCAAGGATTCTCCCACACACACGGATCCCTCCCGTATCACACTCACCTCAATGTCTTGAGCATTTTCAATGCTGCCTGCTGGGGTTCACTTTCAGTTGTCCATCTGAGCTGATCTGCATCTCTGCCACCCAATGATCACACTCCCATGCAGCACCTGATCTCGCCCATCATGACTGTCGTTTCACTTTCGATTTAGACAGCATGGTCTGGATTCGCTTTATCTTCAGTTCCCCTTTCTTTTCCCCTCCCCCAGTCACCCATGTCCTTTCCCCCATCGCTGTTGACCCCCTGGCATCACCTTCCATCTACCCTCCGTGACCCACCAGCCTCAAGCCTTTTCCTTCGGGGATGTCCAGGTGAATGTGCACATTCCCTTCCTTCCTGAAAATCCCATCCCCGTTCGCATTCATCTCCCCAACCTCCTCCTTCCACCCCCAGGGTCCGTGTCTGCCTCAGAGTCTCCACCAACCACCCTCACCGTCCCTTCTACCGATACCATCGAACCCTCACCCTCCCATCCTACCGCTTCACATTCCCTAATACCACGCCTACCCTAAGTTCGCACCCCAGGAGGCAGTCATAGACCCATCAGGCCCCTCCCTTGCACATTAACCTGGACATCACCCCCTCTGGACCCCTTCCACCCCCAGAATCCCTTCGCCACCGGAACCCCTTAGTCCTTCCACACCCCCGGACTCTACTCCCCTGCTTAGTCCCTCCTCCTTCCTGACTCCCTCAGATACCCTACTTCTTTCTTCACCCCTACTCCCTCCCCTCTCTACACTCCTTCTTTCCCCTGGACTCTCTTCCCTCTCTGCACTCCTTCCTTCCTTTGGGCTCCTTTCCCCCTCTGCACTCCTTCCCCTCTCTGAACTCCTTCCCTTCCACCTTCCACCCCCATTTACACCTACCTTCCCAGTTGCCATATTCTCCCTCGCTAGCCCCTCCTCCCCTTGTATTCCCCCTGCTCCTCCCAATCTTTCCTCCTAACATCTTCATTCCTGCCCCCCAACCTCACCCCTCCCCCCCGGACACCTTCAATCCCCCCCTCCCAACCTACCCCTCCCACTCTGATATATTTTCCTCTTATGGGACCCATGAGCTTGTTCTGCCAGTCAATCAGATCAAGGCTGATCTGCATCTCAACCCTGAATACCCGCCTCGGTTACATATTCCTTACCCAACAAAAATCGATTAATCTCAATTTGAAATTTGCTATTGAGCCCCAGCCTCACAGCTTTTCAGGGGAAAGGGTTCCAGGTTTCCACTACCCTCGGTGTGAAGAAGTCGGGTGGAATTTCACCGCTCCTCCTGCCGTGATGGAGCTGTAAAATTCCGCCCGTGCTTCCTGACATCGCCCCCTGGACAGCCGAGCTCTAACTTTGAGGTTCTGCCCCCTTGTTCTGGAACCACCCCCCACCCCAACCAGAGGAAACAGTTTTTCTCCATTGACCTTATCAAATCCATTAATCATCTTAAACACCTCGATGTGATTACCCCTTATTTGGACCAGTTAATCTTTTCCTTTTTGGATGGTGTTGATGGATGGAGGAATGTTGAAGGGGAGAATTCCATGTTCTCCCTCAAACAAATGCCACTTCGGAACAGGCAGACAACCTCTCATCCAAATTTCTCAGTTCAACTAGGAACACCGTCATGGTTTGTTGGTAGCCTTGGCTACTTTGGGAATTCAGCTGCGTTGGTGAGATCACCAGGAACAGGTGCCCCAAGGACATTCCGTGCGTGAACTGAGTCGTGACACATAAACCGTGTCCCGCAAAACGAGATCTCCCCCTCGAGTAGTCACAGAAAGGTGAGTCAGTGTTATGAAACGGTTGAGTATTTGAATGCTGTTCAACTGCACACTGTAATTATTGTGCAATTAAGCGCGCTGTGAGATTAATTGCTCTCCATTGAAATGAATGGGCCTGCACTCCCACTGCATTGACTCATGTAATTCAACTATGGAGATGAGCAGGGACTGAGTTAGAGCTTCCCTGGTGGCCTAGTGCCAAGCCACCTGTGTCAGAGAGTCCCCGGTTCAGCCCTGCCTGGGGCTGCCCGTCTCTCCCCAGTTCTGTTTTAGTCGGGGGGCTTTCTGTCAGAGGCTGCGAAGTGTCAATGCTCTCTCTCTCGCTGCTTGCCTCTTTCTTGTGGCTGGGGTTCTGGGAGTCTGTAGATGGAGTGTGTGGTGCCCATGGGAAATGTTTAGGGCCTTCTGTAACCAGTGGATACCATAGGGTCGAGAGCATCTGGAAGATTTCCGCTTTAAGAGTATCACTTAGTTTTAGGGTTCGTTTTGTTTTGGCGATCGTATATATTTTATATTCTAACTTGAGGTATTTTCCTGGTTAGCTGTTAGAGGGCGAATGTGAATGATTTTATTTCTTTGTTTCTGGGGTAAGCGGTTGGGATTGGTTAGAAGAGCTGGACACAGTGTTTCCGTCCCAAAGGAAAATTCAAAATCGTTGGCTGGGCTGGTACAGGGTCTCGCTATGGAGTTCATTATGGAGAGCGGGCGAAAAGAGGACCTGGATGCAGTCATCAGCACCTAGAAGAGCGGGTCAAAAGAGGACTCAGAGCAGTAACTACCATCTAGAAGAGCGGGTGGAAGAGGACTCGGAGACAGTAACTGTCCGATCCAGTCCAGTCTGTGGCTCCACACCCTGCGGCTGTGTTCTGAGAGAAATCAAAGTGTGACATCAGAGGAAAGCAGATAAGTGATTGGTTGGCGAATGTTTTTTCTGTTTCTCTTCAAAACTCGTGTAATCTATTAGTAATTGTAAGGTTTTATTTGTTGTAGTAACAGTTACGAGCAGTGGTAAAAGTTATTGGGAGTAGTTAATTATAAATTAATTAAGAAAAATAAATTAAATAACACAAAATAAAGATGGCCGGGCAGGTAATGTGTTGTGACTGCGGAATGTGGGAGTACCTGGGCGCCGTGGGCAGACACATCTGCAGGAAGTGTTTGCAGCTCAAGGAGCTTCGGCTCAGAATCATTGAGTTGGAGGCTGAGCTGCAGACGCTGTGATGAATCAGGGTGGGGGAATGATACCTGGACGCTTTGTAACAGGAGACAGTCACACCCCTTAGGATAAAGTCTTCTGATTTGTTCAGTGGCCAGGGACAGGAGAGCATGACGACGAGTGAGGCAGGTAAGGGGACCCAGAAGGTGGTGGAGCCTCAGCCTTTGCAATTGTCCAACAGGTTTGAGGTTCTTGCCCTCAAGCAGTGGATGAAAGCAGTGGCTGCAGGGTGGATGAGTAAACTAACCATGGTTACAGGAAGCCATTCAGGTGGAGGGTGTTAATAGGAGCGTTGTAGCCCCAGGGGACAGTATATTCAGGGGGATAGATACAGTTCTCTGCAGCTGAGGGTGAGAGTCCAGATGTGTGTTGCCTGCCCGATGCCAGGGTTCGGGACATCTGTTCTGGCCTGGAGAGGAACTTGCAGTGGGAGGGGGAGGGATCCAAATTTCATGGTCCACATTGGTACCAATGACATAGGTAGAACTAGGAAAGAGGTTCTGATGAGAGAATATGAGCAGCTAGGGGTTAAATTAAAAAGCAGAATCTCAAAGGTAATAATCTCTGGATTAATACCTGAGCCACGAGCAAATTGGCATCCGGTAAATCAGATCAGAGAGTTAAATGCGTGGCTCAAAGATTGGAATGGGAGAAATGGCATCAGTACTGGAGAAAATGGGAGCTGTACCACTGGGACAGTCTTCACCTGTACCATGCTGGGACCAGTGTTCTGGAGAGTTGTGTAACTAGGGCAGTGGAGATGGCTTTAATCTCAATAGCGGGAGTGAAGGATCAGTTTGGGAAGATGTGATAAATTAAATAGAGAAGACAAGGTAAGAGAGCAAGGTAGGATTAAGGGAAATGGTGATCAGAGCATGACAGAATGTACAAACCTACATGTGCGCCAGCAGATAAGGTTAGAGGTTAGAAAAATGGTTAAAAGACAGAGCTAAAGATCCTGTAGCTGAATGCATGTAACATTCATAACAAAACAGATTAATTGATAGCACTAATAGAAATAAATATGTATGACCTGATAGCCATTACAGAGACATGGCTGCAGGATGGCAAAAACTGGGACCTGAATATTCAAGGTTACATGAAATTTAAGAAGGACAGGAAGCTAGGAAAAGGTGGAGGCGTAACTCTGTTAATTAAGGATGACATTGGGGCATAAGAGAGAGATGATCTTAGTTCTGGAGGTCAAGGTGTAGAATCAGTTTGGGTAGAGATGTGAAATAGTAAAGAAAAGGCACTTCGGGGACATATAAATTGGACAAATAAATTGGACAAATCAGATTGACAAAGGTAGTCTGGATGATGAGTTCATAGAGTGTTTTTGGTAGGTAGCAGTGATCATAATATGATTGAATTTCACATTCAGTTTGAGGGAGAGAGGTGTGGATCTAAGACTATTGTTTTAAACTTAAAATAAGAGCAATTATGAGGGCATGAAGACAGAGCTGGCTAAAGTGAGTTGGGAAATTGGGTTAATGGATAAATCAGTTGAGATGCAGTGGCAGACACTTAAGGAGATATTTCAGAATACTCAGAAAAGATACATTCCAGTGAGAAAGAAAGACTCTAGAGGAAAGACGCACCATTCGTAGCTAACTAAGGAAGCTAAAGATAGTACCAAATTGAAAGAAAAAGTGTGTGCTTCTGTAAAGTTGAGTGGCAGATCAGATGATTGGACAGGATATAAAGAACAGCAAAGAATGACTAAAAGATTAATAAGGAGAGAGAAATTAGAATATGAGAGAAAGCTAGCTAGAAATAAAAAGCGTATTCCAAGAGTTTCTAATGGCACTTAAAAAGGATAAGAGTCAGTAAAAATGAGTATTGGTCCCTTAGAGAGTGAGTCTGGGGAATTAGTAATGGAAAATAATGAAAGGGCGGATGAACTGAACAGATATTTTCACTAAAGAGGATACAAATAACATCCCAGAAATAATTGTGAATCAGGAGCTGAAAGGGAGGGAGCAACTTAAAACAATCACAATCATCAGGGAAAGGATATGAATGCTTAGAACTAAAGGCTGACCAGTCCACAGGTCCTGATGGACATCACCCCAGGGTCTTAACGGAAGTAAAAAGCAAAAAACTGCGGATGCTGGAAATCCAAAACAAAAACAAAAGTAAAAATACCTGGAAAAACTCAGCAGGTCTGACAGCATCTGCAGAGAGGAATACAGTTAAAAGAAGTAGCTGCTGAGATTGTAGATGCATTGGTTTTAATTTTACAAAATTCCCTAGATTCTGGAAAGGTCCCATCAGATTGGAAAATAGTGAATGTGACTCCTCTATTCAAGAAAGTGGGGAGACAGAAAGCAGGAAACAACAGGGCAGTTAGCCTAACATCTGTCATAGGGATCTCAGCTCGGGTGTGCTGGTACAGGGTGTTGGTACGGGTTTTCAGTGTGGGTTATCGATATGGGTGTCGAAACAGGTTTCCGGTATAGGATCTCAGGACGGGGTCTCGGTACAGGGTCTCGGTACAGGGTGTCAGTACGGGGATTTGGTATGGAACATTGGTATGGGGTCTCGGTACAGGATTCAGGGCGGTGTCTCGGTACAGGGTCTCAGTACAGGGTGTTGGTACGGGATCTCGATACGGGGAGTCAGTATGGGGTCTTGGTTCAGGGTCACGGGGTTATGGTACAGGGTCACGGTACGGGACCTCAGTATGGGGTCTTGGTGCAGGCCTTGGTACAGGTTGTTGGTATGAGGTCTCGGTGCAAGGTCTTGGCACAGCATCTCGATATGGGGTGTCGGAATGGGGTCACCAGATGGGGTCTCGGTATGGGGCCTTGGTACAGGATCTCAGTACGGGATCTCAGTGCAGGGTCTTGGTACAGCATCTCGATATGGGGTGTCGGAATGGGGTCACGGAATGGAGTCTCACTGTGAGGTATCGGTACAGGATCTCAGTACGGGGTTTAATTACAGCAACTTATATTTATGTAACACTTTTAACATAATAAAAAGCTCCAATTTTTTTTCCTTCACGGGATGTGGGTGTCACTGGCATTGTCAGCATTTGTTCCCCATCCCTAATTGCCCTTGAACTGAATGGCTTGTTACGCCTTTGCAGAGGGCAGCTAAGAGTCACATGTAGACCAGACAAGGATAGCAGAGAAAGGACATTAGTGATCCAGATGGGTTTTTAACAATTGACGATGGCCATATTACTGAGACTAGCTTTCAATTCTAGATTATTACTTCAATTCAAATTCCATGGCAGGATTTGAACCCTTGTCCCCAGAATGTTAGCCTGGGTTTCTGGATTACTAGTCCAGTGACATTACCACTACACCACTGTCTCCCCCTGTATCATGGGAACATGATAAGACAAAATATGACAGTGAGCTACATAAGGTGATATTAGGGCAAGTGACAGAAATCTTGGTCAGAGAGGTTTTTAGGAGTATCTTAAAGGTGGAAAGAGAGGTAGAGAGATGGAGAGGCTTAGGGAGGGAACTGCAGTACTCAGGGTCCAGGCAAATAAAGGAATAGTTACCAAAGGTGGCTGATTAAAATTAGGGATGCTCAAGAGGCCAGAATTGGAGGAGTTTGTGTGGCTGGAGGGGATCACAGAGATAGGGAGGGATGAATTTGAAAACGAGGATGGGAATTTTTAAAATCGAGGAATTGCTTTTACCAGGAGGCAGTGTAGGTCAATGGGCACAGGGGTGATGGATAATGGGACTTGGTGTGAGTTGGGACATGGGCAGCAGAGTTTTGGATGACCCCAAGTTTACAGAGGGAGTGTGGGAGGCTGTCCATGAGGAATGGAGTCTTTTTTTTTAATTCATTCACGAGATGTGAGCTTCTCTGGCTGGGCCAGCATTTATTGCCCATCCCTAGTTGCCCTTGAGAAGGTGGCGGTGAGCTGCCTTCTTGAACTGCTGCAGTCCAAGTGGCGTAGGTACACCCACAGTGCTGTTAGGGAGGGAGTTCCAGGATTTTGACTCAGCGACATTGAAGAAAAGGTGAAATATCTCCAAGTCAGGATGGTGAATAATTTGGAGAGGAACTTCCAGGTGGTGGTGTTCCTATCTATCTGCTGCCCTTGTCCTTCTAGATGGTAGTGGTCGAGGTTTAAGGAGCCTTGGTAAATTCCTGCAGTGCATCTTGTAGATGGTACACACTGCTGCTACTGTGCGTCGGTGGTGGAGGGAATGAATGTGGATGTGGTGCTAATCAAGCAGGCTGCTTTGTCCTGGATGGTGTCAAGCTTCTTGGGTGTTGTGGGAGCTGCACTCACCCAGACAAGTGGAGAGTATTCCATCACACTCCTGACCTGTGCCTTGTAGATGGTGTCAAGCTTTGGGGAGTCAGGAGGTGAGTTACTCATCGCACGATTCCTAGCCTCTGATCTGCTTTTGTAGCCACAGTATTTATATGGCTAGCCCAGTTCAGTTTCTGGTCAATCGTAACCCCCAGGATGTTGATAGTAGGGAATTCAGCGATGCTAATTCTATTGAACGTCAAGGGGCGATGGCTAGATTCTCTCTTGTTGGAGATGGTCATTGACTGGCACTGGTATGGCGTGAATGTTACTTGCCACTTGTCAGCCCAAGCTTGGATATTGTCCAGGTCTTGCTGCATTTGGACACAGACTGTTTCAGCATTCGAGGAGTCGCGAATGGTTCTGAACATTATGCAATCATCAGCGAACATCCCCACATCTGACCTTATGATGGAAGGGAGGTCATTGATGAAACAGCTGAAGATGGTTGGGCTGAGGACACTACCCTGAGGAACTCCTGCAGTGATGTCCTGGAGCTGAGATGACTGACCTCCAACAACCACAACCATCTTCCTTTGTGCTGGGTATGACTCCAACCAGCGGAGAGTTTTCCCCCTGATTCCCATTGACTCCAGTTTTGCTCAGGCTCCTTGATGCCACACTCGGTCAAATGTGGCGGTGGTGCAGGAGCTGAGTTTGTAGTGGGGTCTGAAGACAACGGCTTTGGTCTTTCCAGGGTTTAATTGGAGGAAATTTCTGCTGATCTAATACAGGATTTTGGACAAACAGTCCGACAGTCTTGACGGTCGAGAGAGAGGAGAGATGGTGGTGAGGTAGAGCATTCAATTGGAGTCCAGTAAGGACGCAGGGTTTGGGAAGTGACAACACACTCAAGGCTTTGGAGCTCAGTGTAGGGTCAATCTGGGGCTCTGTTGGATTGCTACAAGTTGACCACCCCACCTTACCTTCTGCCTGATCTAATTCATAGTGGGATATCTTTCCAATCTCAAGTAACTAACTTGTGATCGTTGTGAATAACTGGACAGAAATTAGTGAGAGGTTGGTCATCTGCGGGGCTTCAACGCTGAGCTTAGATCTGTCTCCCTCACCCGGTTACGCACAGTTTTCAGCAGGCAGTCAGTGGTTAGCGCTCAGGAGCGGCAATCCTGGTTTCCCCGGCCCGAGACACTGATTCAGAGTCTCAGGACCTTCCGACTGCTTAAGTGGTGATTATGTAATACAGCACTGAGCTTGTTTTGACCCTGGTGCCCCCTCTACCTGATAGACCCCTTGGTTATTCCTCAGCACCTCTCACAGCCAGCGGTGGGGGTCAGGTGGGGGTGATTGAGACCTGAGCTGGAACGAGGAACATCCATGTATTTATAGCCAAGGCAGTTTTCAGCTGGAATAACAAACTGATACATCAGATGTTTGCGTGGACAAGTGGATTAGAGCGGCCAGTCCCGGTGGGTCATATTGAGGGAGGTACCTGGATGGTTCTTGACGCGCTCTCACTCCTCATGTGAAGGGACTTCATATCTTCAGTGAAACATTTCTTTCTTTGCTGATAGACATCGGAGAGTTTAGCAACACTGTGACATTTGTGATCTCCAAACAGCTTGCAAATGCTGCATATGGGTTTGTCGTCGTGTAGGCACATCTGTGAAAGCAACACAAGGGGTAATGACTGGGATTGCAACCATGCCAGACACTGTGTGGTGCATCTCACTCCTTGTACACCTACACACCCCTCAGAGTCAGTAGGAATCTTACACATGGGTCAAAATTGCACAGTGGGATATCAGGAACAAACACATCAGCTGATCAATTTGCAGAGGCTGAGTCTTATTACAGAGATCGAGGGAGGGAAAGCTAGAGAGCAAGACACCCTTTTTGTGCCTTGGGTGCCTGTCTCTGTGAGGGAGAGAGAGAGAGAGCGAGAGATCAAAGATAAATAGTGGAAGAGATAGAGAGCGGGCTGGGCTGAGACAGAAAAAAAAGATTGACAGAGACAGGGAAACAGGGAATGAGAGAGATGGAGAGAGAGAAATAGAGGGAGGGACAGAGATGGACAAATCAGCACAAGTGAAAGGATTGAATTTTCCACATTTTGAAAATTAAAACAAATGCTTTGAGAAAATGAGGAAGAGGCACTGATTGAAATGTTATGGTGGGGGAGACAGAGACACTGATTGAAGTGTTATGGTGGGGGAGAAAGAGGCACTGATTGAAATGTTATGGTGGGGGAGAAAGAGGCACTGATTGAAATGTTATGGTGGGGGAGAAAGAGGCACTGATTGAAATGTTATGGTGGGGGAGAAAGAGGCACTGATTGAAATGTTATGGTGGGGGAGAAAGAGGCACTGATTGAAATGTTATGGTGGGGGAGAAAGAGGCACTGATTGAAGTGTTATGGTGGGGGAGACAGGCACTGATTGAAGTGTTATGGTGGGGGAGACAGGCACTGATTGAAGTGTTATGTTGGGGGAGAAAGAGGCACTGATTGAAATGTTATGGTGGGGGAGACAGGCACTGATTGAAGTGTTATGGTGGGGGAGAAAGAGGCACTGATTGAAATGTTATGGTGGGGGAGAAAGAGGCACTGATTGAAGTGTTATGGTGGGGGAGAAAGAGGCGCTGATTGAAGTGTTATGGTGGGGGAGACAGGCACTGATTGAAGTGTTATGTTGGGGGAGACAGGCACTGATTGAAGTGTTATGTTGGGGGACTGTTCAATCTCCTGGACTGGTTTTCATCACCATTTTCCAGAGTGTTTATTTTCCTTGTTGGCCCAGCTAGGTCTATCCTCAGTTTGTTATATTTGTTTTGTCTCTCCCAGGAGATTATGTGGATGTGGAGAGAGAGGGGGGTGGGGGGGGAGTGATCGGGATCTGGGAGAGGGGGGAATGAAATGTCTGACACCAATGCTTCAGCCATCATGAATGTGGGGCAGGCTGACAAGCTGTTTTTTCTCCGCTCCCCGTCGTTTCCCTATGTTACTCCGCAGTGTCACTGTGAAGTGGTGAGTTTGTGAAATTTGCCTCCAAAGTCCCAGGTCACCATAAGGGGAGGAGCTGAGCTGCCGGCTGCTGCTTCCCCCAAAACTGGCAGGAACCCGAAGAGGGGGCAGGGGGAATGGAGTGGTCACTGCCTCAATGTCACCCCTGTTTTGGGTACTGCTTGAAAACTGTGCCCGGGCGGGAGCCACTTTCCAAAGTATTTCCAAAATCTATTGCCAACTTTGATCTACGAGCTGACCATGGGTAACACTGTGGGCAAATTATCAGTGTAAACTTAATTTGGAAAAAAAAACGCATGGAGCTGCTAATCTCACCAGATTCATGAGTTCCTCTTGGTGCTTCTCACACATTTGGGTTTGTTGGCTCAGCTGCTTGCTGCAGATAATTTCCAACTCTTGCTTAAACTTGTCCAGCACATTTTCCGCAAAAATGTTTCGTTTTAAAATGCCGATCCCTTTTCCACGCAGGTACGTGAGCTGAGGAGGGAGGTTTTTAGTGAAAATATCCATTAGAGCAATTGTCCTTATGTCTATATGGGCCTCACACATGTCTTGACTAAAATTTATTCCTCAAACAATAATCGTTAAAGCAGATTATCTATTCATGAACACATTGCTGTTTGTGGGAGCTTGCTGTGCGCAAGTTGGCAACCGTGTTTACTAAGTTCAAACAGAGACAATGGGTGGAATTGTCTGTGCCCCCTGGCGTCGGGCGTGTTCGGTGGTGTGAGCGGACGATATGCTGAGAAGGCCAAAAATCGGTTTCGTGATGTCGTGAAACCAGTTTGCGATCGTCCTCTCAGCCTGTTTCCCACCATTGGATGTCAGGGACCTCACTGTAATACATCAGCATAACATTATATGGCTAGCCCGCTGGACCCATCCTCACCCCACACCCCCACCCCGGTTGGATCGGCGCTCTGACGTGTTTCACAACAGCATATAAAAGGTGTGCACTCGGCAGGCTGCACTTTGAGAGGAACTCAGAGGTGAGTACACAGTAACATTGTGGAGCACTTGCGAGGGACGCCTGTTGGACTTCAAGGTTGAGGCACGTTGGTGGGGGGGTTGGTGGCAAAGGCTGGCCTGAAGTTGAAGGTAGCGCACAAGCACATGGAAGGTGAGGGGGGGGTGGCGGTGGGGGTGGGCGAGGGAAGTGGCCGTGCATTAGGGAAACCTCATATAAAGTGACCATTCATCTGCAGCTGAGACAGTTCAGGCGCATCTACATTGATATGATTGGAGTTGGGCCTCTAGCTTCTCTGTCCACTCAAGCAACACAGAGGCATCAAAGTGCCACCAAGTGCTCCAGAGCTTTTCACCCATTGGGCACAGACTGCAGAACAGTTGGACGACTGGGCACATTGTACAATCCCCTTGCTAAAGATGGCTGTGGAGCAGTCACTGCTGGAGATGCTCACAGCCCCTTGTAATGTCATCATCCCGGTTTGGACCAGTCTCCCCCATGGTTCAAGCTAACAGTGCAACCTTGCAGTGTGGGTTAGGAGAATGCCTGTGCCTGAGCTGAGAGCACAGCATGCAGTCCAATGGGCAAAGCTACCACCAATCGGTCGGATGGAGTGGGACAGAGATGGGTGGGGTTTCAGGCAGCCATGCAGCGCACTAAACTCTGGCCATCAAAGTGGTGGCCAGCACTCTCCAGGATGCATTAAGGGACCTTCAGATTTAACCAAGAGATGTTCTTAGTACACCCATGCTAACCCATGTGCCTCTCTCTTTCACCCCACTGGAAGAGTGCATCAGGATCATGGAGCCTGGTGAACTAGCTGTGTGCCTCATAGCTCACAGAGAGCAGAGATGATGGAGAAGAGAGTGACTGAGGTGCCTGGCTGCGCAGAGGGAGGAGCAGCCCCCTCTGGAAGAAGGGGTGGCTGGGGCTCCCTCACACGCCATCGAAGAGCCACAGACAGCCGTTGCTGATCGGCGCCTAGCGACACCGAGGGTCTATAGACACCGCCTTTCATTCCTGCAGATGACCGGGAACCAGAATTGCTGAAGACTGAGCATGTCCAGGGCCAGTCACATCTGCCAGCTACTGTAGGATTTGGCACCACAGGGACGTGGAGGGCCAGTGGCCGTGAGAGTGACTGTGGTGTTCAATTTCTACGCCAGTGGCTCCTTTCAGGGCTCCACAGGTGTCCTCTGTGGGATATCACAAGCCACAAATGCATCCATGAGGTCACAGATGCCATCTTTGTGAGAGCGACACAACTTTGTGCATTTTTCCCGGGACCAGGAGAGCCAGGATGCAGGAGCGATTGGATTTGCCCAGATCTATATTTTCCCACAGGTGCAGGGTGCGATTGACTGCACCCACATGATGCTCAGATCTCCGTAGCAACACGTGGTCAACTATGTCAACTGCAAGGGATTACATTCACTGATTGTGCAGTTGGTGTGCGACCACCACAAACACCTCCTGCCGGTTTATGCATGGATCCAGGGAGTGTGCATGTTTCCCACATCATCAGTCAGTCACAGTCCAGGATCCACAGAGGCTGCAGGAATGACTCCTCGGGAACAAGGGCTACCCATGAGAATGTGCCTGATGACACCCGTGTGGCGGCCTCAGACTGAAGTAGAGGCTCATGCTGCAACTTGCAAACCAGCGGAACGCTGAAAATGAGGTTCCAGTGCCTGGACTGGTCTGGTGGAGCCCTGCAATACAGCCCACAGAGGGTGTCACGCATCGTCATCGCCTGCTGCGCCCTTTACAATCTGGCGTTGCAACAGGGAGAGGAGCTGGCTGAGGAGGAGATGTAGGAGCTGGAGGTCTCCTCCCATGAGGAGGACGTAGACAGTGATGAGGGTGATGGGGTCCTCGAAGGGGACGATGACGACAATGTGGACATCACATTAGCCAGACAAGGCAGGCGTGCTCGGGAGGCCTTCATAGCTACTAGATTTGTGGAGGATGATGACGATATGTAGCGAGGAGAAACCGTAGATCCTCACATTGCATCAATGAATGTTTGACTCCAGTCTGGCTTATGGCAGTGCACATAATACCCTCTGTGATAATGCTCCTGTCATGGAGATGCAGTAGAGGCCCTAATAGTCGCTCGATTGCAGGAGGATGATGACAACATGCAGTGAGGACACTCCATAGATCTTCACATGGCCTCTGAGAATGTCTGACTCCTGTCTGGCTGAGGGCAGCTCGCTTGTGCTCTGTGATCAGGGTCATATCATAGAAACGCAGCCATGAAACTTTAAAAGCATCTGATCCTTTGTCCACCTTCAGCACCTGAACCCTTCAGGATCACAGCGTCACTGGTCACAGATGCTGAAGAGATGGGGGCCAGCCCCACCTTAAAGGTGCTGAGTGCACACAGAGAGAATGATGGAACTCTGTGGTGCCTGCCCACAACATTCTGGTGTCAATGACCAGCACCATCGAGGTGCAGGTATCAGTAATATGTCCAGGGAGTGTGAGGCTGGACCATCACTTTGGTCTGAAGGCTGCACAAAGCACAGGGAAGAGGCCCTGGACTGAGACACCTGCCTTTATCTTGTGCAGAAAGGTTTCACATCTGAGTGACAAGAACACTGCTCATCAGCACAAAGAGCCATAGGCAGGAAGACATTCTTGGGAGTTTATTGACAATAGTGAACATTATGTATAAGTGATTAACACCCATGCCGAGGCTGTGCAACTACATCTTCTTAACTTCCCTAACCCTGCCTCTATGTCTTGCTGCTCCCCAGCCACCCACAGCGGAGGTGGGGGCAGCCTGCTGACTGCTACACCCCTGGCTGTGATGATCCTAGCAGATGTCCTCTGGAGGGCCAAGATTTGGAGGGCCCTGGCCTGCTTTCGGCGTCCTGCTGTTTGGCCTCCTCGGCCTGTGGAGCTGGAGCTGCTGAGGTCACAGGAAGAGGGGATTCGGATGGGCCGGACACTCCCAGAGTCACCTGGATGGATGGCCCCGGAGCGTGCACCTGCTGATCCTCCTCCCCATGGGTGCCCGAGGGGCCCTGGCTGACTCCATGTGGGGAAGGGTTAGCTGGAATGAAATCAAGCTGCCCAGCACCCCTCTCGCGTACACACTGTTTGAGGCCAACTATGGCAGCAGTGATGGAGTTCAGCACACCCAGCAGTGCAGGAGTGATGTCCTGGACCAAGGTCTCCATGGCGGCTGCTATTCCGCCAGTGTTGACCTCGGTGCGTTGAAGTGCCAGTGCTATCACCTCAGCCTGAAGGTGGACAGACTCCTCCAGTGTGCCTTGCAATCTGAGGAGTGCAGTGGACATTCCTTCCTGATGTTCCTGAGCTTTTTTTTATTCATTCATTCATTCATGGGATGTGGGCTTCGCTGGTTGGGCCAGCATTTATTGCCCATCCTTAGTTGCTCTTGAGAAGGTGGTGGTGAGCTGCCTTCTCGAACCGCTGCAGTCCATATGGTGCAGGTACACCCACAGTGCTGTTTAGGATAGGAGTTCCAGGATTTTGACCCAGCAACAGTGAAGGAACGGTGATATATTTCTAAGTCAGATTGGTGAGTGACTTGGAGGGGAACTTCCAGGTGGTGGTGTTCCCATCTATCTACTTCCCTTGTCCTTCTAGATGGTAGTGGTTGCCTTTGCAGTTCCAGCAACTGTGACATGACCGAGTCTAGATGCTCATCATCTGACTTGGACTCAGCAAATGTCTGGCCTCCAGCAGTCCTCCGAGTGCCAGACACTTGGGAAGTCCCTGCCGCTGTCTGCTGCAGAGCCAACAGTGCCATGTCTCACCAGATTGTGATCCCGAGGCTACTCTAAAGCTAGGTCCCACCAAGGCGTGTGTCTCTGCGCTAGTGGAGGGTGTGGGTGAGCACTGTGACAGGACAGCAATGAGGGAGCCTTCAGATTCCTCTTCAGAGGTTTCTTTGGGGCTTGTTTTGAGGCCCTGGGTCATGGACTTTGTCAGGTGTTTGGCAGATGTGTCTGTGAAAGCGAGGAGAGATAATTGGTGCATGGCAGTGGCCTGTGAAAGAGGACACATCACTCACAGCATGGGTTGTCTGATGGATGTTGCGCTGCTGGATCCTCACTTGGTAGAGCAGCGCCGACCTCACCGTCAGCACAGGACCAGTCCCGGTCATCGCCTGCCAACTGGATGGCTCTGTTTTCAAAGTCCGTGAGGACCTTGATTTCAGGCATTTCTCCAACAGTCTGCAATCTCTCCCTCTTGTGTGCCAGCTTGTCCTGCATGAATAGAAATGGAGAGAGTGTAAGCAGGATGCCTGTCAGACCAGATGATAAGTATGCCTGGCCTGTGTGGGCGGTGAGTGGTCCCAGGGATGGGATGAGGACAATGAAGGTGTATCTGAGAGAGTGAATGGTGATGCTCCTTGAACTGGCAGTGAGTGAGATCCCTGTGGATGTGTGATGGGTTTGTGCGTGTGTGAATTGAGAGTGATGAGAAGAGTGACTTACTCTGGAGGGATGGAGGAGACCATTCATCCTCTTGTGGTACTGGGTGGCTGTCCTCTTTTGTAGGTCATTGGTGCTGACCACCACCTCCCAAGCCGGATTGGTGAGGTTGCTGCCCATCCTGTGGCCGGATGGTGGTAGAGGACATCGCGGCGAGCCTCGACTGCATCCACAAGGCATCATTGAACCTGGGGGTTACAGTTTTTTTGCCTTTCGGGGCCATGTCTTCTTTGCAGCAGTCGTGGGCTGGAAGCGCTGAGAGGTGTGTGCATGCCTGGACTTTAAATATGGCGCCTGGTGTGATGAAGTGGCGAGGTGATGGCGTGGCGGGTGAATAAAATCCTGTCCGCCGTGGAAATGGCGTGTTTCCCGGGAATGTATAATTAATGTAACGGGTTTGGGATGATACCAGGGTGTGAAAAGCCCCCTTTGCGGCCAGGTGGGTTTTACCCGCTGTTAGGAAGTAGAGCTGGTTTAAGTTTTATATTGGTATTTGTGAGTGTTAGGAATGGGATTTAGCTTTAATGTTTACGTTTGATTTGTTTTTCTCTGTGTGTGTTAAGAAATGGTCAAGTTGAGTTTTAGTTTTACTTTAAAAGGTGCCTGCATTTCTAATGAGAGTTTATGACTGCAAGAGAAGTTGAGCAGACAAAAGAGTAGAAAAACTGGGCTGTTGCTTGGCAACAGGGGTCCAGAGAGGCAAGTCCCTCCCACAGACACACAAGAAGAAACTAGAAACACCAGTTTTTGAGTTTCGTTTTGAAGAAAGCTGCCAGGCAGAAGCAGCCTAGAAGACTCAGGCAGTTCCAAGCTAAAGTTGGTTGAAAGTAGCTGCCAGGAAGAGACTGGAGCAAAGGGGGCAGATAACGAGTCCCAAGCTAAAGTAGAAAGTCCCCAAGAATCCAGGGAGTGGAACAGGACAGCCCCAAGCAGACCTTCTAGTCAAAGGGAGGACAGGAACCTGGAAAAGGTCCTGTTAAGTTAAGAGTGAGGGGCAGAGAAAGGCTTCAAGCTGCAGGAAGAAGAGTCAAAGCGGTATAAAGGCTTATGAGAATTCAGAAGGCCCAAAGTGGCAACTGGAGGTCTGTAACTCTTTGCTATGGGCATGTGAAGCGGTGATGTACTGTTGCCAGCTGAGTCGGTGAGAGGGAGTGTGTGGAAGAAAGCTTGAATGCATGTGGTGACCTGGGGAGAGGAACATTAGAAGGAGAATTCGAAACCCTGGAGGTGAACTCTTGCGGAAGGCATCTGAGAGAAAGCATCGGTTTGGGAGAAGGTTCCAAGGTGAGTTCTTGAAGAGTGGAGATTGGAAACCCTCATGTGAAAGATAGAGTTCAGTGAGGCTGGTTGGCTCATGTTGTGACAAGCGCCTGGGGGGGGTGGTGGGTGGGTGGGTGGGGTGGGGGGGGGGGGGGGGGTGGGTGCGGGGGGGGGGTGGGTGCGGGGGGGGGGGTGTGGGGGGGTGGGGTAGGGTGGGGGCGGGGTGGGCGGTGGGGGCGGTAGCTGAGGAGAAATCCATAGCATCTGATTGAGGCGACATCTGCCACTTGGTTTCAGAGTGTGGTGTGTCTGACCACAGGGTCGCCAATTGGTACATGGACTGTGTACTTACTGTGAAAATTAGAGCATAAGATAGTTTTTGTAACTTGTGTTATCCTTACAAATCTGTATATGTCTGTACAGGTATAGTTGTGGGTGAAGGAGTATTGTAATATAGTTCATCTTTTCTTGTTTAATAAATGTTTTATACTTTTGTTAAAAGCTCATTAGCTGACTCTGGTGACTCTGTTCAGTAGCCCCTCTCCACGTGTCTAAATAAACAAATAACGATTAGAATCTATCAAGCTGGGTTCCACCCTGGGATCAGGTTTGTCCAGTGGTGACCTCAGCTGGGGATCATAACACCGCCCGCTACCACACTTAGTGCAAATCTGGGGCCATTCCGCCAGTGTTTCAAAGTACTTTTTTGGCTAAAAAGTGCTTTGGGCCATATTGAGGTGGTAAAAGTTGAATGTAAATGCAAGTCTTCGTCACAGTTTAAGATTTTCTTCATGGATGACTCGTGTACCTCCCGTGGTTCTGCTCAAGGCAAGTCATATTTACGTAAGGTCCTGCTTTATGCCATGTGGTGGGCAACAGTCTGAGACTAAACCAGTCTATTTGCAGCCTCGGTGTCAAATATGACTCCAAAATGACCTTCCAAACACGTATTTATGCCATCACTAAGACCACTGATTTCCACCTTTGTAACATTGCCCTGTCTCAGCATCTGCTGTTGAAACACTCATCCATGCCTTTGTTAGCTCCAGGCTTTGCTATTCCAATACATGCTTGGCTGTTCTCTCGCATTCTACTCCCGGAAAACTTGGTTCATGAAACCTTCTTGCTTTGAACCAAGTCATGTTCATCTATCACCCCTGTCCTTGCTGATCTACATTGACTTCTAATCAAACAACATCTTGATTTTAAAATTCTCATCCTTGTTTTCAAATCCCTTCATGGCCTCATCCCTCCCTATCTATGGAATCTCCTCCAGCCCCACAAAACTCTAAGATACCTGCGCTCCTGTGTGCCCTCAATTTTAATCCCCCCACCATTGGTGACAGCACCACCTGGGCCCCAAGCTCTGGAATTCCTTCCCTACACCTCTCCATCACCCTACCTCGCTTTCCTCCTTTAAGACACTTCTTAAAACCAACCTCTCTGACTATGCATTTGGTCACCTGACCTAACCTGTCCTTATATGGCGCAGTGACATATTTTGTTTTACCGTCAAATGCTCCTGTAAAGCGCCTTGAGATTTGTTTTATTACTTTAAAGGTGCGATGTAAGCATAAGTTGTTGTTAATCAGCTGCTGAGACAGAATGGTTAACACCGTGGCCTGTCACTTTAAGTGCCACATGGTGTAATCGTTGTAAGCTGGCACATTCTGAGGTCAATTGGTCAATTAGCCAATTCTGAGGCTAATTTCTCTTGGGTACATCCATGTGGCAGGTAGAGTGGAATGGTTTCTTTTTGAGTGGCAATTAGTTGCAAATCTTAGTTTCTCCCCAGGGTCAGACGGCCAATAACAAGTGACTAGATTTTTAAAGAACCTTCTTTTAAATTTGTAACAAAGTGTAATGGATTCAAAATCTTTTAATATATTCATTTATCATTAAACTTGATCACGAGGACTTTTTTTCTCATGAAGACAATTGGTTTTGAAGATGGCCTCAGATATTATCATTCTTCAAAAGAGACTTTGGCCATTCATTGCCGGACCACAACGACCCACTTGTCACATTTCCAATGTGATGCAGTTTGGCTCCTCAACAAACGAACCCCAAATTAACCTCCCCTGTCAATGGCTCTTTGATTCACTTCTGTCAGATCAAGACGGGTCTAGGCGTTTGTTCCGGGCAGCGCGAGGATCTCGCAGAACCCTGTTCACCAGGGGCTGACGTTGCCATAATGACATGAAAATGCCTACTCACCTGCCTCATGTCAGAGTCTGAAAGGGTCCAGCTTATCGGTCACAATACAACCTGTGGGGATTTCGTCATCGTCAGCGGTCCCTCGGAATTGAGGACGGCGTCCGTTGGGCTCGGTGAGACTTCAGTTGGCTGAGGAGCCCAATTCTGGATCCACATGTTCTTCCGCAGTGGGGGCAGGTGGTTGTGCAGGGGAGTGGAAATCGCAGCCCCCGGTTGGCTCCCTTCTCCTTCCTCTGCCGCCTCACTGTCGAGTCGCTGAGCCTCAAAGTGGACCAGGTGGTGCCATGCCGAGCAATCGGAAGCATTACACCCCCAGTCAATGCTGTTAATACCTCCGTACTTTAGGGCGACCTTGAGCTTATCTTCATGCTTTTTCCTTTGACTGCCCTTTGAGCGTTAGCTGTGAGAAGAGAACCTTCTGAGGGAGGCTGTTTTCGGGCATCCGGACACAATGGTCCGTCCATCAGAGTTGGTTCTGAAGGAGCAGGGCTTCAATGCTGGTAGATGCAGCTTTATGGAGGACGCTCGCGTTAGTCCGGCAATCCTCCCATTTCATCCCCAGGAGTCAACGCAAGTGCCGCTGATGGAAGATCTCAAGGATCTTAATGTGGCGTTGGTAGACAGTTTATGTTTTGCTGCAGTAGAAGAGGGTGTTCAACATAATGGCCTTATTCACCAGAATCTTTGTTGACTTGCAAAGGTCCCTGTGGTCAAACACACGTTGGTGCAGCTTGAAGGTAGCGCTGGCACAGTTGACCCAGTGTTGGACTTCCTCATCGATGGTAATCCCTTGGGAGAGGTGGCTGCTGAGTTAAGGGAAGTGCTGCACATGCTCCAGAGCCGCCCCATCTACATGGATGGCGCGTGGGATATTCAACTGCCAGGGGAATGTTGGTGAAGGATCTCTGTCTTGGCGATGTTTAAGGACATACCAAGCCTCATATATGAGGTGCTGAAGAGGTCAAGTGTCCTTTGCATATCCTGTACAGAATGAATCATCATGCAGTGTTCAGCCGCAAACTGAAGGTCGTGGATGTCCACAGTGGCAAGTTTTATTTTTGCCCGGAAGCGACCAAGGTTGAAGAGCTCCCCGTCCAGACGATACTGAAAGCTGACACCAGGTGGTAGGTCATCTCGGATGAGGTGGACGATGATGGTCAGGTAAATGGTGAACAAGTTGGGGGTGATCAGATCCGGATGTGAAAGGTGACAGTTTCAGATCCTCCACTCAGGACTGTGGCGGCCATGTTGTCACACAGGAGACTCAGGATGGTGACAAACTTCAACGGGCAACCAAAGCGTTGGAGGACGATCCATAGAGCTTCACAATATAAAGAATCAAACACCTTGGTCAGATCGATGAAGGTGAGGAACAATTCTTGATTTTGCTCCCAACATTTTTTCTAGATCTGTCTAGTCACAAAGACCATGTCCGCCGTACCCGGGATGATCAGAAGCCACACTGGGATTCTAGGAGGATCTCCTCAGCGACCGGATGAAGGTGGTCCAGGAATATGTGGGCCAGGATCTTACCCGCGATGGACAGGAGGGAAATCTCCCTGTAGATTTCACAATCAGATTTGCCCCCTTCTTGTGGGTCGTAATAATGGTCACATTCTGAAGATCCTGGGGGATGTCCTCTTTGTCCCAGAGGCGGAGGATGAACTGGTGGAGCTGTGACGCGATAGCTGCCAGCATAGTAGACCTCTGCGGGTACACCGTCTGGCCCACATGCTTTGGTTTTCATCCATTGGTTGGCTCGCTTAAGCTCATCAATGGTTGGTGGATCGCTGAGGGAACCCTCCACAGGGTGTTGTGTGACAGCTTAGAGGGTCTCCTCTGATACAGTGGAGCCCCGATTGAGGAGCAGTTCGAAGTGCTCCTTCCAACGCTGACGAATGGTGTCGTCGTCCCTGAGGAGCTGGGAGCCGTCCTGTGATCGGAGAGGGTTTTGTCCAGTCAAGCGGGATCCATGGATCATATTGGTCACCTGGAAGAAGTTGTGTACGTCGTGCTGGTCGTTGTAGACCTGGATCATGGGCACCTTCTCCACCCACCAGTTGCTCTTCATGCCTCGAATGCGTCGCTGGACCTCAGCCTTCAGTTGGTTGTACTCTGCCATCATTCGCCGGGTACGTGGGTGACTTTGCCAGGTGATGAAGGCTGCTCACTTCCACTCGAGGAGATTGTGGATTGCGGTGTCATTGGCGTCATACCCAGTCCTGGCTCCATCATGGCGCGAACTCATTAGTCCGTGCGCAGGTGTCTAGGACAGCGGACTTGAGTTGCTCCCAGTATGCCTGGATGGAAATGGCATCAGTGGTGGGCACTTGCTCCAGTGCAACTGGGCCCTGGAACCCTCCCCGCAGTCCTGGGTCCTTCAGTGCTGCAGCATTCAGCTTTCTCCGGGCGGCTTTTTGGATGCCTTGGTGCCAGGCAAGATATTCATCATCGGGCGCACAAATCGATGGTCTGTCCAGCAATATTCAGAACCGTTTATGGCCCTCATGATAAGTACATCCCTCAGGTCTCTGCCTCGGACAATGATGTAGTCCAGGCGATGCTAATGCCCCGGCCTCGGGTGCCTCCACGTGGTCTTGAGCTGGTTCTTCCAGTGGAAGACCATGTTCCTCATGATCAGACCGTATTGGGTGCACTTGGTCAAGAGTAGGATGCCGTTGGTATTGGCCTTCCCCACACCATTCTTACCGATAGTTCCACTCCAGATTTCATGGTCACCATCCAATTCAGGCATTGAAGTCACCTAGGAGGATGGATGACCTTGTCGTTTCTGGGGATGGAAGCGAGAATACCATCGAGAACGGACTAGAACCTCTCCTAGACTTTGTGGCCGGAATCTAAAGTCGCGTTGGTGACGGCTGAGACGCAGGCGTAGGGTCATCGGCCTCTCATTGACCCCAAGGGGAGCTTGGCAGCCATCCTGTTCCTCACGGATGCGGTGGGTCACAGCCTGACTTCCCTTTCCAGGAGAAGGCGCAACCTCCGCTGGCCTCCCTCAGCCTCCGCTGGCCTCCCTCACCCTCCGCTGGCCTCCCTCAGCCTCCGCTGGCCTCCCTCACCCTCCGCTGGCCTCCCTCACCCTCCGCTGGCCTCCCTCAGCCTCCGCTGGCCTCCCTCAGCCTCCGCTGGCCTCCCTCAGCCTCCGCTGGCCTCCCTCAGCCTCCGCTGGCCCAGCGAGTCGGGATTCACTAAGAGCAGCGATGTTGATGTTGTGCCTCTCTAGCTGCTGAGCCGCGATGGCCGGACCCATCGCTCTTTGGGTTGTCAACAAGTGTTCTCGCGTTCCAGGATCGGAAGTTTGATTTTTTTTTTCTCGTTTCGACCGCAGGGATGGTGACCCCACTGACTGCGGTTTCCCAGCCAAGAGAAATGGGGCAGCATGGTTTTGGGGCACCTTTTCTAGCCCCATCCCAGTTTGGGGCGAGGCGAGGGTGCCCTGAAGAGGGCTGCTCAGTGGCGGAGGAAGCTGCCCTGTCCTGGCACAGGTGCCCGATGACCGCTCCGCATCTGCCCCCTGTGCGCGGAATCTGGTCTGGGGCCTCCAGGTCTCACAGCCCCTGCCCCTGTCCCTAATCCACCATCGCCACAGGGCTTTTCACCTGACGGAGGCCTGTGCGTGGTGTAGTTTACTGAGGGGACTCCAGTGCGCGGCCGGGTTCCACACTGTCCTGGCGGGTTCAGTGACCGGGCTCTGTGGCCGGGTTCAGTGTCCGGGTTCAGTGTCCGGGCTCAGTGGCCAGGCTCAGTGTCCGGGCTCAGTGTCCGGGCTCAGTGTCCGGGCTCAGTGTCCGGGCTCAGTGTCCGGGCTCAGTGTCCGGGCTCAGTGTCCGGGCTCAGTGTCCGGGCTCAGTGTCCGGGCTCAGTGTCCGGGCTCAGTGTCCGGTCTCAGTGTCCGGGCTCAGTGTCCGGGCTCAGTGTCCGGGCTCAGTGTCCGGGCTCAGTGGCCGGGCTCTGTGGCCGGGCTCTGTGGCCGGGCTCTGTGGCCGGGCTCTGTGGCCGGATTCACTGGCCAGGCTCAGTGGCCGGATTCAGTGGCCGGGCTCAGTGGCCGGGCTCAGTGGCCGGGCTCAGTGGCCGGATGGACCATGGACAGAGGCTGGGACCACTTCCCCAATGCAGCCTTCGTCTGGCTGTGAAAAGGAGCGGTGCTAAGATCCATCTGTCTTTAGTTATCGATGACTCTCTGACTATATCTCTCTTTATCTGTTTTTCTCTCTCTGCCGATATCTGAGTCTCTATCTCTAGCCATATGGAGTTATAAATCTCTATGTCGGTCTCTATGTTGATCTATCATATTGAAATGTCTAAATCATAAGAAATAATTCCAGGCTCTTTGGGTTGAATGTTCTCAGCCCATTGGAGATGGATTTGGTGCCAGGCTGGTTGAGAAAATTTGAACAAATATTTGAGGTCGGCTCCCTGATGTGTTCCCACCTCCTTGTGCTGGGCCGAGGCTGACACCCCGCCCGGGAATGTGAGTTCGGGGGCGCGAGTGTGAGCAAGGATGTTGTGTTTAAACAAAATCTTTTGGAGTTGACAGTGAGTGTGTGCACGCTCTGCACTGCCCTCTATCCTATTCATGTATTTGTCAAGCTGCCTCTTAAACACCACTATCGTACCTGCTTCCACCACCTCCTCTGGCAGCGAATTCCAGACACTCACTACCCTCTGCGTAAAAAACTTGCCCCGCACATCTCCTCTAAAGTTTTCTCCTCTCACCTTAAATCTATGTCCCCTAGTAATTGACTCTTCCACCCTGGGAAAAAGCTTCTGACTATCTACTCTGTCCATGCCACTCATAATTTTGTAAACTTCTATCAAGTCGCCCCTCAATCTCCGTCGCTCTAGTGAGAACAATCCGAGTTTCTCCAACCTCTCCTCATAGCTAATAACCTCCAGACCAGGCAGCATCCTGGTAAACCTCCTGTGCACCCTCTCCAATGCCTCCATATCCTTCTGGTAATGTGGTGACCAGAATTGCACGCAATATTCCAAGTGTGGCCTAACCAAGGTTCTATACAGCTGCAGCATGACTTCCCAACTTATATACTCAATACCCCTGCCGATGAAGGCAAGCATGCCATATGCCTTCCTGACTACCTTATCCATCTGCGTTGCCACTTTCAGTGACCTGTTGACCTGTACACCCAGATCCCTCTGCCTGTTGATGCACTTAAGGGTTCTGCCATTTGCTGTATAATTCCTACCTGTATTAGACCTTCCAAAATGCATTACCTCACATTTGTCCGGATTAAACTCCATCTGCCATTTCTCCGCCCAAGTCTCCAACTGATCTATATCCCATTGTATCCTTTGACAATCCTCTTCACTATCTGCAACTCCTCCAACCTTAATGTCGTCTGAAAACTTACTAATTAGCCCAGTTACATTTTCTTCCAAATCATTTACGTATACTACAAACAGCAAAGGTCCCAGCACTGATCCCTGTGGAACACAAATCACAGCTCTCCATTCAGAAAAGCACCCTTCCACCGCTACCCTCTGTCTTCTATGACCAAGCCAATTCTGTATCCATCTTGCCAGCTCACCTCTGATCCCGTGTGACTTTACCTTCTGTACCAGTCTGCCATGAGGGACCTTGTCAAAGGCTTTACTGAAATCCATGTAGGTAACATCCACTGCCCTTCCATCGTCGATCATCTTTGTCACTTCCTCGAAAAACTCAATCAAGTTAGTGAGACATGACCTCCCCTTCACAAAACCATGCTGCCTCTCACTAATACGCCCATTTGCTTCTAAATGGTAGTAAATCCTGTCATGAAGAATCTTCTCCAATAATTTCCCTATCACTGACGTAAGGCTCACCGGCCTGTAATTTCCTGGATTATCCCTGCTACCCTTCTTAAACAATGGAACAACATTGGCCATTCTCCAGTCCTCTGGGACCTCACCCATAGTCAGTGAGGATACAAAGATTTCTGTCAAGGCCCCAGCAATCTCCTTCCTTGCCTCCCTCAGTACTCTGGGGTAGATCCCATCTGGCCCTGGGGACTTATCCACCTTAATATTCTTCAAGATGCCTAACACCTCCTCTTTCTTGATATCAACATGATCCAGGCTATATACACACTCTTCCCTAGACAAATCGACTGCTAAGTCCTTCTCTTTGGTGAATACTGATGAGAAGTACTCATTTAGTATCTCTCCCATTTCTCCTGGCTCTACACACAGATTCCAACTTCTGTCCCTGAGTGGGCCTACCCTTTCCCTGGCTACCCTCTTGCTTTTTACATATGTATAAAAGGCCTTGGGATTTTCCTTAATCCTGGTTGCCAATGACTTTTCATGACCTCTTTTAGCCCTCCTGACTCCTTGCTTAAGTTTCTTCCTACTTTCTTTATATTCTCCACGGGCTTCATCTGTACCCAGCCTTCTAGCCCTTACGAATGCTTCTCTTTTCTTTTTGACTAATCTCAAAATATCCTTCGTTATCCAAGGTTCCTGAAACTTGCCATGCTTATCCTTCATCCTAGCAGGAACATGCTGCTCCTGAATTCTTATCAACTGACGTTTGAAAGCCCCCCATATGTCAGTTGTTGATTTGCCCTCAAACATCCGCCTCCAGTCTAGATTCCTCAGTTCCTGCCTAATATTGTTATAATTAACCTTCCCCCAATTAAGCACCTTAACCCAAGGACTCCTGTTATCCTTATCCACCAGTACCTTGAAACTTACCGAATTATGGTTACTTTTCCCGAAATGCTCCCCTGCTGAAACTTCGACCACCTGGCCGGGTTCATTCCCTAATATCAGGTCCAGTATTGCCCCTTCCCTAGTTGGAGTATCTACATATTGTCTCAGGAAGCCCTCCTGGATGCACCTTACAAATTCTGTACCATCCAAACCCTTAGCACTAAGTGATTCCCAGTCAATATAGGGAAAGTTAAAATCACCCACCACAACAACCCTATTGCTTTTACATCTTTCCAAAATCTGCCTACATAACTGTTCCTCAATCTCCCGCCGGCAATTGGGAGGCCTATAGTAAACCCCCAACATTGTGACTGCACCCTTCCTATTCCGGAGCGCTACCCATATTGCCTCGCTGCATGAGCCCTCCGAGGTGTCCTGGCTTGTTACATGGTTCAACAGGACAAAGCAGTCCACTTGATTGGCAGGCCATCCACTGGCTGATATTTCTGCTCCCTGGCAGCAGTATGTACAATCGACAGGATGCACTGCAGCAATTCTCCAAGGCTTCTTCAGCACCTGTCCTAAACCCATGACAAAGAACAAGAACAAAGAAAAGTACAGCACAGGAACAGGCCCTTCGGCCCTCCAAGCCTGCGCCGATCACATTGCCCGTCAACTAAAACACCTCCACCCACTAGGAAGGACAAGAAAAGTAGGTGCATATTCCGTGGGTCATGTCCTTGCCTCTGAGCCTGGAGGTCCTGGAGGTTGTGGATTCGTTCCCACGTCAGAGATTGGAACACGTAAGCCTGGGTTGATGTACCCAATGCAGTCACTGGGAAGTTGCTGCATTGTCAGAGATTCTGTAGTGGATGTCAGGGTCGCCATGGCATCATTTGAAGACGAGCAAGGGGAGCTCTCCTCAGTGTTCTGATCATTATTTAGCCCTCAAACAACACTACTACAAAGTATTATCTGGTCATTATCACATTGTTATTTGTAAGATGTTGCTCTGTGCAACTTGGCTGCCACACATCTTACATTACAACGGTCATAAAAGCAAAATACTGCGGATGCTGGAAATCTGAAACAAAAACAGAAAATGCTGGAAAAACTCAGCAGGTCTGGCAGCATCTGTGAAGAGAGAAACAGAGTTAACATTGACGGACTTGAAACGTTAACTCTGTTTCTCTCTCCACAGACGCTGCCAGACCTGTTGAGTTTTTCCAGCATTTTCTGTTTTTATTACAATGGTCATGATGATTCACAAAGAATATGATGGCTGGTAAAGCACATTGAGGTGTCCGGAGGTTGGGAAAGGTGCCTTCATCCCTTTAAAAACAACTGAATGATCAGCACAAAAGGAGGCCATTCGGTCCATCGTGCCTGTGCTGATCCTTTGAAAGTGCTATCCAATCGGTCCCACTCTGCTCTTTCCACAAAACCCAGCAAATTTTGCCTTTTGAAAGTTACTACTGATGTCTCTCCAGATAACTGAAGCCTCTCACCCCTGGTACTCTTTTGTTAAATCTCCTCGGCACCCTCTGCATGGCTTTGACACCTTTCCTAAAGTGTGATGCCCAGAACTGGACACAATGCTTCACCTGGTGCCTAATAGAGGTTCAGCACACTTGCTTATTTTTGCAGTCAAGACTCCTGTGTGCCTTTTTTAACAGCTTCATCAACTTGTCCTGTCACCTTCAAAGATTTGGCTATGGACCACTCCCAGTCCCTGCATCCCCTGCAAAATGGTCCCATTTAGTTCCCACTGCCTTTTGCCATTTTTCACTCCAAAATCTGTCAGTCACACTTCCTTGCATCAAATGTCATCGGCCTTGTGTCTGCCCATTACACCGCTCCGTCCCTGTCCTTCTGAAGTCTGCTACATTGCTTGCTCACTGTTTGCTACGTTCCCAAGTTTGTGTCATTTTTAAACCTCAAACATATGTCCTGCCTACCAATTCCAAATTATTTAAGTCACAAAGATGTATTTAGCTTATATGTGCACAATATACAATATAAGCTCTTCTGGCAACATTTAATTTAAAAACACTGGGGACAGGAACACTCCCCCCCCCCCCCCCCCCCCCACGCTCTAATTATCATCTAAGAACATTCTTTTCCTACTTTTCGGCACATGGGGCAAAAGAAGTGACCATTCACGTGGGTGCAGTTCTGGGAGAAGAGTGTCGCCTCGATGCATTGTTTGCAGTAGTTGTGGCCACAGGGCAGCTCCAGCACAGGAGGGGTGAACATCTCCAGACACACGGGGCACGACAGTTCCTTGGTCAGGGCTTCGTGGACAACATTCATTGTATCGGATGGCCTGGTCAGATGCCAGCAGAGAAACGCATTGTCCTGGGATCTGTCGGAATCCTGCTGTGCTGGCGAGAGTACCGTCACAAAAATAAAAGAAAACAAACTTCTCAAAGGTCCCAAGCCCCTTGTTGGTAAGGAGATGATGCCACAATACACATTCTATCTGGCTTCAATAATGATGTCACAAAGGGCTCCCTCTTTGAACCCCCCCATGGCTGTTACAGTTAGATTATAGATTGTGGATGTCACAATCCAACAATAAGAATTAAATCTATAAGAATATTTACTTATCACATGGATTGTGGCGTCCGTTTGCCCTAACCTGTCCCGGTCATAGAATCATAAACCATTACGGCACAATAGGGGGCCATTTGGTCCAGCAAGTCCATGCTGGCTCTCTGTAGAACAATCCAATCGGTTCCAGAGTCCCGCTCTATCTCCGTGGCCCTGCAAATTTATTTTCCTCGAGTGTCTATATCATTTCCTTTTGAAGTCATTAATCGCCTCCACTTCCACCACCCTCTCAGGCAGCGAGTTCCCCGTCATTCACTCACTGTGTAAAAACGTTCTCCCTCACATCCCACCTGTATCTCGTACCCAAAATCTTAAATCCGTGTCTCCTAGTCCTTGTACCATCAGCGAATGGGAACAGCTTAATATTGTACACCTTGCCTAAACCCTGTCATAAACTTGTACCTTTCTATCAGATTCCCCCTCAATCTCCTTTTCTCCAAGGAGAACAAGCCCAGTATAGTAGTTATGATTTTGTTAAATGTTGGACTGTACCTTTAAGAATAGTCCTGTGATGCAAGATCACATGATCAGTGTAAGCCAATGTGTTAGCAGCGCTGGCTACTTCCTCAGTCGGTGTAGAGGTAGAGGTGGAGTTGAATGCACACATGTAGTTGCTGCTGGGTGCATTGTAAATAAACCTGATGTTTCCATTTAGAAAGTTGTCGGCAGATCAACTGTATTACAAACAGGCGACAAGGCCACGCTACAACAAACTGGCGACAAGGATAAATCAGGATAAATCAAGGTAACTCGGAATCGGGACTGAACCTTGCCCAGCGATTGTGAGTATCAACATCCATTTAAAATAACAGAAGATGTACTCAGCCAAAAGGCCACAATTTGATAGAATCGACCCCTTTGACCCAGCCACAGACGATTGGTCTCAGTATATAGAACGCCTCTCATTCTTCTTTCAAGCGAACAAAATCACAGGGGAAGAGAAGAGGCAAGCGATCCTCTTGAGCACTTGTGGGAGCAAAACCTACAGTTTGATTCGAAGTTTGATGGCGCCCAGATTCAAAGAATTTTGGACAATTGGTGGACCTCGTGAAGGGACATTTTCAACCCAAGCCCTCAGTCACGATGCAAAGGTTCTGGTTCAATTCGCAAAATAGAGCCCTGTGTGAGACAATTGCTGGGTACGTGGTGAAATTGAAGCAACTGACAGAACATTGCGAGTTCGGTGAGACTCTGACTGACATGCTCAGAGATCGTTTAGTGTGTGGTGTGAAAGAAGACACTATTCAGAGAAGATTGCTGGCTGAAGTGAATCTGGATTTTAAGAAGGTGTTGGAAATAGTGCTGGTGATGGAAAGCGCTGTAAGAGATTGACAAGCAACACAAGGGGTGCAAAATGGTGCCGTACTCCAAATCGGGCGGGAACAGTCAGCCGAAAGTGGCGCGAAAAAGCGAGACTCTGCTGCAAAGTGGGAAACAGCCCTGCTAACCGAAAAATAAGAAGAAATAATTTAGCAGTTAAATTGAAGAATAACTTTAATTGATGTGGAAACGATCAGTCTTTTAGCGCTTGGCAGTTTAAAAAAGTAGAATGTTACTTTTGTCCCAGAAGTGGACGTATAATGAGACGGTGCAAAGAGAGATTTAAACAGGCTTGTGAACAACAGAAGAAGCCCAATGAAATCTACAGTGTAGAAGAGCCTGAAACAACAAATCCTGACATCTATTCATTGTTTAACTTGAAAGTTAGGAAGACAGAACTAATGCTTGTTACAGTACAAGCGAATGGTAAACCAGTAAAAATGGAAGTAGACACAGGAGCTTCCACTACTGTAATTGGAGAACGCGCTCTGAGATACTTAAATAATGGTGAACATCAATTAAATTTGGAACAAAGCTGCAAATGTACACAGGCAAAGAAATCCAAGTAAAAGGTATCAGCAGAGTAACTGTCCATTATAGAAACCAATCGGCACAGCTACCAGTGATGGTGTCGAGAGGCAGAGAACCAAGCCTTCTTGGGGGAAACTGGTTAAGGGAAATGAACCTTGATTGGCCAGTGAGATTTCAAAAGGAAGTTGGGAGAGTTCATGTCTTGAAAAAGGAGCGAGTTGGCAGAAAGAGCCTGGAGAGTCCAAGGACCGCAACAGGATGAAAAAGGAGTGTGTAAGGACTCGACAACCAGAAGAAATGCAGTCTGTCTCAAACAAAAACATGGAAGAACAGCAGAAAAAACTCAAGGAGACCCTGCTGAATGACAGAGTTCAAGACAAAGTGAGTAACCTTCGCAAGGAAAAGGAAAACCTGTTGAGAAACCTTCACACGCGACAAGACTCCCTCAGGTCAACGTCTGTGCCTCTGGAACAGTACGAAGAGAAACAGAAAGAATTCAGCACCTCTCTGAACAAACTGAAGAACCAGTTGACAGAGGAGACCACAGCGATGTTCAAGTTCCCAGGAGGCAGCCAACAAGTACAAAAATGAGACAGAAGAGCTGAGGAATCAGCTAATTAAAGTCAAAGAGGCTTTGGAAATAAAAACCGGAGAGCTTTCCAAGAGGCGAGCAGATAATGAAGTTTTGGGAGACTCAGTTACTGAACTAAGACAAATTGAGATTCCACCTGAGAGAAGTCTGACTGACAGTGAAGTCAAAACGAAGGACGAGACTAAACTCTGTGGTAGAAGGAAGACGACAAAAAGGAAGGAGTTTCCAAAAAGACAATAAAATGGAGGCTGGTAGCACCTAGAAACACTCAAAGGAGGCAATAAACAAATGACCGAGCTGTGCCTACTTTGATATTATTCCAGTCCCTCACGATGGTTTGCTGGATCATGATACTGAAGATAAAACCAAAGAGATACAAGTTACTTCCAAGGCCTTATCTGGAAAGAATTCTAGATGCTGTAAACAAATCTGAAGAAGTTAACAGGTGATTGGTTGGAGACCAAGGTTGCACGCTTTCTTTTTCACTACAGAGCGACCCCCCCACACGACGACGGGAGTAATACCTGCAGAATCCTTGTTGAGATGCTGTCTTAGGACAAGACTGAGCCTAATATTTCCAAATTTGGAGGGGAAGGTGGAGAAGAGTCAAGGAAACCAAAAAGCTACGCATGACTTGCATCGTCGTGAGAGACAATTTACTGTTGGAGAAGCGGTATATGTAAAGAATTTCAGTGGAGGACCGAAGTGGTTACTGCGTAAAGTAAATTCAGTGACCGGACCGTTATCATACCACCTGGAAGTGGAAGGCTGGATCACCCGTAAGCATGTGGACCATTTAAGAAAAAGAGAGAGACCACAACAAGATATGGTTCCACCTGTAACCGTTACTGAACCAGTGTTTCCTGTTGAAAATGCTCAACCAAGCACTGACATGTCTGATGTCTCTATCAGAGTGGAAGACACTGAACTGCAAGTGCCCACCGAGGTACCTGATGTTCATGCAGTTCCAGAGAATGTGGTTCCTGAAAAAGAATCTGAAGTTGTGGAGCTGCGACATTCCACATGAATCAGGAAACCACCTGAAAGACTGAACTTGTAAATTTCATGACCTGTGTAAATATTAGAATGTCATGAGATAAGTATACTTGTAAATACAATATGTACAGCAAAGTTAAAGGGGGAGGAATGTAGTAATTATGGTTTTGTTAAATGTTGGACTGTACCTTTAAGAATAGTCCTGAAATGCAAGATCACATGATCTGTGTAAACCAATGTGTTAGCAGCGCAGACCACCTCCACAGTCAGTGTAGAGATAGAGATGGAGTCGGAAGCACCCGTGTAGTTGTTGCTGGCTGTATTGTAAATAAACCTAATGTTTCCACTTAGAGTTGATCTGCAGACGATTTTCTATTACAAATAGGCGACAAGGCCACACTACAACACCCAGCTACCCCAACCTAATCTTGTAGCTAAAATTCCTCTTCCCTGGAGCCATTCTGGTAAACCTGCTTTGCACCTTGTCACATTCTTCCTAAAGTGTTGTGACCAGAACTGGACACAATACTCTCGTTGTGGCCTAAGCAGAGCATCATAAAGGCCCAACATCACTTCCCTGCTTTTGTACTCAATGCCTCTAATTATGAAGCCCAAGAACCAATGTGCTTTGCTAACCATTCTTTCAATATGTTTATATGCTTCTCACTAGCCTCCTCCAACCCTATTTCATCTCATCCCACAAACATTTCCCCTATTCCTTTCTCACTTGTAATTACTTAACTTCCCCTTAACTGCATCTATGCTGGTTACCTCAGCTACACTCTCAGGGTAAATTCCCTATTGGGTTTATTAGTGACTATCTTATTTAATTTTATATTTTTAGGCAGTGGAAGATGTCACTAGGCTCAATAAGCCTCTTGTTTTCATAGATCACCCTCTATCACAACTCACAAATCCTTGTCCGCCCACTAACATATAATCATCTCCAGGGCTACTTGGATCCAGTCTTCAAATCCCAGATTTGCACTAATTGCGGTAGCGGGTGTGAAAAAGACATTTTACCAGCTGGCTGCAATGGTGGATTTTCACACTGTATCATCCCCTTCCCGCCTCATAAATTGTTCAAACACAGGAAACACGCTGGATCGCTAGTGGGTGACCTCAAATTTGGCCACCTCACATTTCCACGCTCTGGGCCCCATATTTAAACTGCAGCCGTGCACACACTTCTCAATGCTTGCAGTCCAGGAATACTCCGGTGAAGACATAGCCCCAAAAGCCAGGAAAAGTGCAGCCTTCTGATTCAGTGACACATCCCTGGGATGCCTTCTGGACAGCGTGGAGGTCCACCACCATGTCCTCTACCCTGCACTGGCCACAGGAAGCCCATCAGTCTCATCACTCCGGCTTGGGAGGCAGTGGCAGAGGTGGTCAGTGCCAACACTGCACACAAGAGGTCAGCCATCCAGTGCAGAAAACCGATGAATGATCTCATCCATGCCGCCAGGGTAAGACAACCATCTCATCAACCTCAACTCACCCATCCACAAGCCCATCACACATTCACTGGCATCTCACTCACTGCCAGCTTAAAGGACATCACCATTCACTCTCTCACACTCCCTCATCTCCATCTGGCCTCATCTCCTCTGGGGACTCCCTCCTCATCCCGTCCATGGCCCCACTCAGCACAGACGCATGTCTGGCATCCTTCTCATTTGGCCTGGCATGCACCTTGCTCACACTCTCTCTATCTGCCTTTATGCAGGACAAGATCTCTCACAATCAACGGGAGAGGTCCCAGACATCAAGGTCCTCACTCCGTTTGAGAGTTGCTCATTGGAGCTGGTCGGAGAAGACATGGACAATTCCTGCATCAATGATGAGGATCCTGCATCACGTCATCCCTCTCTCAACGCTACTCTGAGTCCACTTTCTGTCCTAGGCACATCTGACACGTCACCCTCTGACCCCAGCGCTGAGAGCACCTCGAATGAGGACCCTGAGGGCAGCACCATTGAAGACCCATCATGGCCCTCACCCACACCCTCCCCCAGCCACAGAGACACACACCTCGGTGGGACCAAGATGTAGAGCAGCCTCAGGATCACAATCTGGTGAGCACAGCACACAATCTGTTCCACAGCGGGCGGAGGCAGGGACATCCTTGGTCACCGGCACTGGGAGGGCTGCTGGAGGCAGGAATCTGCTGAGTCCGAGTCAGATTATCACCCTCTGGACTCGGTCCTCAATCAGTTGTTGGAGCAGCAAAGACAATCAGGGGAACATCAGGAAGGGCTGTCTGGTGCACTCCTCAGATTGCAAGGGATGATGGAGGAGTCCGTCCGCCTTCAGTCCAAGGTGATAGCGCTGACCTGCCAACATGCTGAGGTCAACACTGGCAGGATGGTGGCCACCATGGAGACTTTAGTCCAGGACATTAGTCCTGCGCTGAACTCCATCGCTGACACCATAGTTGACCTCCAACAGTGTCAACGCGAGAGGGGTGAGGGGCAGCTCAATCTCACTCCAGCTACCTCTTCTCCTCAAGGAGTCAGCCAGGGGCCATTGGGCACCTATAGGGAGGAGGATCAGCAGGTGCACACCCTGGGGCAATCTACCCAGGTGACTCTGGGAATGTCCAGCCAATCCAAACCCCCTGTTCTTGTGACCCCAACATTTCCAGCTCCACAGGCTGAGGAGGGTGCACCTGGCCCACAGCAGGACACCCAAAGCAGGTCAGGGCCCTCCAGGATTTGGCCTTCCAGAGGATGCCTGCCAAGGTCATCACAGACAGGGCGTAGCAGTCAGCAGGCTGCCTCCACCTCCGCTGTGGATGTCAGGGGAGGACCAAGATGTAGCAGCAGGGTTAGGAAGGTTAAGAAGATGTAGTTGCACAGCCTGGGCACAGGCGTTAATCACTTGTACATGATTTTCACTATTGTAAATAACTCCCAAGAATGTCTCCCTGCCTGTGGCTTCTTGTTATGATGAGCAGTGTTTGTGTCACTCAGATGTGAAACCTTGGTTCCTGCACAAGCTAAAGACAAGTGTCTCAGTCCAGGGCCTCTTCCCTGTGCAGTGTGTAACCTTCAGACCACAGTGATGGTCCGGCTTCACACTCACTGGATACATCAGTGATGCCTGCACCTCGATGGTGCTTGTCATTGCTGCCAGAATGTCATGGGCAGGCATCTCAGAGTTCCGTCATTCTCTCTGTGTGCACTTAGCGCCTGTGAGGTGGGGCTGGCCCCCATCTCATCATCATCCTCCTGAATCTTGCAGCTATGAGGACCTCCTGAGCGCGCCTGCCTTGTCTGGCCAGTGCGATGGCCTCAACACTGGCGTCCTTGCCTTCAAGGACTTCATCACTGTCACCTTCTTCGAGGTCCTCATCATCAGAGGAGACCTGCAGCTCCTCCACCCCCTCCTCAGCCAGGCCCCCTCCTCCCCGCTCCCTGTTACAGCACCAGGTTGTGTAGTGTGCAGCAAGCTACAATGATGCGTGACACCCTCTGGGACTGTTTTGCAGTGCTGCACCCGACCTGTCGAGGCACTGGAACCTCACTTTCAAGATGCCTATCGTTTGCTCCACCAAAGTCTGGGTCATGGCATGAGCCTCTTTATACTGTCACTCTGCTGCAGCCTGAGGCCGCTGCATGGGCGCCATCAGCCACATGCTCAGTGGGTATCCCTTGTCCCCGAGGAGCCAACCCTGCAGCCTCTGTGGACCCTGGAAGATGTCAGGGATCTGAGACCTACTGAGGATGTAGGAGTCATGGACACACTCTGGGAATTGTGTGCAGGGCTATAGGATGTGTTTGTGGTGGTCGCACATCAGCTGAACATTCAGTGAGTGGAAGCCCATGCAGTTGACATAGTCGACTGTTTGTTGCCGCGGAGATCTAAGCGCCATGTGAGTGCAGTCGATGGCTCCCTGCACCTGTGGAAAACCTGAGATCTGCGCAAATCCCAGTGCTCTTGCTTCCTGGCCTTCCTGATCCCGGGCGAAATTCACAAAGTCCTGTGCCTTTGCGAAGATGGTGTCCATGACTCTTGGATACACTTGTGCGTGGAGGCTTGCGAGATCCTGCACAGATCACCTGTGGAGCCCTGGAAGGAGCCACTGCCATAAAAATTGAGCACCGCAGTCACTTTCACGGCCACTGGCAGCGGGTGTCCTCCATATCCCCGTGGTAACCAAATCCTGCAGCAGGTGGCATATGTGACCGACCAGTTCCCTGGACATGCGCAGTCTTCAGTGGCACTGGTTCTCAGTCATCTGCAGGTATGAAAGGCCCTGGGTCTAGCGAGGTGCCTACAAGCGACGGTTCTCTGTGGATCTTCAGCTGTGTGTGCAGCAGGCCCTGCCGCTCTTCGTCTTGAGGGAGTTGCTCCTCCCTTTGCCGAGCCAGGTGTCTCTGCCGCACCCTTCTTCTTCTTCTCTGCTCCTTGTAAACCATGAGGCATACCGCTAAATCACCAGGCCCCATGGTCCTGATGTTTACCTCCTGCAGGATCAAAGAGAGAGACGCGTGGGTTAGCCTATATGTCCTAAGAACCTCTCTTGGTTAAGCATGAAGGCCCCTTCACACATGCAGGAGAGTTCTGGCCACCACTTGAATGGCCAGTGTGTAGTGCCCTTCCTGGCTGTCCGAAATCCCATCCAGCTCCGCCCCAATCCACTTGACCGATTGGCGGCAGCTTTAGCCACTGGCCTGCATGCTTTTCTCTCAGCTCAGACATTCTCCTATCCTGCACTGCAAGGCTGCACTGTTAGCTTGAACCATGATGGATACTGGTCCAAATCTTAATAAAGACATTGCAAGGGCTGGAGCGCCTCCACCAGTGACTGCGCCATGGCCACCTTTTGGAAGGGGACTCTACAACTTCCCCAGTTGTCCAATTGTTCTGCTGCCCCATAAAACACACATAAATCTGCAGTCTGTACCCAAGGGGTGAAACTTTCTGGAGCATTTAGTGGCACATTCATGCTTTTGTGTTGCTTGAGTGGGCTGCTTCAGATACTGAAGTAGACCATGTCCAAATGCAGCAAGACCTGGACAATATCCAGGCTTGGGCTGATAAGTGGCAAGTAACATTCGCACCACACAAGTGCCAGACAATGACCATCTCCAATAAGGGAGAATCTAACCATTGCCCCTTGACATTCAATGGCTTTACCATTGCTGAATCCTCACGATCAACATCCTGGGAATTACCATTGACCATAAACTGAACTGGACTAGCCATATAAATACTGTGGATACAAGAGCAGGTCAGAGGCTAGGAATCCTGCAGTGAGTAACTCACCTCCTGACTCCCCAAAGCCTGTCCACCATCTACAAGGCACAAGTCAGGAGTGTGATGGAATACTCGCCACTTGCCTGGATGAGCGCAGCTCCAACAACATTTAAGAAGCTTGGCATAGTCCAGGACAAAGCAACCGTCTTGATTGGCACCCCTTCCACAAACATTCACTCCCTCCAACACCGACGAATAGTGGCAGCAGTGTGTACCATCTACAAGATGCACTGCAGTAACTCACCAAGGCTCCTTAGGCAGCACCTTCCAAGCCCACGACTGCTGCCGACTAGAAGGACAAGGGCAGCAGGTGGATGGGAATGCCAACACCTGGAAGTTCCCCTCCAAGCCACTCCCAATCCTGACTTGGAAATATATCACCGTTCCTTTACTGCCGCTGGGTCAAAATCCTGGAACTCCCTCCCTAACAGCACTGTGGGTGTACCTACACCACATGGACTGCCGCGGTTCAAGAAAGCAGCTCACCACCACCTCCTCAAGGGCAACTAGGGATGGGCAACAAAAGCTGGCCCAGCCAGCGAAGCTCACTTTCCATGAACAAATAAAAAATAAAATCCAGTGCTAATGGGGTGAGATGAAGTAGGCCAGGTAGAGGCTCGTGTGGAGTATTAACACCAGCAAAGACCTGTTGGGCCAATTGGTTTGTTTCTGTGCTGTAAAATGTATGTAAAGTAATTTATTCAGTTGTCTTTAGCCAATTTTGCTCTCCATTTCGATGTGGCCTTTTATTAGCAACTTGTTATACCACTGATGAAGGTAGTGCAGTTGATGTTGCATCTATTGACTTTCAGAAGGCATTTGATAAAGTGCCATATAATAGACTTGTCAGCAAGGTTGAAGCCCATGGGGTTAAAGTGGCAGTGATATTTTGGACATGGAACTGTCTAAGACAGAAAGCAGGGAGAGCAGCGGTCAACAGTTGGTTTTCAGACTGAATGGAAGTATACAGTGATTTCCCCCAGGGGTCGGTATTAAGAATACCTGCTCTTTTTTAACAAACATTCATAATCTGGACTTGGGGTATATGGGGCATAATTTCAAAGTTTGCAGATGACACAAAAACTTCTCAATGTAGTAAACAGTGAGGAGGATAGTAACAGATTTCAGGAGGATGCAAACATTTTGGTGAAACATGGCCGGTGAAATTTAATGCAGAGGAGTGTGAAGCTCTGTATTTTGGAAGGAAAGTGAAGAGATGCAATATAAGCTAAATTGTACAATTTTCAAAAGCTGGTAGGAGCAGAGGCCTGAGGTTTTACATACAAGAATCTTTGAAGGTGAGAGAGGAAGTTGAGAAGGTTGTTTAAAAAAAAAACGTATGGCATCAATGGCTTTATAAATAGAGGCAGAGAATACAAAACCAAGGACGTTATTGCTGAACCTTTAGAAGTCGCTGGCTAGGCGCAGTTGGAGTATTGTGTTTAGTTCTGGGCACCACATTTTAGGAAGGATGTCAAGACCTTAGAGAGCGTGCAGGAGAATTTTACTAGATGGTGCGAGGGATGAGGGACTTTGGTTTTGTGGATAGACTGGTGAAGCTCGGATTGTCCTCCTTAGCAGAGGAAGTTAAGAGAGTCAGTAGAAGTGTTCAGAATTGTGAGGCATTTTGATAGGGTCAATGGGGAGAAACTGACAGGATGGTCAGTAGCCTGAGGACACTAATCTAAGAAAATTGGCAAAAAAATCCATGGGAATGAGGAGAAATTGTTTTTTATGCAGCAAATTATTCCGATCTGAAATGCACTGTGTAGCAGAAACAGATTCAATTTCAAAAACGAATTGAAGAGGGGGCAGTTGCAGGGTTTTGAGTAAGAGCAAGGAAGTGGGACTAATTGGATCGTTCTTTCAAAGAGCAAGCGCAGATGTGGTGGGCTGAATGGTCTCCTTCTGTGCTGTATGATTCAATGCTAATGAACAATTTGTATGGAACATATTTTAATCAGAAATGACCAGGGGTTTCTTTACTACTTTCCAACAGGACTACCTTAAATGGTAAGATATAGTAGATGCTTTCCTTTCGAGGTCACACAGCTGCTAAGGCGGATAAATAACTGAAGCTAAACAGAGCTTTACTGTTGTAGTTAGATGTCCAAAGAACAATATATGACCGATCAAAGTTAGGAAGAAAGCAGTTAGTCAGATCAAAGTGCTGGTAAACGTATGGGACACTTAAAAATTGTAAATCCTAGCAAGTTGCAAAATACATGGTTGTAGCATTTCATTGACATGGTTATGGGTTATTACGGGGCAGCATTCTTCTAGATCAATGTCACAATTAAAATGATGTCACAGTGCAGAGGTGGATTGTGGGTGAGCTGCCATGGTATCAACTCAATAGAGTCTTTTGCAACAACAAGAATAAGAGCCCTAAATGAAGGGGTGGGAGTTATGACTCACAAGGGAGTCAAAGGCTATCAGGGTAGGTGGGAATGTGGAGTTGAGGCCACAATCAGATCAGCTGTGATCTTGTTGAGTGGCGCAGCAGGCTCGAGGGGCTGAATGGCCTACCGCTGCTCCTAATCTGTGTGTTTGTATCTGAAATGAAAAGCAGGGAAAATTAAGAAAGGATCTTCATGCCAAACAACAAGCCATATCCTCTTACTCTTCAGCTCCTGTCACGCTTGCTGTGCAAACATCATTGCCTGTTCCTATTTGATGTTGGAATAGTTTGGAAGTAATAACCCTTGGCCTTATTCAGCAGGCCAGTCAGCAGCTGAGGTAAGTTTTGGGTGAGGTGCAACACCAGAATTGGAGACTTGCTTCACAGGACGGACCATAAAGAGGGTGGGGTGAGTGGTTGCTAGGAGCAGCAGGGAAAGGCCGCGATTCTCTTCCTTGAGGTGTATTCCAGTGTCTGGGATTCTCGTCCTTGAGGTATATTCCAGTCTCTGGTATTCTCTTCCCTGAGGTATATTCCAGTCTCTGGTATTCTCTTCCCTGAGGTATATTCCAGTGTCTGGGATTCTCTTCCTTGAGGTGTATTCCAGCCTCTGGGATTCTCTTCCTTGAGGTGTATTCCAGTCTCTGGGATTCTCTTCCTTGAGGTGTATTCCAGTCTCTGGGATTCTCTTCCTTGAGGTGTATTCCAGTCTCTGGGATTCTCTTCCCTAAGGTGTATTCCAGTCTCTGGGATTCTCTTCCCTGAGGTGTATTCCAGCCTCTGGGATTCTCTTCCTTGAGGTATATTCCAGTCCCTGGGATTCTCTTCCTCAAGGTGTATTCCAGCAGTGGTCAGGATGTTTTGTGGCGTCAGCTGTGGCTCCGTGGGTAGGACTCATATTTCTGAGTCAGAGAGCTGTGGGTTCAAACCCTTCTCAGAATCACACAGTGCAGAAGAGGCCCTTCGGCCCATCGAGTCTGCACCGACATGTGAGAAACACCTGACCTACCTACCTAATCCCATTTACTGGCACTTGGCCCATAGCCTTGAATGTTATGACGTGCCAAGTGCTCATCCAGGTACTTTTTAAAGGATGTGAGGCAACCCGCCTCCACCACCCTCCCAGGCAGCACGTTCCAGACCATCACCACCCTCTGGGTAAAAAGTTTTTCCTCACATCCCCCCTAAACCTCCTGCCCCTCACCTTGAACTTATGTCCCCTTGTGACTGACCCTTCAACTAAGGGGAACAGCTGCACCCTATCCACCCTGTCCATGCCCCTCATAATCTTGTACACCTCGATCAGGTCACCCCTCAGTCTTCTCTGCAGAGACAAAAGCTTGTTGTGGAGTATTTTAAACCAACACTCAACACAGGGCCTTTCGTTCAAACGTCAAGCAGTTTTTATTTTCACACCAGTGGGGGGACAATCTCTACCGGTAAACCTGGAGACTTCTCCGACAATGCAGAGCTCCAAGCAGTTTATATGCTATTCTAATTGTGTTACAATCACAGTGCCGCCTACAACTGAACTGATACCATTAAGGAGGACTGGAGTTTAGGACATCAGAACAATGACACGGGATAACCACCATCGTGTAATCTAATTAAAAAATGAAGGAGGCAACTGTCACAGCCAAATGGCCCCAGACAATATCCATTCACCCCTGTCAAGGAAGGAGAGAAATCCTCCACGCAAAGATCAGCCTTGGAGCCAGGGGAGAGCTCACCTTGGTAGCCTCCGTTGTTTTCAGTTGTAGGAATAACATCAGCGCTAGTGTCTGTCCAGGACAGGACTTGCAGGATCAAAGTGGATGCTAAGCACCAATCATCCAGCAGGATGTTCTCAGGGGACGTGTTTGTGATATTGTTTACTGAAGCAAACCGTGTGACTCACACATCTGCAATGAAGCTGCTTTGTTGCTTCTTTGCACCCTATAATCTTAACGTCCGAGAATCATTTTAACCCCATAATTGCTGTACAGCTCGAACGCCCCACTTCAAGTTCAAAAACCTAGGCTGACACTCTGGCCAGTTTCCAACAATGTCGCTCATTATATAAGCCTGGCGGCTTCCTGATGGGAACGCTGATCTGGAGAGGGAATTTTAAAGGGCCAAAGAACCCCAATTATTACAGATTCAAGGCTCTGGCGAAAACTCTTGGCCTTCAGTGCCCAGAGACTTTCATTTCTGTAGCACCTTTCGTGGTCTCAGAACGTCCTAAAGCACTTTACAGCCAATGAAGTACATTTGAAGCAAAGTCACTATTGTAATGTAGGAAACACTGCAACCAATTTGTGCACAGCAAGCTCCCACAATAGCAAAATGTGTTTTTTTAGTGATGTCTGTTGAGGGATAAATATTCAGCAGAATCACCTTTCTCTTTAAGTAGCGCCATAGGATCTTTTATACCTACCTGAGAGAGCAGACTGAACCTTAGTTTAATGTTTTCGTTTGATTGACAACACTTCCAACAGTGCAGCACTCCCTCAGTACTGCACCAGAGTGTCAGCCTAGATTTTGAGCTTGTGTCACTGCAGAAGGACTTGAACCCACAGCCCCTCTGACTCAGGAATATTAGTCCTACCCACTGAGCCACACCTAATGCTGCAAAAATGCTGGCCATTATTTTGAAGAAGATGGAACATGATTAGCATTAATCATCGAAAGCTAGAATTATTGCTGGAGACACGAGTTAATGGATTGTTAACTGGATTAATGCCGGGGTGGGGTGGGGTGTTCTCAAGCAAGTGATGCATTGTATTTGCTCGCTAACATTTCCAAGAATCAGTTTGAAGCCCCTGTGAGCCACTTGAGTTTTGTGTATCAGCTCTGGATTATAAAAGAAGTTAACAATCTAAAAATAGTGTTTAAGACCTGAAGCCACCTCTTATTAGTTACATTAAAGACCGACTTTAACTGTTGTCCTTCTTTTATTCATATATGGGATGTGGGCATTGCTGGCAAGGCCAGCATTTATTGCCCATCCTGATTGCCATTGAGAAGGTGGTAGTGAGCCGCTGCAGTCCATGATGTTGTACACCCATGGTGCTTTTAGGGAGGGTGTCCCAGGATTTTGATCCAGTGATGTGAAGGAAAGGTGATGTATTTCCAAGTCAGGATGGTGTATGACTTAGAGGGGAACTTGCAGGTGGTGGTGTTCCCATGCATCTGCTGCTCTTGTTCTTCTGCATAGTGGAGGTTTCAGGTTTGGAAGGTGCTGCAGTGCATCTTGTATATGATACACAATGTGCGCTGGGGGTGGAGGGAGTGAATGATCAGGAGGGCTTGCCCTGGAATCTGTCAAGCTTGTTGTTGGAGTTGCACTCATCCAGGCAAGCGGAGGCCACTCCATCATACTCCTGACTTGTGCCTTGCAGATGGTGGACAGGCTTTGGGGAGTCAGGAGGTGAGTTACTCTCTGCAGAATTCCTAGCTTCTGATCTGCTCTTGCAGCCACAGTGTTATACTGGTCCAATTAAGTTTCTGGTCAATGGTAACCCCCAGGATGTTGATGGTGAGGGATTCAATGATGGTAATGCCATTGAATGTCAAGGGGAGATGGTTAGATTCTCGCTTGTTAGAGATGGTCATTGCCTGGCACTTGTGTGACACAAACGTTACTTATCACTTATCAGCCCAAGCCTGAACCAGGCATGGACTGCATCATTATCTGAGGAGTTCCAAATGGCACTGAACAATGTGTAATCATAAGCGAACATCCCCACTCCTGACCAGTGTTATGATGTGGCAGATGATGTGTGCCAGGCAGACCAAATTCACAAGGGAAACTTGGTCGCGCTATCACAATGGTTTTGCAATTTGTATTTATTGCGAGAAGATGTGTGCACTGAATTCAGAAGTTATGAGTCCACCAAGAACTTTAGAGAGTTTAAAAATTAAATTAAAATATTTATTAACAAAATAAAAGATTTCAAGCACATACATAAGACTACAATTACTTATTACTATAACAACTCCTAAAATTCTTAATTAACCTGACTCCCAGTTACACACCCCCTTTAAGGCAGCAGTCCAAAATAGATTTTAGATTTAGAAACAAAACCAGCAAGTTAACACAGTACCCACTTGACAGAGGAATTCCAAATGGCTTCTCCCCAGCTTCAGTTACTGGACACAGCCGACTTGTGCACAAATGGCTGGAGGCTTCTTGAAGGCTTTTTCACCCACCCCTGTTAGATCTTACATGGCTCTCACCCCACATAGCCTTTCATTTTCTTTTATATATTTTTCTCTCTCTTTAATATGCAAATTCTATTGTTCCATAGGTCTTTGGAATGGTACCTTTCCCATAATATAAAGCTTTCAGGTTGTCAATATTATCAGTAACCTTTGGGAAAAATAAACACACTCCCTAGCCTTGGTTATCTGGCTAGTTATAAACAGATTAACATCCCTTTGAAATCCAAACAATCTCTTCACTTATCTAAAAATGCAAATTCCCTTCACACTTTACATGCTAAGCCAGCATCCATGTTTACTCATTAGCATGTCAAGCACATTTCTACACCTAGCTTCTTTTGACAATTCCAAACTTACAGCCTACCTGACTCCAAATGTAATTAAATCACACAGAGAGAACCATCTACACTCAGACCCATAAATCTACTTCACAATAAACCAGAAAAATATTATGAAAGTTATTATACTTTCGTAACACCAGGCATGAGGATGTTCATTTATGAGGACAGATTGGAGAAGCTGGGAAGAGAAAGGTTGAGTGGAGATTTGATAGAGGTTTTCAAAATCATGAGCATTCTGGAGAGAGTAGATAGGGAGAAATTGTTCCCATTGGTAGAGGGGACAAGAACCAGAGGGCATTGATTTAAGGCTATTGGCAGAGGCTGCATGAGGAATCGTTTTTATAACATTACTGAGAGGTTAGGATCTGGAATGCATGGCTGAGAGTGTGGTGGAGGTAGATTCAATCATGGATTTCAAAAGAGAATATGAATTTAGCCTCTCAAACCAGCAAACATTAATGAGTTACACCCCAAAACATAGCAATTATTATTGAGTTCCCCCAAAACACAGCAATTATATTTTTAAAAATTCATTTATGGAATGTGAGGATTGCTGGTTAGGCCAGCATTTATTGCCCATCCCTAATTGCCCTTCAGAAGGTGGTGGTGAGCTGCCTTCTTGAACTGCTGCAGTCCCTGTGGTGTAGGTGCACCCACAGTGCTGTTAGGGAGGGAGTTCCAGGATTTTGACCCAGTGACAGTGAAGGAACGGCGATATATTCCCAAGTCAGGATGGTGAGTGGCTTGGAGGAAAACCTCCAGGTGCTGGTGTTCCCATGTATCTGCTGCCCTTGTCCTTCTAGGTGGTAGCAGTCATGGGTTATTGAAGGTGCTATCGAAGGAGCCTTGGTGAGTTTCTGCAGTGTATCTTGTAGATGGTGCACACTGCTGCCATGTCAGGAAGACATAATAATTTTCATAATGTTATTGGAATTTATTATAGAGCAATAGTGCGGTCTGTGTCTATGGATCCATGTCTGTGTGTGTGTGTGTGACTTAATTGAATTAAAGGCAGCTTGCCTGAAGGCTTTGATGTAACAGAAAATAAACTAGGTTTGAAATGTTAAGTAGGTAAACATAGGTGTAAAGGGAACAGTTGCATTTTTAAATAAACTAGACTAGATTGTTTTCAAAGGAGGTGGAGTGAAGTGTTTCACCTGGCCAGGAGAAGTTAAGAAACAGTATGTTTATTTTTCCCAGAAATTACAGGTAAAATTGGTACTATGAGAGATTTTAGTATTAGGGAGGTAAAGTCCAAAGACATAGTGAAACAATGGGAATTTGCATTCAAAGGGGAAAATATGTATAAAGGAGTGAAGGCTGTGTGGAAGGGTAGGAATTCTAAAACCTAACAAGTGAGAAAAGCCTGCAGCATCTGAGCCTCAAGCTGCTGTCTATACGGAACTGAAGCTGAGAAAAACTCACCTTGAATTTGACTGTTCAGGGTATTGTGTGTTACTTTGCCTGGGTCTTTTAAAAACCTATGTGGCTCACTGTTTCCTTAACAGAGGTGTATCTGGGGTTTAGATTAATTAGGGGATTTAGAAGTTATATTAGTAATTTGTAGATCTAGGTATGTGCTTAAAATCATTTCTTCTACTAATAAACATTTAATTTAGTTTTGTAAGAAACCTGGTGGTCTTCTTTTACTGAATTCAATGCACAACTTGAAGCAGCTGCCACAACAATTTTCTAATTTGTACTTAATTTGAGATGCAGGCTTTGAATTCAGTAAAAGAAGACCACCAGGTTTCTTACAAAACTAAATTAAACGTTTATTAGTAGAAGAAATGATTTTAAGCATATACATAGATCTACAAATTACTAATATAACTTCTAAATCCCCTAATTAATTTAAACCCCAGTTACACCTCTGTTAAGGAAACAATGAGACACCCAGGAAAGCTTTTTGAGCCAGCATGTAGAAAGTCCTACAAGGGAAGGGGCGGTACTGGACCTAATCTTAGGGAATGAAGCCAGGCAAATGGTAGAAGTGTTAGTGGGGGAGCATTTCGGTGATAGTGACCATAACTCTGTAAGATTTAAGGTAGTTATGGAAAAGGACGCAGATGGACCGGAAATAAAGGTCCTGAATTGGGGGAAGGCCGATTTCAATATGATAAGACAGGATCTGGTCAAAGTGGACTGGGAGCAGCTACTTGTAGGAAAGTCTACATCAGACCAGTGAAAGTCATTCAAAAAGGAAATAGTAAGAGTTCAGGGACAATATGTTCCCTTAAAGGTGAAAAGTAGGACCAACAAGTGCAGGGGAGCAGATCTCAAGGGATATCAAGGATTGGATAAGGAAAAAAAGGGAGGCTTATGGCAGATACAGAGGGCTGAAAACAGTGGAAGCCCTAGAGGAACATAGAAAGTGTAGGGGGTACTTAAAAAGTAATTAGGAGAGCGAAGAGGGGGCATGAAAAAGCATTGGCGGGCAAGATGAAGGAAAATCCCAAGGCATTTTATAAATATATTAAGGGCAAGAGGATAACCAGGGAAAGAGTAGGGACCAAAGTGGCAATCTGTGCATGGAGCCGGAGGATGTAAGGGAGGTTTTAACTGATTACTTTTCATCTGTGTTCACTATGGAGAAGGATGATGTAGGTGTAGAAATCAGGAAGGGGGACTGTGATATACTTAACGAATTAGCATTGAAAGGGAGGAGGTATTATTGGTTTTAGCGGGTTTAAAAGTGGATAAATCCCCAGGCCCAGTTGAGATGTATTCCAGGCTGCTATGTGAGGCAAGGGAGGAGATTGTAGGGGCTCTGACACTAATTTTCAAATCCTCTCTGGCCATAGGAGAGGTGCCAGAGGACTGGAGAACAGCAAATATGGTACCATTATTCAAGAAGGGTGGGAGGGATAAACCAGGTAATTACAGGCCAATGAGTCTAACATCAGTGGTAGGGAAACTATTGGAAAAAATTCTGAAGACAGGATAAATCTCCACTTGGAGAGGCAGGGATTAGTCAGCATGGCTTTGTCAGGGGGAGATCATGTCTAACAAATTTGATTGAATTTTTCGAGGGGGTGACCAGTTGTGTAGATGAGGGTAGTGCAGCTGATGTAGTCTACATGGCCTTCAGTAAGGCTTTTGACAAGGTCCCACATTGGAGAATGGTCAAGAAGGTAAGAGCCTGTGGGATCCAGGGCAATTTGTCAAATTGGATCCGAAATTGGCATAGTGGCAGGAGACAGAGGGCGATGGTCGAAGATTGTTTTTGTGACGAGTGGTGTACCACAGGGACCCTTGTTGTTTGTAGTGTACATTAATGATTTAGACGTGAATATAGGAGGTATGATCAGTAAGTTCGCAGATGACACGAAAATTTGTGGTATCGTAAATAGTGAGGAGGGAAGCCTGAGATTACAGGACAATGGGCTGGTAAGATGGGCAGAGCAGTGGCAAATGGAATTTAATTCTGAGAAGCAGAAGGTGATGCATTTTTGGAGCATTAACATGGCAAGGGGATACACAATGAATGGTCGGACCCTAGGAAGTACAGGGGATCAGAGGTACCTTGGTGGACATGTCCATAGACCCCTGAAGACAGCAGCACAGGTAGATAAGATAGAAGGCATATGGGATACTTGCCTTTATTAGCCAAGGCATAGAATATAAGAGCAGGGAGGTTATGTTGGTGCTGTATAAAATACTATTTATGCCACAGCTGGAGTACTGGTTGCCACACTATCGGAAGGATGTGATTGTACTGGAGAAGGTGCAGAGGAGATTCACCAGGATGTGTCCTGGGTTGGAGCGTTTCAGCTATGAAGAGAGACTGGATAGGCTGGAGTTGTTTTCCTTAGAGCAGAGAAGGCAGAGGGGGGCCTGATAGAGGTTTACAAAATTATGAGGGGCATAGATAGGGCAGATAGGACGAAATTTTTCCCCTTAGTGGAGGGGTCAATAACCAGGGCGCATAGATTTAAGGTAAGGGGCAGGAGGTTTAGAGAGGATTCGAGGAAAAAATTTTCACCCAGAGGGTGGTTGGAATCTGGAACACACTGTTTGAGGGGTGGTGGAGGCCAGAACCCTCACAATATTTAAGGAGTGTTTAGATGAGCACTTGAAACGCCAGAGCATACAGGGCTATGGGCCAAGTGCTGGAAAATGGAATTAGAATAGATAGGTGTTTGATGGCTGGCACAGACACGATGGGCCAAAGGGTCTGTTTCTGTGCTGTATAACTCTACGGCCAGAATTTTCGGGTCGGCCAGCGGGGGCAGAGCCTGTTGACCAACGTGTAAAATGATGCGCGGTGACATCGGGTGTGTATTCTGACGCCACCACGTGTCATTCAGATTTTCAGGTTGACAGGCGTGCAGCCGAACTGTCAAAGGCCTATTAAGGCTATTTAAATATCAATTAAAACAATAAACTGAGCTGCCCGTCCATCCTTAAGGTTGGCGGAGGGGTGGGGGCAGGCAAAGAGCCCAGGCGGCCTGTGCACTTATCATGGAACCTCATCCACGGGCGGGATGAGGTTTCATGAAGGTATTTAAAGTTTTAGAAAAATGTTTAATAACATCCATAGACATGTCCCAGCTCATGTGACGCTTTCACATACGGGGACATGCCTTAAATTTTTTTTTTCTTTATTAACATTTTCAGAACTTAATCTAAACTCCCTGAGGCAGCTCTGTGCCTCAGGAAGATTTTTGCACTCAAGCAATCCCCCCTCCGCCCACACAGGTAGCGCTCAGCGCTTCCGGGCACATGTGACGCTGAGCGGGCCTTAATTGGCCCGCTGACGTAAAATGGCGGCGCCCAGCCAATCGCGGGCAGTGATTGGCTGCGTGCCCGCCCGTGTCAGCTCCCACCCAACCTCTCCGACGGAGAGAAAATTGTCCCTTTTGACTCTATGACTATGACTCTATGGTCCTTGCCTGGCACTTGTGTGGTGCGAATGTTACTTGCCACTTGTCAGCCCAAGCCTGGAAGTTGTCCAGGTCTTGCTGCATTTGGACATGGACTGTTTCAGTATCTGAGGAGTCGTGAATGGTGATGAACATTGTGCAATCATCAGCGAACATCCCCACCCCTGGAAGGAAGGTCAATGATGAAGCAGCTGAAGATGGTTGGGCCTAGGACACTACCTACATTATGAGGGGAATAGATGGAGTGGACAGGATAAAATTGTTTCCCTTGGTGGAGAATTCTAGAACCAGGAGACATAGATTCAAGATAAGTGGCAGAAGGTGTAGGGGGGACATGAGGAAGAACTTTTTTACGCAGAGGGTAGTGGGTGTCTGGAATTCGCTGCCCAAGTCGGTGGTAGAGGCAGAAACTCTAAACTCTTTAAAAAAGTACCTGGATCTGCACCTTAAGTGCTGTAAGCTGCAGAGCTATGGGCCGGGTGCAGGAAGGTGGGATTAGAAAGGGCACCTGGGTGTCCTCGGTCTGGCATGGACAAGATGGGCCGAATGGCCTCCTTCTGTGCTGTAATTTTTCTATGGTTCTACCCTGAGGAAATTCGGCAGTGTTGTCCTGGAGCTGAGGTGACTGACCTCCAACAACCACAACCATCTTCCTTTGTGATAGGTATGACTCCAACCAGCGGAGAGTTTCCCCTCTGACAGCAGTTTTGCTACGGTTCCTTGATACCACAGTCGGTCAAATGCTGCCTTGATGTCAAGGGCAGTCACTCTCACCTGACCTCTGGAGTTCAGCTCTTTTCTCCATGTTTGAACCAAGGCTTAGTGAGTTACCCCCCAAACACAGCAAACATTAGTGAGTTACCAGTAGAACAATAGTGGACAAACTGGGATTGCTTCTTCCTCCTTTGCAGTGTAACTCCATTGCTAAAAATAGCTGGTTGTATCTAATGTGGGGGGTTTGGGCAGTGAAATCACATAACTGACCCATTGTGGCTGTGCATCTCTGTTAAAGAGCACTCCAGTTAGCTGCATTCTCCCCTACCCTTATCCCCATCATCTTAAAATGTTTCCCCTTTTAATGAAATATCCAATTCTCTTTTGAAAGATGCTGCTGAATCTGCTTCAGTCGCCCTTTCAGGCAGTTCCAGATGATAAAATCTTGCTCCAGAAGAAAAAGTTCTGCTCATCTCCAGCCTGGTCTTTTTGCCAATTATCCTAAACCCATGTTGTCTGGTTACGGTGTAGTCTAATAGCAACTTGGTATTTGACAAAGAGCATCTGATAGCCACATTGATGAGCTGTCATTTTGTAGACGTGTTGAGGTTGTGAATGAAATCCAGCCTCGGTTATCGCCCACGTTTGTGTCAGTGTTAATGTTATCTCGGAAGATGGATCCGTCAGAATGGTAATGCTTCAGATAACTAGGGTTGTAATGAAACTTGCAGTTACAGAGCCTGTCAGTAAGGATGTTATGCTTCAGTTATACGGAGCATTGGTGAGACCAGACCTCGAATAATGTGTGCAGTTTTGGTCTCCTTACTTAAGGAAGGATGTAAATGCATTGGAGGCAGTTCAAAGGAGGTTTACTAGATTGATACCTGAAAAGAGTGGGCTGTCTTATGAGGAAAGGTTGGACAGACTGGGCTTGTTTCCATAGGAGTTTAGAAGAGTGAGGGGTGACTTGATTGAAGTATATAGGATCCTGAACAGCCTTGAGAAGGTGGATGTTGAAAAGATGTTCCCTCTTGTGGGTGAGCCCAGAACTAAGGGGCACTGTTTTAAAACTAGGGGTCACCCTTTCAGGACAGAGATGAGGAGAATTTTTTTCTCGCTGAGGGTTGTGTGACTTTGGAACTCTGCCTCAGAAGGTGGTGGAGGCGGGGCCATTGAATATTTTTATGGCAGAGGTAGACAGATTCTTGTCAGGCAAGGGAATCAAAGGTTATCAGGGGTAGATGGGAATGTGGAAATCCAAACACAAGAAGATCAGTCACGATCTTATTGAATGGCGGAGCAGGCTCGAGGGGCCGAATGGTCTACTTCCTGTTGCTATTTCTTATGTTCTGATGTTCTGTCCTATTGCCACACTCTTACACATTTGCATTCACCACTAGACACACTAGAAGCTTAAATCAGGGCATCAGTTTTGGTTCAGTGGATAGCATTGTCACCTCTTAGACTGAAGTTTGTGGATTTGAACACGTTATCAAGGCTGGAAATCCAACGTGGCATAGATAGAGTGCTGCACTGTCACATGGGCAGTAGTCATAGAGTTATTACAGCAAAGAGGGAGGCCATTCAGTCCAACCAGTCTATGCCGGCTCCTTATAGAGGAACCCAATCAGTCCCATTCCCCGCTCTCCCTCTCTAGCCCTGAAAATTTATTTCCCTCAAGTGCCCATCTAATTTTCTTTTGAAATCATTCAGCGTCTCCACTTTCACCACCTTTGGAGGCAGCAAGCTCCAGGCCATTACCACTCGATGCATAAAAAGGTTCTTCCTCACATTCCCCTTGTATCTCTTGCCCAAAACCTTAAATCTGTGTCCCTTAGTCCTTGTACTAACAGCTAATGGGAACAACTTCTCTTTGTCTACCTTATCTAAACCTGTTATAATCTTGTACACCTCAAGCAGATCTCCCCTCAATCTCCTTTGCTTCAAGGAGAACAACCTCAGCTTCTCCAACTTAACCTTGTAGCTAAAATTCCTCCTCCCTGGAACCATTCTGGTAAATCTCCCCTGCAGCCTCTCAAGGACCCTCCCATCCTTCCTCAACTGAGGTGACCAGAACTGGACAAAATACTCTAGTTGTGGCCTAGGCAGAGCTTTATAAAAGTTCAGCATAACTTCAGTACTGAGGGAGCGCAGCACAGTGATGGGGTGGGGGAAGTGGGGGGTGCAGTACTGAGGGACTGTTGCACTGTCGGAGGGACAATGTCGAGGAAGTGCTGCACCATCGGAGTGCAGTACAGATAGGGCGCAGGAGTGTTTGAGGGGGTGTACTAAAGGAATGCTGCATTGTCAGAGGGGCAGTACTGGGGGAGTGCTACACAGTTGGAGGGTCAGTACTGAGGAAGCACTGCATCGTCAGAGGGGCAGTACTGAGGGAGTGCTGCGCTGTTAGAGGGACAGTACAGAGTGCTGCATTGTCAGAGGGGCATTACTGAGGGAGTGCTACACAGTTGGAGGGTCAGTACTGAGGAAGCACTGCATCGTCAGGGGGCAGTACTGAGGGAGTGCTGCGCTGTTAGAGGGACAGTACAGAGTGCTGCATTGTCAGAGGGGCATTACTGAGGGAGTGCTACACAGTTGGAGGGACAGTACTGAGGGAGTGCTGCATTGTCAGAGGGGCAGTGCTACACAGTTGGAGGGACAGTACTGAGGGAGTGCTGCATTGTCAGAGGGGCATTACTGAGGGAGTGCTGCGCTGTTAGAGGGACACTACAGAGTGCTGCACTATCAGAGGGATAATAGTGAGGAAGCACAGCACAGCTGGAGGAGCAGCCCTGAGGGAGTGCTGCATTGTCAGAGGGACAGTACTGAGGGAGTACTGCATTGTCAGAGGGACAGTACTGAGGGAGTGCTGCATTGTCAGAGGGACAGTACTGAGGGAGTGCTGCACTGTTAGAGGAGCAGTCCTGAGAGAGAGCTGCACTGTTAGACGGAGAGTACTGAGGGAGCGCAGCAGTTGGGAGTGCTGCACTATTGAAATTGCCATTACTCAACTGAGACCCCAGTCTACCCTTTCAAGTGAATGTGGATGATTCCACGGCAATATGCATCGTTCAACCAATATTGCCAAAACAGGTTATATGATCATCACCACATGCTGTGCACAAGCTCGCTGCTGCATTTACTACATTACAACAGTGCCTATACTTTGAAAAATACTTCTTGGATTTTAAAGTGTTCTGGAGCATTCTGAGGTCATGAAAGAGCTATTTTTAAATGCAAGTCTCTCTTTTAAATCCACCACACAACTCCCCTAATTTTTTTTTCTAACCTTTCACTTGGCAGAAGCCTTGCTTCCTGTTACATTATGAATAGAGTGAATTGTATCATTGGAAGAATTATCGCATTACCTTTACACTTGCAATTCACACACAAGGTCATGCCAGCAACACAAGGAAAATTTTACTGTGAATCACAGTAGATGTTTCTGCTGATTATTAACTATCACTGACCTAGTAGTTCTTAAACATTTCTGTGTGGGACTCCCTGGAAATATTAACCATTGCTCCTGCCCCCCCCGCCCAACCTCCAATCCTAACATCTAAAAGATATTTGACAGAGTGGACAGGAGGGTTGTCAATGCAGAAACCATTTTTTTTTATTGGTAAGCAACACAACTTCTGGACCGGAAAGTCGACAAATTGAGAGAAGATGCAGGCCTAGACCATAAGAATGTCAGTACTAGGACCAGGAGTAGGTCACATGGCCCATCAAACCTGCCCCACCATTCAATATGACCATGGCTGAGTGCGATGCATCTGTTTTACAGGCAGAAACTGAAACCTATGGGTCTAACATGGCGGGCGGCAATGCGCAAGCTGTTTCTTGTCCAAGTCCTGTCTCTGACCTCATTGGGTGCTTGCAGAGTGCGTTGAACGTGGATTTGGGTGTGACCAAATTTCTAATCCATTCACTCTTATTTCACAATTTACTATAACTCCATTCCCTTTTTTAGCTCTTCCCTTTGTAAGAAAGACTTGCATTCATATCATGCCTTTCACAACCTTAGGACATCCCAAAGCACTTTACAGGCAATGAAGTACTTTTTGAAGGATAGTCACTTTTGTGATGTAGGAAATGCAGCAGCCAGTTTATAGACAACAAACTCCCACAAACAGCAAAGTGATAGTGAGCAGATAACCTGCCTTTAGTGATGTTGGTTTGGGGATAAATATTGGCTAGGACATTGAGGAAAACATCCGAGTGTTTCTACAAAACAGTAGGATTTTTAACATCCGCCTGAGAGGGCAGACAGGGCCTCAATTTAACATCCCACTTGAAGGGTGGCACCTCCGACAATGCAGCACTCCCTCATCCTGATGTTTTTGCTAGAGACTCTAGAGTGGGACTCGAACCCACAACCTGCTGACTTAGAGGCAAGAGTGTTATCAGTTGAACCGCAGTTAACTACTTACGTTGCTTATTACCAATATTTGGATAATTCAAATTGTTTTTATGCCTAAAGCTATTTTGAATTATGAGGGAGCAGATTTCAGAATACAAGAATTTTGATATAATTTTTGTCTTCACTGTCATGTTATTTTAATGATATAAAATCTGGAGCTTATTTACTGTACAAGAAGGCACCAATCACTCATAAGGGATTGGGTAAACATGTTGTGACTAGGCACATGGGGACGGTTACACATAGGTATAAAGCTTGAAGACCTTAGAGCTGTGTGTGTGTGTGTGTGCTCTGCTCAAAGCAAAAGTGAAACTAAGGCTGGATCACATGACACATTTCCCTTCTATTGATGTCATGCTGATACCCCTTAAAGGCATATTACAACATTCTCTGTTGAGATGCAGGTTCTAGAAATTGATGGAAATATAAACAGAGCAGTTCCTGTCACAGAAGGGCAATACGCAATGCCAGTTTTACACCCAAGTTGAAAATCTGCCCCACTGTATAGAATTGCCAAATTGGGACAAATTTACAGATCTCTCACCGCCAGACTCCCAACCTCTGTCCCCACATTCATGGACTCCCAGATTCCCTGGATGGCAGGCAAAACCTATCCTCCAGGAACGTAGGAACAGAATAAAGCCATTCAGCCCCCTTGAGCATGCTTCACCATTCAATGAGATTGTGGCTGATCTGTATCTTAATTTCTCACTGAGGTCTTTGCTCCATATTCCTTCATACCCTTGCTGTACGAAACTCTATCGATCTCACGGTGAAATCTTCACTGGACTAGATTTGTCAAGAGCATTGTTGCACTCATTTTTGATTGTTCAGAATACGGATGAATGAAGGGGAATTATTTGTACTCTGAAGTACTGTCGCGTGAATCCATCACCTTTATCCCATCAGGCATAGTAACGCTGAGCAAGACTGCAACTGGCATTAGCGTCATCAGCCTTTCATTGTTTAAAATTGCCATTAAAAATGGACAGCAAGATAAAATAAATGTGCAACCATAATTCTTCATAACACTCTGCCTTTAAATGTATTTATATCTATAATGGGATGAGGCTGGCCTATTAACTTCCTCCCATTCACTGTGACTGGAGCAATGGACAACTTCTTGCTCACATCCCTCCTGCGTTTGATGGATAACAGCTTCAGCATAAAGAGCTGTGGCTGGTTTCACATTGATCCAAGTATTTATTAAGTCAGGGTTCGGCACAGCCCAAGGATAATACCATCGATTGGTGCAATGTATATATTACACTGCATCTCACAGCTTCCTCTCCTCCCTTCTTGAAACAGTAGAGTACGGGCTTTCTCTTGCACAGCTGGTTAGAACAAGGGTCACACAATAAATAGATCCTGTAAAAATCATTATTAAATTGACTGCTCACTGCATGTCCACCAGATAACCCAGCACCGTTTATTTACAGGATACAACACTCTTTAATTATCTAATGATGATCAGTAAGACAAATTTTTGCTCGTACATTGTGCTCTTAACCCTGAACCACAGGCATTCTGCCCAGCTATCTGATTCCAGTTCTGTGGTGTCAGGTTAACAGCCTGGGTTTTGGGCTTTTTTATTTTTATTTATATATATATATAAAAAAATTGACTTCTTATTCGCCCCTGTGCCTGGTGAGGTACATATACCCATCGCCCCTGTGCCTGGTGAGGTACATATACCCATCGCCCCTGTGCATGGTGAGGTACATATACCCATCGCCCCTGTGCATAGTGAGGTACATATACCCATCGCCCCTGTGCATAGTGAGGTACATTCACCCATCGCCCCTGTGCATAGTGAGGTACATTCACCCATCGCCCCTGTGCATAGTGAGGTACGTTTACCCATCGCCCCTGTGCATAGTGAGGTACATTTACCCATCGCCCCCGTGCATGGTGAGGTACATATACCCATCGCCCCTGTGCGTGGTGAGGTACATATACCCATCGCCCCTGTGCATAGTGAGGTACATATACCCATCGCCCCTGTGCATGGTGAGGTACATATACCCATCGCCCCTGTGCATAGTGAGGTACATTTACCCATCGCCCCCGTGCATGGTGAGGTACATATACCCATCGCCCCTGTGCGTGGTGAGGTACATATACCCATCGCCCCTGTGCATAGTGAGGTACATATACCCATCGCCCCTGTGCATGGTGAGGTACATATACCCATCGCCCCTGTGCGTGGTGAGGTGCATATACCCATCGCCCCTGTGCATGGTGAGGTACATATACCCATCGCCCCTGTGCGTGGTGAGGTACATATACCCATCGCTCCTGTGCATGGTGAGGTACATATACCCATCGCCCCTGTGCATGGTGAGGTACATATACCCATCACCCCTGTGCATGGTGAGGTACATATACCCATCGCCCCTGTGCGTGGTGAGGTACATATACCCATCGCCCCTGTGAATAGTGAGGTACATATACCCATCGCCCCTGTGCATGGTGAGGTACATATACCCATCGCCCCTGTGCGTGGTGAGGTGCATATACCCATCGCCCCTGTGCGTGGTGAGGTACATATACCCATCGCCCCTGTGCGTGGTGAGGTACATATACCCATCGCCCCTGTGCGTGGTGAGGTGCATATACCCATCGCCCCTGTGCGTGGTGAGGTACATATACCCATCGCCCCTGTGCGTGGTGAGGTACATTGGTTCCTGGTTCAGCAATGGATGGATTTTAGAATTCTCAACCTTCGTTTCAAATCCCTCCACGTCTTCTCCCCTTCCTATCTCCGTAGCCTGTTCTGCCCCAGGCAATGTTCTGAGAACTGAGTGCTCCTCCATTTCTGGCTTCTAGTGTATCCCCAGTTACCATCACTCCACTATTGGCAGCCTGCAACACCTTCAGTTGCCTTGGCCTAGAATTCTCTCCCTAAACTTTTTTTCTTCTCTACTTCTCTCTCCTCCTTTAAGACCCTCCTTAAAGCCTATTACCTAATACCTAATATCTCCTCTTTTGGCTCTGTGCTAAACTTGTTAAACGCTCCTGTGGCATCTAGGACATTTTCCCCTACTAAAGGTGCCATATAAATTATTGGCTTTGTCAGAAAAACAGAAAGGCAGAATATTTCTTAAATGGTGAGAGATTGGGAAGTGTGGGTGTCCAAAGGGACCTGGGCTCCCTTGTTCAAGAGTCACTAAAAGCTAGCATTGTATATTGGCCTTTATCACAAGGGGATTTGAGTACAAGAGCAAAGATGTCTTGCTGCAGTTGTATAGAGCATTGGTGAGACCTCACCTGGAGTATTGTGTACAGTTTTGGTCTCCTTATCTAAGGAGGGATACACTTGCCATAGAGGGAGTGCAACGGAGGACCCCTAGACTAATCCTTGGGATGGTGAGCTTATTTTATGAGGAGAGATTGGGGAGACTGGGTTTGTACTCTCTCGAGTTTTGAAGAATGAGGGGTGACCTCATTGAAACTTAGAAAATGATTACAGGACGTGACAGGGTGGATGTAGATAAGATGTTTCCCCTGGCTGTTGAGTCTAAAACCAGGGGACATAATCTCAGGATAAGGGGCAGGCCATTTAAGGCTGAGTTGAGGAGGAATTTCTTCATTCAGAGGGTGGTGAATCTTTGGAATTCTCTGCCCCAGAGGGTTGGGGAAGTTCAGTCATTGAGCATGTTCAAGACAGAAATCGTTAGATGTCTGGAGACTAATGACATCAAGGGATATGGAGATAGTGTGGAAAAGTGGTGTTGAAGTAGATGATCAGCTATAATCTAACTGAATGGTGGAGCAGGCTCAATAGGCCAGATGGCTTCCTGCTGTTCCTATGTTCCTATAAATGCAAACTATGTTATGATCTTTAGTTTTGGCAGAAGAATGTGAAAAAGAACTTGCAAGGGATATGAAAGCTCACAGTCAAAATTTTTTGAACGTATATATTAGGAGAAAGAAGGATAAGGGGGATTGTGGAGCCATTAAAGACAAGTACAGTTGAAACAACAATGAACAATAGGAAATGGCATTCGGACTCGAAATGTTAACTGTGTTCCTCTCCGCAGATGCTGTCAGACCTGCTGAGTTTTTCCAGGTACTTTTCTTTTTGAATAGGAAATGGCAGACTTGTTAATGGATACTTTGTATCGTTCTTCCTGATGAAGAAAGAGGTTAAAATAATCGTGTAGGATAAGGGTGTTCAGCAGAGTAAGGGTTAATGTGGGACTGGAGAACAATACCGCCCACAGTATGATGTAGAAAGTCACATGGTAGTAGACTGTGAATGGAGTAGAGTCTGGAAGGAGTCGACATGGAGTCAGTGCCCTTACATGGCAGTACCTTGGATATGTATACATTTATGGGTAACCAATGAGCAGTTAATGTTCAACCATACAAACCTCCAGACCTCTTAGTAAACCGGACCAAACAAACCTACAACAAGTTGCAGAACAAAGGAATGTTAAAATTAGTGACCAGGATTAGGACTCTGCTCTCCTGCAGGCTCTACTGAAAAGAACAGGTTAATATTGGGATGATACTGTGATTGGAGGGGCCTATTTTAGCCGTCTCACTGCTGTATCCCACAGATTGTTGCCGTGAAGTTTAAATCTATGTTCCCATGCATGTATCTCTAGTTGCTACTACTGACAGGTCTTAGAGTTCAGATTTACGATGTATCTGCTAATCATATAGTCCCACCCAATCGACCACACTCACAAGACTGAACCAGCATCAGTCACAAGGAGAGCAGACTGCCAAGGCTCAACCTGTGGGCTACAGACCATAGTTTGGGTTGCCTTGGTTGAAGTGTTAGACGTTGCCACCAACTTTTTCCTAACGTTTAAAACTACCTGGTGATGGAGTGGGGTTCATTGTTGCTGGTATGACAGCCGTGTGCAATGAGGTGGGGCCAGCAGCATAAATTAGATCCAAGCACTGGTCTCAGAAGTTCTCCAAACAGACTATTCCTCTGCTTCCTATTCCCTCTAGTGAGTTAAAAGCACAGGTAAATTATACAGGACTGATTTTCAGAAATGACTCATAGATTGAAGGACATTGATAGGCAAGGACTGTTGTGGGAATAAGGCTTTATCTTTGAGTACCTGAAAATTATAGCCTCACGATCAATACAGAGAAGATTAAACTTACCACAAGGTAATTGCCCTCCTGATTCTGACCGTGTTGAACTGAAGGCTTGTCACCTGCTCTAAGTTATTCCTCCCACAAACCTCACAACGGTGGGACTTTGTAAGCCTATCAATCATTCTTTGCTTCTGCAATCTTTGGAAAGCCAAGTTTGTTGCGATGACGTCACAACTTCTGGATGGACCCTGCACATTGCACTCTATCCATTGACAAAGGGTTGGCTGTCACACTCTTAAACCAGGGGAGGCCAGACAGGACTGTGACCTGATGACCAGTTATAGATCCTGACAGCCTGGACTACTTCCCCTTCCACTTTTTACTGACTGGTTTTTCTCATTTGAATTTTGTGGATCTTATGTTTTGAGTCTCCTCAGTTAACTATTTTGTCTATTGTACTTTAGTGTGAGGCCTGTTTTGCTTATACCAAATTCTGACTTCCCCACCCCACTGCCACAACGAGCAAAATACTAACTCCTCACAGAGAAATGGATATAAAGCACTGACCCGAGGATTACATTAAAATAGATGACCAACTCCAGGGAGATCAGGTGAAATATGGAACATATTATGACACAAGTGGTTAAGACATAGGCCTTGATAGGGAATGGGAAGCCCAGTAGCAGGTGATGAATTTGACAAGGGCAGGGAGGTGAAATCTCTGTCGATCATAACCGAAAGGTTTAATTTGTATAAGATTGTGTACAGTCCTGCCTGATAATTGACCAGATCAATAACCTGGGCATGTGGGAGCTGTCAACATAAGAAATAGGAGCTGGAGAAGATCATTCGGCCCCTCTAACCTGCTCTGCCATTTATTACACTTGTTGCTGATCTTCTACCCCAGCCCCACTTGCCTGCTCACTCCCCATATCCCTCACTGATTCCTTCGGTGATGGAGCATCCGCAGCCCTCTGGCATAGACAGACCGCACCCCAGCAGCCATTGGGGGGTTGGGTAATGAGGGGGTTTGGGGTAATGTGGAGTTTTGGATAATAGGGTTAAAGGTAACGTGGTTTGGGACAATGGGAATAGGGTAATGAGGATTGCAGTATGGGAGTTTTGGGGGCATAGTAATGAGCAAACACCGCTGAATAAAGACCTGATTTGCAATATATTAACAAGTGGATGCAGGTTTGTTCAGATGCTGGATTGTTTTTGGAAATTTGCAATGGCTGATCCCTATCCTGCTTTTTAGACCTGGCCTCAGTTAGAGGGCAGTGATGAGTGGTGGGCTCCCAGTGCAGTTCACCACATTAAAGCTGACCGATATCAATTGAAGATACTTGGAAAGAAAATCAGGGAGAGTGCAAGACAGATGATTGATTCGCAATAGTTTGCTTTCTGCTATTGCTCAAACCAACATGTCCAAGTTAGGATGGTGTGCGCCTTGGGAAGCGAGCTCTGTAATGGTGGACTTCCTGTAGAGCTGCAGCTCTTGTGCTTGTCAGAGACTAAGGCCGTGGAGCTAGGAGGTGTTGCTGGAATAACCTTGGCTGGTTGCCTCCGTGATTGTACGATGTTCAGTGCCATGCGCGACTCCTCAGATACTGAAGCAGTCCGTGTCCAAATGCGATAAAGTCTGGACAACATTCAAACTTGGGCTGACAAGTGGCAAGTAACATTCACGCCACACAAGTGCCAGGCAGGACCATCTCCAACAAGAGAGCATCTAACCATCCCCCCTTGACATTCAATGGCATTACCATCACTGAATCCCCCACTATCAACATCCTGGGAGTTACCATTGACCAGAAACTGAACTGGACTAGCCATATAAATACTGTGGCTACAAGAGCAGGTCAGAGGCTAGGAGTCCTGTGGTGAGTAACTCACCTCCTGACACCCCAAAGCCTGTCCACCTTCTACAAGGCACAAGTCAGGAGTGTGATGCTATACCCTCCACTTGCCTGGATAAGTGCAGCTCCCACAACACTCAAGAAGCTTGACATCGTCCAGGACAAAGCAGCCCGTTTGATTGGCACCACATCCACAAACATTCACTCCCTCCACTACTGACGCACAGTAGCAGCAGTGTGTACCATCTACAAGGTGCACTGCAGCAACTCACCAAGGCTCCTTCGACAGTAACTTCCAAACCCACGACCACTACCATCTAGAAGGACAAGGGCAGCAGATAGATGGGAACACCACCAGCTGGAAGTTCCCCTCCAAGTCACTCACCATCTTGACTTGGAAATATATTGCTGTTCCTTCACTGTCACTGGGTCAAAATCGTGGAACTCCCTCCCTAACAGCACTGTGGGTGTACCTACACCACATGGACTGCAGTGATTCAAGAAGGCAGCTCACCACCACCTTCTTAAGGGGCAATTAGGGATGGGCAATAAATGCTGGCCTAGCCAGCGACGCCCACAGCCCATGAAAGAATTAAAAAAAACCTCTGGATAGTCATGGAGTCAGTGGATGTTTTAACATCAAACCAATGTTGATATTGTGGCTTTAAAGAGGGATGTTGCTGCTCTCCATTTAGCCATTTTTGTGAACCATGAATGGAACTTTACGCCAGCAAGATTTTGTGGTTCCGCCAAAGTTAATGGACTTTTGAATGGCTCGCTGCATTTTACAGCCCTGCCCCCACTGTGACGGGGCCATGAGTCTTTGGCTATTACTCCAGGGTGGCTGAGCTGACCTTAAGGTATGGTCACTACAGTTGGTCAAGGTGTCTGTCAGGTTAGGGATTGGGTTCGGGGAGCAATGATAAAACCAGAATTGCCACTGCTAATCCCTTTACAGAGGACTCAGCTAGAAGTCATGGGGAGTCAAGGTTCAAGCTCAGCTGAAACGCCTCAGGTAGGGAAGTAGCCACCAAGGACTGGCAGGGTTCAGGTCTGAAACCTTGTAATTGACCAAAACACTGGAGGTCTGTTGGCAAGCATGGACTGTTGGCCTGGATTTTGCAGTCAGCGGTGAAGGAATGGTACTCACTATTCACCTCCAGCCTGCCAACATCCAGCATGCCGATGTCCAGTGTGCTGATGTCCAGTGTGCTGATGTCCAGCATGTTGATGTCCAGCATGCTGATGTCCAGTGTGTTGATGTCCAGCGTGTTGATGTCCAGCATGCTGATGTCCAGTGTGTTGATGTCCAGCGTGTTGATGTCCAGCATGCTGATGTCCAGTGTGTTGATGTCCAGCGTGTTGATGTCCAGCATGCTGATGTCCAGTGTGTTGATGTCCAGCATGCTGATGTCCAGTTTGCTGATGTCCATCATGCTGATGTCCAGCATGCTGATGTCCAAGGTGCCTATGTCCAGTGTGCTGATGTCCAGCATGCTGATGTCCAGTGTGCTGATGTCCAGTGTGCCAGTGTCCAGCATGCTGATGTCCAAGGTTCTGATGTCCAGTGTGCTGATATCCAGTGTGCTGAAGACCAAGGTGCTGATATCCAGCATGCTGATGTCCAGTGTGCTGATGTCCAGTGTGCCAGTGTCCAGCATGCTGATGTCCAAGGTTCTGATGTCCAGTGTGCTGATATCCAGCATGCTGATGTCCAGTGTGCCGATGTCCAGTGTGCTGATATCCAGCGTGCTGAAGACCAAGGTGCTGATATCCAGCGTGCTGATGTCCAAGGTTCTAATGTCCAGCGTGCTGATGTCCAGTGGACTGATGTGCAGTGTGCCGATGTCCAGTGTGCTGATGTCCAGTGTGCTGATGTCCAGTGTGCTGAAGACCAAGATGCTGCTATCCAGCGTGCTGATGTCCAGTATGCTGATGTCCAGTATGCTGATGTCCAGCGTGCTGATGTCCAGTGTGCTGATGTCCAGCGTGCTGATGTCCAGTGTGCTGATGTCCAGTATGCTGATGTCCAGTATGCTGATGTCCAGCGTGCTGATGTCCAGTGTGCTGATGTCCAGCGTGCTGATGTCCAGTATGCTGATGTCCAGTGTGTTGATGTCCAGTATGCTGATGTCCAGTGTGCTGATGTCCAGTGTGCTGATGTCCAGCGTGCTGATGTCCAGCGTGCTGATGTCCAGTGTGCTGATGTCCAGTGTGTTGATGTCCAGTGTGTTGAAGGCCAAGGTGCTGATGTCCAGCGTGCTGATGTCCAGTATGCTAATATCCAGTGTGCTGATGTCCAGCATGCTGATGTCCAAGGTTCTGATGTCCAGTGTGCTGATGTCCAAGGTTCTGTTGTCCAGTGTGTTGATGTCCAGCGTGCTGATGTCCAGCGTGCTGATGTCCAGTGTGCTGATGTCCAGTGTGCTGATGTCCAGCGTGCTGATGTCCAGTGTGCTGATGTCCAGCGTGCTGATGTCCATTGTGCTGATGTCCAGTGTGCCGATGTCCAGTGTGTTGATGTCCAGTGTGCTGAAGACCAAGGTGCTGATGTCCAGTGTGCTGATATCCAGTATGTTAATATCCAGCATGCTGATGTCCAGCATACTAATGTCCAGTATGCTAATATCCACTGTGCTGATGTCCACTGTGCTGATGTCCAGTGTGCTAATGTCCAGTGTGCTAATATCTAGCATGCTGATGTCCACTGTGCTAATGTCCAGTATGCTAATATCCAGCATGCTGATGTCCACTGTGCTGATGTCCACTGTGCTGATGTCCACTGTGCTGATGTCCAGTATGCTAATATCCAGCATGCTGATGTCCACTGTGCTGATGTCCACTGTGCTGATGTCCACTGTGCTGATGTCCAACGTGCCAGTGTCCAACGTGCTGATGTCCTGTCTCTGTTCTGGACAGCCAATGTATTTGTGAGGGCTGGGGGGCTGGGCCTGGAGCGCAGGCCTGGGATCTCAGCCGTACTCCTGTTGAACCAATGAAGGTTGTTAAGGGCTTGTTAACAGCCCGGCTTTGCGCCGGTTTTCAATCTGATGGAGGTATTTGGAGTTTAGGAGTTGCCTTTTTCAGACTTGCTGAAAGCAGGCACAGACCAAGTCAGGAGCCAGGCATGAAGGCAGGAAAAGTTTCTGTAGGTAAGTCTAAAGGCTGATCGTAGGTGAAAGGAATTAACCCTTTGACGTAAAAGTTGCAGCAGCCCATCCGGTCAGGGGAGGAGTCAGTTCAGGGGCTCAACATCCTCCTGATATCGGAGCAGTGGGTGAGGTTGTTTGGACTCCACCTGAGCACCAGGAAGTCTGTAGCTGCGAATGGTGCTGGACCCTCAGAAATCGAGGCCACTGGAAATGAGGAGCTCCAGCCTGCACTGGGAGGGCAGAGACCAGAGGAAAGGGATGAGGGGCACCAAGGAAGAGAAGCCACAACCCTGAGCACAGGATCTACAGGCAAAGGCAAAGAGACTTGTACATGACTGAAAACCAGTGTCGAAGGAGACTGTAAGTAAATGTTCACTGACACCTGTACTCATCAGTGTGGGCCTCATGCCTTGCACCACTGACTGCCAAGCCCTGAAAGTAGCAGTCAAGGTAACTGTAGTCTTGAATTTCTTCACTGTTGGATCATTAAAGGTCAGCTTTGGAACACTGCAGCATCCTCCAGGCAGCTGCACAGCAGTGCACCATCCAGATGTCCTCTTCACCGAGGCTGGACAACACATCAAATTCACAGCTAATGGGACATCGCAGGCTCAGAGGGCACTGGATCCGGTGCATGGACCTGTTGGGTGGCGCATGGACCTGTTGGGTGGTGCAATACTCTCCTGCAAGAGTCTCGGTCATTGTGGTAGTATGCTGTTGTACATAACATGGCTATCTAGAGAGGTGTGGACCTAGAGGACTATGATCTGCCTCCTCTCCTTCAGGGCCTCCAGCATTTATTGCCCATACCTAGTTGCCCTTGAGAAGCCCCTGGTGAGCTAACTTCTTGAACTGCTGCAGGCTACGAGCTCTTAACAACCCCAAAAGGGTACCTGACCTGCCCAAATAACTCTGGCAGGTTTAGGCCTTTCAATCAAATTCGTAAAGCCCATAAGTCTGAGTTTCAGACACCTGGGTTACCAAAATTGCTTGTTTGAAGGCAGTCGAGCTTTTAAATGTGCAGCTGCCTCTGTGAACCATGGATGTGAGAAAAACACATTCCCCCCTGCCCCCCCCACCATCCCCCGGCAAAAATGGTGGGTGCCAGGTTCAGGGGGAGGACTTCCTCATGACTCAGCTAATTTTGGCCAAGGCTTGGAGCCCTTCAGACTTTGCAAAAATTGAGGTCCTTGTTTCCCGCCTCAGTGGCCAAAATCCGGCCCACAGCATCCAAACCAGCGGGTATGAAGCAGGAAGTGTAAATTAGATATAAATAATGCACATAAAGCACAATAAAGATTGAGAAAGGCCTATGGGATTAAGAAAGAGAGAGATGAAAGGGACAGACAAAAACGTTAAAAAAAAAGGTTTTTTTCTTTTAAATCTCTAATGCCAATTGACTTCTGAATGAATGAGACTCCATATTTGTAAAATTAAATCTTCAGGACCAGAGAAGCTATGTGGCAATAATTATCAATGATCATGCTGTTAAAAATTCACCTAATCATGAATGTACCGGCCTTAACTTTTTCTGGTGCCTTTGGTGGGGAACTGGTGGGTAAGTACCCCATCTTCACGATGTGCGTTTATTTCAGTGTTAAATTGCCCATTAAGGACTGTTACAGAGCACACTGTGGAACAACAGGGCATCTCTGACAGCAATTTTCAGACATCCGTGCATTTGCGGACACTATAGCGATGAGTGCTGTTAGCCTCACGGTAACCCCGATTGCTAAATCTGGGCCATAATGTCTCAGCGTGAGTCAGTACTTTCAGGAAAGAAGGCTAGGGCAGGCTAACAGCGCAGTGTTTCCTTAAACCGGCGCTGATGCGTGCAATCTGGAATGTACCGCGCCGGGAACAAACAGGCCACATACAAGCAACGTTCCCTTTAAGATTCAAGCATTCTCGGCCCCTTGTTAGTCTTAAAGGGACCGCGCAGTGCAACAAGCCGGCTGTGCACAGCAAACAGAAATTAGAGGGAACATGGGCTGGCAGTGCGAGATGAGATTTAGGAACAGACTTCCCTCACTGTTGAGGATGAAGAAAGTGGGCACGGGACCAAGAAAAAAACTGCATAGATCAGGAAAAAGATAACCTTTACATCTCTGAAATAAAAAGGCACAATGTCGTTTATTGGAAAATTGTATTGAATTAGGACCTGTTTGGATCTACAGCACTCTGCTTAATTTGATATCAAATAGCAAGTGTACTGCTAGCTTGTAAGATGAAACCCATTAAAGAAGGGCAGCATAGAATCCACAGAATGACTCAGGCCTTTCTGCACCGATATTCCCTACGGAATTGGTGCAATTTGAAGGCAGGAAACTAAGAAACCAGCAAAGAGTTAGGAATTAACGTGTTTTGTTAAAGGGCAATTCTATATTTGGAATTAATGACATTTCCTGCAAATTACCTCGCAAGCAACAGGAGGCCAAGCTTTTCTGTTAGAATTCCAATTATTTAGCTGACACTTTGGTGTTGAATTTCAGCAGGGCGTCTCTCGATCATCCATCGTAACTTTAAAAGGGATCTTTCACCATCCCAGGACATTCCAGAGCACTTCACAGCCAGTGAGGAACTTCTGAAGTCACTATTGTGGCAGCCAGTTCCACAGACAGCAAGGAAATTAATGACCCGATAATTGATCCTAATGATGTTGGTACGCCATTCAATAAAATCATGGCTGATCTGATTGCGACCTTAACTCCAATTTCCTGCCTGTCCTCCCCCATGACCCTTGATTCCCTTGGAAATCAAAAGTGTCTAACTCGGCCTTGAATGTATTCAATGACTGGTGGTCTCTGTGGAAGAGAATTCCAAAGATGAACAACCCTCTGAGAGAAAAAGATCCTCCTCACTCCGTCTTAAATGTGAGACCCCCTCATTTTTAAACTGAGCCCCCTAGTTCTAGATCCCACCATGAGGGAAACATCCTCTCAGCATCTACCCTCCCAAATCCCCCTCGAATAAGGTCACCTCTCATTTTTCTAAACTCCAATGAGTATAGGCCCAGCCTGCCCAATCTTTCCTCATAAGCCAAACCCTTTAATCCCAGGAATCAATCTTGTGAAACTTCCCTGAACTGCTGCATGTATATCCCTCCTTAAATAAGGAGACCAAAACTGCACACAGTATTCTAGGTGCAGCCAATGCCCTGTACAGTTGTAGCAAGACTTCCCTACTTTTATACTCTATTCACCTTGCAATAAAGGCCAACATTCCATTTGCCTTCCTCATTACTTGCTGTCCCTGCATGCGGACTTTTTGTGATTCATGTACAAGGACACCCAGATCCCTCTGTACTGCAGCATTCTGCAGTCTCTCTCCGTTTAAATAATATTCTGTTTTCCTATTCTTCCTGCCAAAGTAGACAACCTCACATTTTCCCACATTATACTCCGTCTGCCAATTTTTTGTCCATGCACTTAACCTGTCTAATATTCCTTTGCAGACTCTTTGTGTCCTCTTCACAACTCCTACCAACCTTTGTATATAGTAAATAAATGTTGACCTCCGGACTCCCCTGCTCTTTTCTTTTACAATAGCACCATAAAGAAAGCAAGATTACACTTATATGGCACCTTTTCACCACCTCAGAGTACTTTATAGCCAAATTAAACACTTTTAAAGTGTGGTCAATGATGTGATGTGGGACATGCAGCAGCCAATTTGTGTATAGCAAGCTCTGACAAACAGAAAATGACCCAATAATCTCTATTTCAGGTGTTGGTTGAAGGATAAATATTTGCCAGGACATGGGGGTGGAGGACTTCTCTGCCTTTCTTCGAAACAGTGGCATGGGCCAGGATATTGAAGTCGGTGAGAGGGGGGTGGGGCCTGCTCGCCGACCCGGATGACGTCAGGCGGAACTCCCGACATCACCCCGCCTCATTTCAGTTTTCAGGTCGGCGGGAGCGCAGCCGAATCTGTATCATTGTTGTTGGCAGCCAGGTTTCACATGGCAGGATCCCAGCGACAGCAGCTGAGGTAAATGACAAATTCATGTGCTTTGGTGGCACTAATTCGATACCAGGGGACCTCCTCTGCTCTTCTTCAAATGAGACCACGGGATCCTCCATGTCCATCTGAACAGGCAGATGAGGCCTTGGTTTATTGTATCATCCAAACAATGCAGCACTCCCTCAGCACTCCTCTGAAGTCTCAGTCTAGTGGAGTCCTGCAGTGGGTTTGCAAAGATGACCTTTTTGACTCTGAAGCGAGAGTATTGTCACGATAGCAATTCACCAAGGCTCCTTCGACAGCACCTCCAAACCCACGACCGCTACCATCTAGAGGGACAAGGGCAGCAGGTAGATGGGAACACCACCGCCTGGAAGTTCCCCTCCAAGTCACTCACCATCCTGACTTGGAAATATATCACCGTTCCTTCATTGTCACTGGGTCAAAGTCCTGGAACTCCCTCCCTAACAGCACAGTGGGTGTACCTACACCACATGGACTGCAGCGGTTCAAGAAGGCAGCTCATCACCACCTTCTCAAGGGGCAATTAGGGATGGGCAATAAATGCTGGCCTGGCCAGCGATGCCTATGTTCTGTGAGTGAAAGAAAGACCCCAGCACTAATGTTTCACTTTCAACCTCACAAAAGGTAAACCTCTCAGAACCAAGAGATAATCAAGCTTCCTAGTTGATTCCAGAATTCTCTTTTTTATTTTTTAAATTTCATTTCGAAAAGCACTATGCGGCACAGATAATTGGATTGAAAATCCCTGCTGCCCTCGTCCAGCCTCAAAACTGCAGTGCTGGCTTCAACCTATAGCTCGGAAATCTAATACCCTCCTCCCACAAAGGAATCCATGAAATTATTGAATCATTGCTGCTATTCTGTTAAAATGTCACATCTTTGTATTAATCATGTCAGTGTTTTCAGGTTTGATGATGTGAAGTTTCAATCCAAGCACAGCTGCCTGTACAGGATATCAGGGCTAAAAGGGTTAAATTTGTGAGGACCGGTTTCATAGATACACCTTGTATTCCCACAGGCCCTGGCAGATTAAGGGTTGATGGAAATGGTGTGTTTAAAACACTTGAAGTTGACAATAGGATAGAAGACAGACATTGGACTCGATTTTACGGCCTATTTGGGGCTTGCAAAATAAAACGAGCTGTTTTCCTGCCCACCTGCAGTTGTGTTACAGCGAGACGCTCAGTTGTAACAAACCATTACAAAGTCTCAGAAAAGGAGTGAAACCAGATGGGCCACCCGGCATCAACCTAGGCACCAGAAACGGCAACGGCAAACTCAGCCCTGTCGACCCTGCAAAGTCCACCTTACTGACATCTGGGGGCTGGTGCTAAAACTAGGAGAGCTGTCTCACAGGCTAGTCAAGCAACTGCCTGACATTGTCATCCTCACAGAATTGTATCTTGTACATAATGTCCCAGACACCACCATCACCATCCATGGGTCTGTGCTGTCCCACCAGCAGGACAGACCCAGCAGAGGTGGCGGCACAGTGGTATACAGGGAGTTGCCCTGGGAGTCCTCAACATCGACTCTGGACCCCCTGAAGTCTCACAGCATCAAGTCGAACATGGGAAAGGAAAATTTAAGGTAAGAGGTAAGGCTAGGAGGGGAGTTGAGGAGAAATCTTTTCACCCAGAGGGTGGTGGGAGTCTGGAACTCACTGCCTGAAAGGGTGGCTGAGTCAGAAACTCTCGTAACATTTAAGAAATATTTAGATATTCACTTGTTTTGCCATAGCCTCCAGGGCTATGGGCCAAGTGCTGGAAAATGGGATTAGTGTAGTTAGATCTTTGTTGACCGGTGCAGACGCAACGGGCCGAATGGCCTCCTGTGTTGTAGACTTGTCAATGAGTCTGTGAGTCTATGAGACATAGCTGCTAGACTGGGTCTGTGGCAGGTGGTGAGGGAACCAACAAGAGGGAAAAACATACTTGACCTCATCCTCACCAACCTGCCTGCCGCAGATGCATCCGTCCATGACAGTATCAGTTGAAATAACTACTGCACAGTCGTTGTGGAGACAAAGTCCTTCACATTGAGGATATCCTCCATCGTGTTGTGTGGCATTACCACCCTGCTAAATGGGATAGATTTCAAACAGATCTAGCAATTCAAGACTGGGCATCCATGAGGCGCTGTGGGCCATCAGCAGCAGCAGAACTATACTCAAACACAATCTGTAACCTCATGGCCCAGCAGGTCCCCACTCTACCATTGACATCAAGCTAGGGGATCAACACTGGCTCAATGAAGAGTGCAGGAGGGCATGCCAGGAGCAGCACCAGGCATCCCTAAAAACGAGGTGTCAACCTGGTGAAAGTATAGCACAGGACTATTTGTGTGCCAAACAGCAGAAGCAGCAAGTATTAGACAGGGCAAAGCGATCCCATAGCCAACGGATCAGATCTAAGCTCTATAGTCCTGCCACATCCAGTCGTGAATGGTGGTGGACAATTAAACAATTCACTGGAGGAGGAGACTCCATAAATACCCCCATCCTCAATGAAGGGGGAGCCCAGCACATCAGTACAAAAGATAAGGCTGAAGCATTTGCTACAAACTTCAGCCAGAAGTGCCAAGTGGATGATCCATCTTGGCCTCCTCTGGAGGTCCCAGCATCACAGATGCCAGTCTTCAGCCAATTTAATTCACTCCACATGATATCAAGAAACGGCTGAAGGCACTGGATACTGCAAAGGCTATGGGCCCTGACAATATTCCGGCAATAGTACTGAAGACTTGTGCTCCAGAGCTTGCTGCGCCCCTAGCCAAGCTGTTCCAGTACAGCTACAACACTGGCATCTACCCGGCTATGTGGAAAATTGCCCAGGTGTGTCCTGTACACAAAAAGCAGGACAAATCCAACCCAGCCAACTACCAGTCCACTCTTAATCATCAGTAAATTAATGGAAAGAGTCATCAACTTGATGACTCTTGCTTAGCAATAACCTGCGCACTGACACCCAGTTTGGGTTCCACCAGGGCCACTCAGCTCCTGACCTCATTACAGCCTTGGTTCAAACATGGACAAAACAGCTGAACTCTCGAGGTAAGGTGAGAGTGACTGCCCTTGACATCAAGGTCACATTTGGTTGAGTATGGCATCAAGGAGCCTTAGCAAAACTGGAGTCAGTTGGAATCGGGGGAAAGCTCTCTGCTGGTTGGAGTCATGCCTAGCACAAAGGAAGATGGTTGTGGTTGTTGGAGGTCAGTCATCTCAGCTCCAGGACATCACTGTAGGAGTTCCTCAGGGTAGTGCCCTAGGCCTAAGCATCTTCAGCTGCCTCATCAATGACCTTCCTTCCATCATAAGGTCAGGAGTGGGGATATTCGCTGATGATTGCACAATGTTCAGCACCATTCGCGACTCCTCGTTTACTGAAGCAGTCCATGTCCAAATGCAGCAAGACCTGGACAATATTCAGGCTTGGGCTGGTAAGTGCCTCGGACATAAGTGGTTCAAGAAGGCAGCTCACCACCACCTTCTCAAGGACAACTAGGGATGGGCTATAAATGCTGGTTTAGCCAGCGACGTCTACATGAACATCCCGCGGACAAATTTTTAAAAAAAGCTGAGCTTGAGTCTAGGCCTTTCTGATGATTTTGAAATTCTGTCCTCTTTAAGGGCCATAGAATCATAGAACTTGTAGAAAATGTTACAGCACAGATGGAGGCCACCCGACCCATCGCTAAATTTCCTTTGACCTTTCCCTCTGGTTGGGAAGTCAGTGAAGAGGGATTGTCAATTTAAAATTGTCATTAAGAGAGCGGGGCGAGAGTTTGAGAAAAAGGGAGTTAATTGTTGAAGGACAGGAGGTTTAGGATGTTTTTTGACCTTTTAAGGAAAAGCCGAATAAATATTTCAAGCAGTGGAGGAGACAAAACCATCGGGAGGGAGGAACACGGTGAGATTAGAAATAGAAGCAAAATAACGATGCCATGGGAGAATGGTGCAGAGTGGAGTGATCCTTTGCCTCGTAGCATAAGTGGAGAATACCTAATTCCAGCACTGATTCACAGAAAGTAACTATCATTTCTTTCATGTTCATTCTTTGAATCGGTGATGCATAAATTTCCAGGACAGCTAATTCAAGATAGTTTGCGCTGTATTCTGAAGGCATGCTTATCAGGGGGTTGTTGTTAATGAAAGACAGGTTCTGATGATTCTCCATAGCCAGTGCTGAAATCAACTGTGTCGTTTGCTGAAATTGTGGGTAGCTTTCCACTGACCCAGCACATTAGCTGTCAGAATTTAACGCCTGCGTCACGATGTCTGGAAGTTTAATTACAACACATTGATCATAATAAACAGTTCTGGAATATTCCACCTGCCCGTGGGGTGGCATTATGAAGAGTGAAAGACTCATTAAGTTGAAGAACTGTCTCAAATTTACAGTGGCAGTGTTCTGTGCAGCAGAATCTGTACGCGGAACATTAATTATTTACAGCTTGCTGTCACTGACTCTGAAAAGCATTTAATAATGAATGGGCCCTGGAATTGTCTCTTTCAAATCTTTCGCATATGTCGAGGCACTCGGCATCTAATCAGCCAGCTTCCCTGCAGAATAGAAGGTTCCAGGTTCAATCCCTGATGTGCACTCAGTTCACTGAGCTCAACCAGGGATCCCATTGGTCCTCCACAGTTGGCCTCAGTATCCCTGAGAGAGGCCAGGGTGGTTGGGGGAGGGGGGGCACAATTGGTCACCTTTCCTGCCCCTGTTTGGTCTGAGTTGGCCCCTTGCTAGAACATGTGTGTGGGGATGCCAGGATTGGATTGGGCTGTGATACTGCCCCTCCCCCGACACATGAACATCAGATACTCATCAGGTGTAAACCGTGGCTCAGTGGGTAGCAATATGTGGGTTCAAGCCTCAGTCCAGGGGTATGAGCACATAGTCCAGACTGACCCGCCCAGCGCAGTACTGAAGGAGTGCTGTTCGGTTGGAGGTGTCTTTTGGAAGGGGCCAGTGAAACTGAAGCCATGGTTTCTCCTCTCAGGTGGATGTAAAAGATCATGTGACACCATTTTGAAGAAGAGTAGTGGAGTTTTCCCCTTTGTCCTGGTCAATATTTATTCCTCAACCTACATCACTAGAGCAGATTATCTCAGGGTTGCTTGGGGGAGCTTACTGTGTACAAACTGGCTGCTGTGACATTGCAACAGTGACTACCATTCAAAAAGCCATTCACTGGTTCTAAACTGCTTTGGGATGTCGCCAACTTATGATAGATGCTATATAAAGGAAAGTCACTTGCTTGTTTTCTCCATATCCTTCCTTCTGTCTCCCACATGCATAAGAATTGACACCCTGACACTCTCTAGGACAACTCATGGGTTTAATCAGCAAAGCTTTTTTTTATTGAGAAACCTGAATCTCACAGGGCAGACACCCCAACACAAAGATTGAAAACAAGACATAGTAACCCCCCAAAAATAACAATGAGCTGATGACAAACTTGGATTTTAAAAGCGTGCAGGTTCTGGAAGGAAATACAGCCTCCCTGGGAGTAAGGTAAATGAGCAGTTCCACAATTTTCAGGTCCCAAGAAAGAAAAACTTGGAACAGGAGATTGCAGCTTCTTGATCTCAACAACGATGGCAGAATGAGCTCATTAAACCAAATGTCCACCTTGATTTGTATTTTGTGAAGATACTGAGAATGGAGAGAAGGAAGAGTGTGCAGCATGGAGAGAGTGAAGAGTGCAGGATGGAGAGAGTGAAGAGTGCAGGATGGAGAGAGCGAAGAGTGCAGGATGGAGAGAGTGAAGAGTGCAGGATGGAGAGAGTGAAGAGTGCAGGATGGAGAGAGCGAAGAGTGCAGGATGGAGAGAGTGAAGAGTGCAGGATGGAGAGAGTGAAGAGTGCAGGATGGAGAGAGTGAAGAGTGCAGGATGGAGAGAGTGAAGAGTGCAGGATGGAGAGAGTGAAGAGTGCAGGATGGAGAGAGTGAAGAGTGCAGGATGGAGAGAGTGAAGAGTGCAGGATGGAGAGAGCGAAGAGTGCAGGATGGAGAGAGCGAAGAGTGCAGGATGGAGAGAGTGAAGAGTGCAGGATGGAGAGAGTGAAGAGTGCAGGATGGAGAGAGTGAAGAGTGCAGGATGGAGAGAGCGAAGAGTGCAGCATGGAGAGAGTGAAGAGTGCAGGATGGAGAGAGCGAAGAGTGCAGGATGGAGAGAGTGAAGAGTGCAGGATGGAGAGAGTGAAGAGTGCAGGATGGAGAGAGCGAAGAGTGCAGGATGGAGAGAGTGAAGAGTGAAAAGGAAAACTTATGTCTGACACCGTGAACTCAATACTACAGAAAACCAAGAGGAGCATGGAAAGTGGAGAGGTGAAACCAAAAAGGAAATTAGGTAAACAAAGAGAGGGCATGAAAGAATATTGACAAGCAAAATCAGGGAGAACCCAAAGATGTTTTATCAATACATTAAGAGTAAGAAGATAATTAAGGGAAGAGTAGGGCCCATAAAAGATCAAAAAGGCAACCTGTGTGTGGAGACAGAGAGTGTGGATATGGTTCTTAATGAATACTTTGCGTGTGTCTTCACAAAAGAGGGGGTGCAATGCAGACATTGTAGTTAAGGAGCAGGAGTGTGAAGTATTGGATGTGATGAACATAGGGAGAGCAGAAGTATTACAGGGATTAGCATTCTTGAAAGTAGATGATTCACCAGGGCCAGATGAAATGTTCAAAGAAGCCAGGGAGGAAATTGTGGAGAGTCTGACCTTCATGTTCCAATCCTCACTGGATACATGAGGTGCCAGAGGATTAGAGGTTTGCTAATGTTGTACCTTTGTTTAAAAAGGGAACGAGACTGAAGAGACTGAATAATTACAGGTCAGTCAGTCTGACCTTGGTGGTGGGCCAATTATTGGAATCAATTCTGAGGGACAGGATAAACTGTCACTTAGAAAGGCAAGGATGAATCAAGGACAGTCAGTGTGGATTTGTTAAGGGAAGGTCGTGTCTGAATAATTTGATTGAATTTTTTGAGGAAGTAAGAAGGGGGATTGATGAGGATAGTGCACTTGATGTGGTCTACATGGATTTTAGCAAGGCTTTTGACAAGGTTCCTCATGGCAGACTGGTTAAAAAAATAAAAGCCCATGGGATCCAGGGGAATGTAGCAAGCTGAATACAAAATTGGCTCAGTGCAGGAAACAAAAGCTAATTGTTGATGGGTGTTTCTGTGACTGGAAGATAGTTTCCTGTGGGGTTCTGCAGGGCTCAGAACTAGGTTCCCTGCTTTTTGTGGTATATATTAATGATTTGAACATAAATGTAGGGGGGATGATCAAGAAGTTTTCAGACGTTACAAAAATTGGCCACGTGGTTGATAGCGGGGAGGACTGCTGTAGACTGCAGGAAGATATCAATGGACTGGTCAGGTCGGCAGAAAAGTGACAAATGGAATTCAACCCAGAGAAGTGTGAGCTGATGCATTTGGTGAGGTGAAACAAAGCAAAGGATTACACAATAAATGGGAAGATACTGAGAGGTGTAAAGGAAGTGAGGGACCCTGGAGTGAATGTCCACAGATCCCTGAAGGTAGCAGGACAGATTGAGAAGGTGGTTAAGAAGGCATATATACAATATACAATATAAAATAAAAACAGAAACTGATGGAAAAACTCAGCAGGTCTGACAGCATCTGTGGAGCGAGAAACAGAATTAACATTTCAAGTCTGTATGATCCTTCTTCAGAGCTATATGGAATCTATATGGAATCCTTACATTTATTAGCCCGGGCATAGAATATAAAAGCAGGGAGGCTATGCTGGAACTATATAAAACATTAGTTAGGCTGCTACTTGAGCACTTTGTGCAGTTCTGGTCATCTCATTACAGAAAGGATGTAATTGCGTTAGAGAGGGGACAGAGGAGATTTACGAGGATGTTGCCAGGACTGGAAAATAGCAGCTATGAGGAGAGATTGGATAGGCTGGGGAACAGCAGAGGCTGAGGGGAGATTTGATTGAGATGTACAAAATTATGAGGGGTCCAGATAGAGTGGATGTGAAGAGTCTATTCACTTTAGCAGAGAGGTCAGTGACTACGGGGCATAGATTTAAAGTGATTGGTAGAAAGATTAGAGGAGAGGTGAGGAAAATCTTTTTCACTCAGAGGGTTTTGGGGTCTGGAACTCACTGCCTGAAAGAGGCAGAAACCCTCAACTCATTGAAAAGGTGTCTGGATCTGCACCTCAAGTGCCGTAACCTGCAGGGCTACGGACCAAATACTGGGAAGTGGGGTTAGGCTGGGTGGCTCATTTTTCAGCCAGTGCAGAGATGTTGGGCCGAGTGGCCTCTTTCTGTGCCTTAAACTTTTAATGATTCTAAGCGTGTGTAGGATGGAGAGAGTGATGAGTGTAAGATGGAGAGAGTGACGAGTGTAAGATAGAGCAAGTGAAGAGCAGAGGAAATATTTGGAGATGTTTACAAACCGGACTTTCTAATGTGGTCCTGGAATTTCAACTTCCGAGGGTAGGAGCAATTTTCCTGCTTGCTGAGCATTTCTGATCTTCTGCCTCTCTCTCTCTCTCTCTCTCTCGCTCCTGGATTCCTTCATCCTCGCTTTTCTAACTTCTTGCTGATAATAAAGGCAGAGATGGTTTCCTTTCTGGGAGTGAATTTCTCCAACTCGAAACTGGGGTTGAAGGTTTCCCGTTGGTTCAGTGACTGATTTTAAACACCCCCATGACATTAATCTATTGGTCCGTAAATGCATTTTTGTTACCAGTGTTGGACTTGCAAGGGTTAAATGCAAATCGGAGCATAAATGTTTTGAATATTGCTGTATTGCTGTGGAATATAATGCCCTCTCCTGAGGTGAGTTTGGGGCAGGGGAGGGTCTAAGGGGGCAGAATGGTGGTGGTTGGGGACTGCTCCAGTTAAGGCTGGGACATGAAGGTGCGTGGACTGCATTCCTGACCCACCCCTAATTAATGCCCACTTAAGGACGTCCGCCTGCCAGTCCTGGTGTTCACCCAGCAGCGGGCGAGAGACTCGCCAAGCTGGAAACCTGTAATGTAAAACCCTGTCAGAGATGCTTACAGTTTCCCAGTGAGGAGGGGGTCCTCGTTCAAAGACACTCAGTGCCCGATCGAGGGGCCTGGCCTCCGGAGTAGGAGTGCCCATCGAGAACCATATTCCTGCCCTTGCTGCCGACCCCTCCCTCTTCTGCGGTTCCCTCCCCCACCGTCCCCCGGCTTCCATCCCGCCACCTGGGCACTGGGTCCCCTGGTGATCCTGGGCCTCAGGCGGGTGCACCACCAGCAGCAGCCACCACTACCCCCCCAATTGGCGCTGTTGAGCAATGCCTTTGATTGGCTGGCAGCTATTGGTGGGTGGGATTTCTGTCCCCCCCCCCAACCCCAACCCCCTCTCTGGGGTCCTTGACCCTGGGGAAGACCTGCCCACTGCCCAGTTAAGAGCCTAATTAGCACTTAAATCGGCAGGCCGCCCTGAAAGGAAATGACGACGACTCCCCAGGCAGCGCGTCAGACCCCCCGTCACCCTCATTAAATGCTGCCCAATAGCATTGATACGACCCATTTAAACCTGAGGAACGTTCCAAAGTATCTCACCAATCGGCGTTAGGAAAACGGTGCCCGAGCTAGGAAGGGAGACAGAAATTGAATTTAATTTGGAATACGGGTCGGAAAATCTTTAAGAGTTTAAATGGTGAAGAGGTGTTTCAGCAGGTCTGAACTGTGGAACAAGGAGCTGCACACTAAGGATATGGACACTTCATTCCTTTGTATGTGAGTGGATTTTGCAATGCTTTGTGATACAATGCAGCCCACTCGGTACATCTTTCCATTATGAATAATTCCAGGCCTTAGACCATCGGACCAGTGACTCATTTTATCCTACATCACACAGTCCTACTTTCATCTTCAAAGTGCACCAATACATCAAAGTTACAATGGCAATAGAATACATTTTAGAAAGAAATTGATTGCCCACAATGTAATATGAATGATAATGGATACCTTTAGGAGAATTAACCACACTGATTCAATTCTCATGGTTTTAAAACCGCTCAAATTTGGCTGCCAAAACATCAGCTTTGTCTGAATCTTTTAGAATTCACTAAAATTGCATTCGTTACCCTCTGTATAATCCTGTTTTGGGGAGCCCTGCACAGAGCAAATAGTAAGAGGGTAGCTCGTGTAAAATCCTGCACTGGCAAAGAGAACAACTCAATCGACGCTGAGCTTAATGTGGCGAGGTTTTAGACTGGACAGTTGGATTTTTGGAGTGGAATTTGTAGAATGATTTAAGATGGAAGACAGACAACAGAACACTGGCCCTGTACTTTCCCTGACATTCTGTTGGTGAGCCAGCATAATGTTTCCAGAGATAGGGTGGGGAGAAAGATTTGCATTTAAATAGCATGTTTAGAACCTCAGGATGTTTTAAAGGGCTTTACAGCTGATATAAAATATTTTTGAGGTGTAGTCCTTGGTGTACTGTAAGAATAGTAGCAGCCAGAGCCCACAGCAAGGTGCCACAAACACCAACGTGATCATGAAATAAAAACAGAAAATGCTGGAAAAACTCAGCCTCTGTGGAGAGAGAAACAGGGTTAACCTTTCCAGTCCGTGACCCTTCAGAGCTAAAGAGTAGAGATGTGATGAAATTTATACTGTTTAAGGGGGGGGTGCAGGTGAAGCTGGATAGAAGGCCAGTGATAGGCGGGGGCTAAGGAGAGATTGACAAAGGTGTCATGGACGAAAAGACAAAGGGAGCGCTAATGGTAGTGGTAAGGGCTAGAGGAGGTGCTGATAGTGGCAGAAAGGTAAGAAAGTAGAATGTGTTAATAGCAGAACAAGGGTAAGCACTCTGTGAAGGAACAACATGAAACAAGTAACAGATGGCCCTTAGATGACATTTTTGTCAATGTTTGCGCCAGTCTTTAATTTCCCTGCAGACTTGTTCCTCTTCATCCTTCCCACTAGTTGGCAGTCTACAGACTACACCGAGCAATGTAAGTGCACCCCCTTTTGTTCCTTAGCCAAGCCAGTTGACTCTGCCCTTGAACCCTCTGGGATACCCTCTTTCTCCAGCACTGCAATGCTCTTCCCCAGAAGGAAAAAACAGTAAAACCTGGGAAATAAGAATACTGGTCCGGACTGGTCTTGTATCCCTTAAAATGGAACACCAGTAAAAACTGGGAAATAGGAGTACTGGTCTGAACTGTTTTTTCCTTCTGGGCCTTAACCAGTACAGCCACCCCTCCTCCTTTTCTTCCTGCCCTATCTTTCCTGAACACCTTGAACCTAGGAATATTTAGCACCCAGTCCTGCCCTTCCTTGAGGCAGGTCTCTGTTATCGCCACAACCTCGTAATTCTGCATGGCCACCTGCACCTGTAACCTCGCCAAACTTATTTACTGTACTCTGTGTATTCACATACATGCAGTATAACCCTGATTTAGAGTTCATTGCTTTCCCCCTTACTCTGACTCTGCCTATTAGCTTACTATTCTCTATTCTAGTGCCATCTGTCTCTCCCAGTATTTTGTCCACCTCTCAAATACTCTCTCCTGGTTCCCACACCCCTGCTGAGTTAGTTTAAAGCCCTCCCCCCCACCATCTGCACTAGCAAGGAACTCAGTCCCGGCTCTGTTCAGGTGCAACCCGTCCGGCTTGTATAGGTGTAATCTTGCCCAGAGCCAGTGCCAGTGTCCTATGAATCTAAATCCCTCCCTCCTGCATCATCTTTCCAGCCAAGTGTTCATCTGCCTTATCCTCCTATGGCACTAAGAGTAATCTGGAGATTACTACTTTTGAGGTCTTACTTGCTAATTTTCTACCTAGCTCCCTGGCTGCAGGACCACATCCCCCTTCCTACCTAAGTTATTGGCACCAACATGGACCATGATCCCTGGCTGTTCACCCACCCCCACAAGAATGTCCTGCTGCTGCTCGGTGACATCCTTGACCCTGGCACCAGGGAGGCAACATACCATCCTGGAGTCATGTCCACGGCCACAGAAACGCCTGTCTGCTCCACTAACTAACGAATCCCCGATCGCTATTGCTCTTCCTTTCTTCTTCCTCCCCTCCTGTACAGCCGAGCCACTCGTGATGCCACAAACCTGGCTCTGACTGCACTCCTCTGAGGAACCAACACAGAAAACCGATTAGCACGCAGGACCCCAGGGGACTCCTGCACTACCTGCCTGCTTCCCTTGGACTGCCTGGTGGTCACCCATTCCCCTTCTGCCTCCAGGCTCCTAACCTGCGGTGTGACCACCTCTCTGAACGTGCAATCCAGGTAGCTCTCAGCCTCGCGGACGCGCCACAGTGACTCCAGCCCCCGCTCGAGCTCCGAAACCCAGAACCCAAGTTTCTGCAGCTGGTGGCATTTCCTGCACATTAAGGGTTAAGATTTAAGACAAAGATCAGGAGGAATTTCTTCTCTCAAAGGGTATTTAAAATTTGGAATTCTCTCCCCCCAACCTCCCCCCCCCCCACAGAGAGCAGTGGAGGCTGGGTCATTGAATATATTCAAGGCTGAGTTAGACAGGTTTTAGATTGACAAGGGGAGTCAAGGGTTATGGGGGGCAGACAGGAAAGTGGAGTGGAGATTGTTTGTGCTGTAGAACCATAGCAAAGTTACAATGCAGAAAGAGGCCATTCAGCCCATCGTGTCTGTGCGGCCATAAAAAGAGAAAAAATAAACAGCCGCTCATTTTTAATCCCGCTTTCCAGCACCTGGTCTGTAGCCTTGCAGGTTACAGCACTTCAGATCCAGGTGCCTTTTAAATGAGCTGAATGTTTCAGCCTCAGCCACCGATTTATACAGTGAATTCCAGACACCCACCACCCTCTTGTCTCCTCTAATCCTTCTACCAATCACCTTAAATCTATTCCCCCTGGTAATTGACCCCTCAGCTAGGGGAAATAAATCTTTCCTGTCCACCCTATCTAGGCCCCTCATAATTTTGTACATCTCAATTAGGTCACCCCACAGCCTCCTCTGTTCTAAGGAAAACAACCCCAGCCTGTGCAATCTCTCCTCATCGCTGCAATTTTCAAGCCCTGGCAGCATTCTTGTAAATCACAAGCATGCATTGCTCTCTGTGAAGAGTAACCAGCCTGATGTCACGTCTGACTTGCCGTAGTCATGTGATCCTGTCAAGAGGCAAAGTCACTATAGGCTGCAATTTCTATTCCGTTCAGTAAAGCCTCTCACTCAGACAGACACCGATGAAGATGGCTGTCCTTATACATGAAGCAGAGGCCACAATCAGATCAGCCATGATCGTATTGAATGGCGGGGCAGGCTCGAGGGGCCGAATGGCCAACTCCTGCTCCTGATTCTTATGTTCTTAGTTGGTGTTACTTCCCTCTCAACATAATATTGCATTGCTCCCTGTGAGGGGTTGGCACAAAATATCAATGCATTGGTAAGCTGGTGCCAAGAATGAGTCACATTTGCTGCTCCCCTTATGTTGGTCCCTGATGTGTTGCTTTTAAAATTCTAAACAAATCTAAAACAAGAAGGCGTAACCTTAAAATTAGAGCTGGGTCATTATGGTCTGATATTAGGAAGCACGTCTTCACACAAAGGGTCATGAAAACCTGAGCTCACTCCCCCAAAAAGCAGAAGCTGGGGGTCAATTGAATATTTCAAAACTGGGATTACCAGATTTTTGCCAGTCAAAATTTTTCAGGACGGTAAAACCAAGGAGGGTAAATGGAGTGAATGGGCGGAATCATCCAGTCCCCATTGGCGGGCGTGAACGGACAATATGGCGAGAGGGCCAGGAATTGTTTTCACGCCATTGTGGAACCAGGTTGTGATCATTCGCTCTGCCTGTCAGTGGCAGACCACACTTCCCGCTGTCAAACATCGGAACTTAATTTTAACGCATTTGCATCTCATTATTGCACCCTCACGCCGTAATCAACCCCCACATCAAGTTTACTGCCCATGTCGGCGTGACTTCAGAACAGCGTGCTTCATGTCTGTCTTTAAAAGGCGTGCACCTGGAGAGCTGAACTTCAAGGACTCCACAGGTGACCTGTGCAGGATCTCACAAGCCTCCACGCACAAGTGTATCCAGGAGGTCACGGACGCCATCTTCACAAAGGCACAGAACTATGTGCATTTTGACCGGGATCAGGAAAGCCAGGAGGCAAGCGCGCTGGGATTTGCGCAGATCTCAGGCTTTCCACAGGTGCAGGGAGCCATCGACTGCACTCACATGGCGCTTAGATCTCCGTGGCAACAAACAGTCAACGGCTTCCACTCGCTGAATGTTCAGCTGGTCTGCGACCACCACAAATGCATCCTACAGGTCTACGCATGATTCCCAGGGAGCGTCCACAACTCCTACATCCTTTGCTGGTCTCAGATCCCTGACATCTTCCAGGACCCAGAGAGGCTGCAGGGTTGGATCCTTGGAGTCAAGGGCTACCCACAGAGGACGTAACTGGTGATACCCGTGCAAAGCCTCAGACTGCAGCAGAGCGACGATGTAATTTGGCTCATACTGCAACCTAGACATTGGTGGAGCAAACGATAGGCAGCTTGAAAATGAGGTTCCGGTGCCTCGACAGGTCCAGTGGAGCACTGCAATACAGTCCACCGAGGGTGTCACACATCATCCTCGCTTGCTGCGTGCTGCTCAACCTAGCACTGTAATGGGGGGAATATCTGGCTGAGGACAAGATGGAGGAGCTGCACGTCTCCTCTGATGAGGAGGGCGTCAAAGGGGGTGAGGGTGAGGAGGTCCTTGAAGGCGAGGATGCCGGCAATGAGGCCATTACATTGGCCAGATGAAGCAGGCATGCTCGAGAGGCCCTCATAGAAGCAAGATTCGGGAGGATGATGACGAGATGCAGTGAGGACAGTCCTGACTTCCTCACCTTGCATCTGTGAACGTTTGACTCCTGTGTGGCTGACGACAGTACACATGCCCTCAGTGCTCAGGCTCATGTCATGGAGATGCAGTGGAGGCTCTAGTAGGCACTAGATTCCAGGAGGATGATGATGATATGCAGTGAGGACACTCAAAAGTCTTCACATAGCCTCTGAGAATGTCTGACTCCTGTCTGGCTGAGGGCAGCTCGCTTACGCTCTGTGGTCAGGGTCATATCATAGAGACGCAGCTGTGAAACTTTAAATGCACCTGATCCTTAGTCAGCCTTCAGCACCTGACCCCTTCAGGAGCACAGCATCACTGGTCACAGATGCTGAAGAGATGGGGGCCAGTCCCACCTCGAAGCTACTGAGAGCACACAGAGAGAATGAGGGAACTCTGTGATCTCTGCTCCTCTACATTCTGCCAGCAATGACCAGCACCATCAAGATACAGGCATCACTAATGTGTCCAGTGGGGGTGGAGCCAGACTATCACTTTGGTCTGAAGGCTGCAAAACACAGGGAAGAGGCCCTGGACTGAGACACCTGCCTTTATCTTTTGCAGGTACCCATGTTTCACATCTGAGTGACACGAACACTGCTCCTCATAACAAGGAGCCATAGGCAGGGAGACATTCTTGGGAGTTTATTTACAATAGTGAACAGTATATACAAGTGATTAACACCCATGCCCAGCCTGTGTAACAACATCTTAACTTTCCTAACCCTGCCACTACGTCTTGGTGCTCCCCCGACATCCACAGTGGAGGTGGAGGCAGCCTGCTGACTGCGACACCCTGTCTGTGATGACCTCGGCAGGCGTCCTCTGGAGGGCCAAGACCTAGAGGGCCCCGGCCTGCTTTGGGTGTCCTGCTGTGGGCCAGCTACACCCTCCTCGGCCAGTGGAGCTGGAGCTGCGGGGGTCACAGGAAGAGGGGATTTGCATCGAACGGACAGTCTGATAGTCACCTGGGTGGATGGCCCTGGGGTATTGAGCTGTTGGTCCTCCTCCCTATGGGTGCTTTACAGTACCTGGCTGATCCCTTGAGGAGAAGGGGAAGCTGGAGTGAGATCGAGCTGCCCCTCACCCCTCTCGCGTTGACACTGTTGGCAGCCGATTATGCCGTCAGCGATTGAGTTCAGTGCAGGACTGATGTCCTGGATCAAGGTCTCCATGGTGGCCACTATCCTGCCAGTGTTGACCTGGGTGCATCGGCATGTCGCCGCTATCACCTCAGACTGAAGGCAGATGGACTCCTCCATTGTCCCTTGCAACCTGAGGAGTGCAGCAGACATCCCTTCCTGATGTTCCCCTGATTGTCTTTGCAACTTCAACAACTGATTGAGGACCGAGTCCAGAGGGTGATAATCTGACTCGGACTCAGCAGATTCCTGCCTCCAGCAGCCCTCCCAGTGCCGGTGACCAAGGATGTCCCTGCCTCCGCTCGCTGTGGAACAGATTGTGTGCTGTGCTCACCAGATTGTGATCCTGAGGCTGCTCTACATCTTGGTCCCACCGAGGTGTGTGTCTCTGTGGCTGGGGGAGGGTGTGGGTGAGGGCCATGATGGGTCTTTAATGGTGCTGCCCTCAGGGTCCTCATTCGAGGTGCTCTCGGTGTTGTGGTCGGGGTCAAGGCTGCCTGGGGACGATGTGTCAGATGTGCCTAGGACAGAAAATGGAGATTATTAGTGCTTGGCAGCCGCGTTACAGTGGACTCAGAGTAGTGTTGAGAGAGGGACGATGTGGTGCAGGATCCTCATGTGGGCATTCGCCGCCGACCTCACTGTCACCACAGGAACAGTCGGCGTCCTCTCCGGCCAGCTCCAACACGCGACTCTCGAACGGAGTGAGGACCCTGATGTCTGGCACTCCACCCCCGGTCTGGGACCTCACTCACTGATTGTGCGCGATCTTGTCCTGGATAAAGAAAGATGGAGAGAGTGTGAGCAAGATGCATGCCAGGCCAAATGAGAAGGATGCCAGGCGTGCGTCTGTGCTGAGTGGAGCCATGGGCAGGATGAGGAGGTGATCTCCAGAGGAGATGAGGCCAGATGGAGATGTGAGGGTGTGTGTGTGAGAGAGTGAGTGCTGATGTCCCTCGAGCTGGCAATGAGTGAGATGCCAGTGAATGTGTGATGGGCTTGTGAGTGGGTGAGTTGAGATTGATGAGATGGTTGCCTTACCCTGGGGGCACGGATGAGATCATTCATCTGTTTTCTGCACTGGATGGCCAACCCCTGCCAATACCTCCCAAGCCGGAGTGGTGAGACTGATGGGCCTCCCGCGACTAGAGTCGGGGTAGACGACATTGCAGTGGCCTCCATGGCATCCCAGGGATGCGTCACTGAATCGGGGGGCTTCACTCTTCTTGGCTTTTGGGGCCATGTCTCCTCTGGAGCAGTCCTGGGGTGCAGGCATTGAGAAATGTGCACAATTTAAATATGGCGCCCGGCGTGAGGAATCGGTGATGTAACAGCGTGGTGGGCAAATCAGAGGCTAACCATCGGAAATCCGGCGTAGTTCCTGCATAATTTATGAGGTGGGAAGGGGACAAAACGGTGCAAAAACCCGCCATTGCGGCCGGCAGGTAAAACCTCCTTTTTCATGCCCGCTACCACACTTAGTGCATATCTGGGATGATTCCACCCAATGTTACAGATCAGCCATCATCTAACTGAGTGGTAGAACAAGTCCAAAGGGCTGAATGGCCTCCTCCTGTTTTTATATTCCCTTGTTTTGTCTGGCTGTTCAACCCCCTTGACGTAACATAGAAAGCTCAGTCTCTCAGCTCCATTTGCCCTTCTTGATTCCTTTGCCCTTCATACCCCTGACAAACAAAAATCTTATCAGTCTCAACTTTTAAATTTTCAATTGACCCTCTGGTACCTTCTAAAGATTGTGAAAGACTGATCACCCACGGAGGTGGGACAGGCATTGGAGGGAGAATGACCAGGTACCCAACATGACAGGTTCTTGTTGTTGTGAAAGAGAAATGCTGTGTTCGTATATTACAATAAAATGGATGCACGGGCTTTGTCTGTATGTTTTTCTGAATGAAACACGTGCTCCTAGGATGCCTGTTCCTTCTCATTTACTGGTTTGGTAGCTTCCAGGGAACAGTTACAGTGACAAATCACCCCTCTACTCCCATTGCACAGGAGTGTTGCATGTTTGACCTGAGAGAGACTTTGTGCGGGAGAGGGATGGGGAAGTGTCTGAGACTCAGTGAGCAAATAACTTGAGGGGGAGGCGGTGGGGGAGGAAGAAAAATCTGGAAAACTGATAGTGACAGAGATAGATGGCAATGATTTCTTTGGGTTTTTTATGTTGAGACAGCTTAACAGTTGTGCTGCCACCTATGAATAGTAAACAACAGTCGATGCAATCTCAGTCAGCCTGTGCATTCTGAGCAGCAGTTCAGGGCCGTCAGGCTTCCAGCCTCTGGCTCATTGTACATTGTACACCAGCCTGTGACCCTCGGCCTCCAGTACGCCGATAACTTGACCAGAGTTCTCAGATTCAACTGCATTGCAGGGTGATTAAAAATAAACTGAATTAAGAGGCTTCTATCCGCCAACTCCTGTGCACGCAAAGCAGAAATGAGTGCTGGAACACCTTGAGGCATCAACTTGGAGCATTAGGAGGTTTATCGACCTTTGGTGCCCAGCTTGTGTTTAGCAGTGGGGTCCTGGTGTCGCTCCAAATGCAGAGAACACGCTGCTGATAAGCAGCAGAGCCAGATGAACGTGTGGAACAGCCTCACTCTTAATACTAGAGATGGTGTCAGAGAGATTGGCTGCGCAGAGGATTTTGTACTTCAACTGGTTGGTGAGCATTTGCCTTTTAAAAGGAGGGGACTTTGCACCAAATTGAACAGGTGAAATATCAGAATCCAACATGTCAAGGTCAGATTTAGTGTCAACTGGACACTGGATTTTCATCTTTTGAGGTGGGAGTCAGGAGATTTCCCTGCATTGTGAACCTGGCTCCTACCCAGCCATGCTCACTGGTGCTATTTTCATCTGGTGGTGGTGGGGATGGCCTGGACTCAGGCCTGCTGTCAGAGGCAGAGATGGAGGTTAAAAGGCCTACCTCTGTTCAACATTGGCCCCATTCTAAAAATGAGTATGAGGCCCCCTAAGGCCCACCCCCTCAGCTCCTATACCACCTCACACCCAATACCCTTCATACCCCATAACATCTTCCCAACCTCCAATTCTCCCAAACCACTCGCCCATTATTCAATACAAGGAGAACTCATGAGCCCTAAAATAACATTGGGAAGTCTTTGAGAAGTTCATAAAACTGTCAGAATAAACAAGCTCATATTTCCCTTTGTCAAAAACCCCTGCTGAACAGAATCCATTAGTGGCTTGGAAGTCAGCCAAGCATGCATAATGAGATTCCAATGAAAATTTGTGTCACCATTGCTGATTGTCGTAAAAACCCATCTGGTTCACTAATGCCCTTTAGGGAAGGAAATCTGCTGCCCTTACCTGGTCTGACCTATATGTGACTCTAGAGCCACAGCAATGTGGTTGAATCTTAAATGCTCTCAAGGAAAAATCCAAGTAATGGGGATATTTCTTACAATCAGATCTTGATTTCACTAATGTACAATGTAGAATAGCACTTTATGTAGTAGAAAATGTACTCTAAAGCATCTGATGATTTTTCCACTTTCACAGTGCTGCTCTTTCCTTTGACTGATTTCCAGTTGTCAGAAGTAACAACCTGGCTATCACATTATTTAATGGCCACACCTTTTCAAGTCGAAATCATCACTCACTCTACTAAAAACATATATAACCTATGCTACAGCATTTCATAATGACATGTCAAGTAGGCAGCACCTTTTGTACTTACCTTTCACAAGGCTTCGAACTCTAAATCATAGTTCCCTCATGGTTCCCAACAGCTGTGTGCTGGGGATTCACTTCACCTGCCAAAACCAGCCCAACTCCATCAAAATTGTGGAAGGTCTGAATACCCACTTCTGCAATAGCGGCGTTAGTGTCAGCACAGCAGCTTGCGGGCTTCAGAACCCCCACCTATCCCAAGCTGATGAAAATTGCCACCGCTGGGAACGTTGGTGGGAATCTCGGATTTAAATTCTTCCTTCCATTTTTAACGCCCGCCCGATATGCTTCAGCTCCGCTTCAGAGCTGGAAAATCCAGCTGTAGATGTCAAGTAAACTTCCATCTACTCTGAATGAATAATGTGCCTTAAAAGCAACTGGGAGTGGGACTAATTAAGTACCTCTTTCAAAGAGCTGACACAGGCACGATGGACAGAATGGCCTCCTTCTGTGCTAAATTCTATGATTCCAACTCTCAAATCTCAGGCAAATCTCCTACTGCACCATACTTTTCTATTTACTCTTGCAGCCTGAAATAAATTACCTATCCAGTGCCAACTGATGCCAAATTGTGGTTGGTGCTGAACTGTGGTTGGTGCTGTGGTGTAGATTCACAGGTACAACACACTAGCTTGAATCTTCCCCAAACCCTATTCTTGTAGGAGCTTTAATGTTTAGATCATAGAGAAAATGTATTTTTATTTTAGCAGTCTATAGATCCAGAGGTGAAGGGATATTGTGTTGATCTGCTGTGCCTACTGAACAATTTCAATGGCAGGGACCTTTATAGGAATGTCATTCCTGGCCCAGAAGCTATTTAGCCCATGAGACTCGCCTGGACAATGCCTGTAACCATTGGGAAGACGTCAACTGAAGGCTTGTCTCTCACCCCCTTGAAAAGTTGCTCCGACATGTTGTGCATGAGGAGACCGACATGACATGCGAGCTGTGGCACATCCACGAAACCTGCAGCACACCACCCCCCACCCCACCCAACATCCCGCCCACCACGAAACCTGCAGTACACCACCCCCCGCCCCACCCCCCATCCCACCCACCACCCTCACCCATCTTCCTCACCCACCGTCCTCACCCACCGTCCTCACCCACCGTCCTCACCCACTGTCCTCACACATCGTCCTCACCCATCGTCCTCACCCACCGTCCTCATCCATCGTCCTCACCCACCCTCCTCACCCATCGTCCTCACCCACCGTCCTCACTCACCCTCCTCACCCACTGTCCTCACCCATCGTCCTCACCCATTGTCCTCACCCACCGTCTTCACCCATCGCCCTCATCCATCGTCCTGACCCACTGTCCTCACCCACACTCATCACCCATCGTCCTCACCCATCGTCCTCACCCGCTGTTCTCACCCACCCTCCTCACCCACTGTCCTCACCCATTGTCCTGACCCACTGTCCTCACCCACCCTCCTCACCCATCGTCCTCACCCACCCTCCTCACCCATCGTCCTCAACCACTGTCCTCACCCACCCTCCTCACCCATCGTCCTCACCCACCCTCATCACCCACCGTCCTCACCTACACTCCTCACCCACCATCCTCATCCACCGTCCTCACCCACTGTCCTCACCCACCGTCTTCACCCATCGCCCTCACCCACCGTCCTCACCCACTGTCCTCACCCACCGTCCTCACCCACCGTCCTCACCCATTGTCCTCACCCATGGTCCTGACCCACCATCCTCACCCATCGTCTTCACCCACCGTCTTCACCCACCATCCTCACCTACCATCTTCACCCATTGTTCTCACCCATGGTCCTCAGCCACCATCTTCACCCACCATCCTCACCCACCATCCTCACCTACCATCTTCACCCATTGTCCTCACCCATCGTCTTCACCCATCATCCTCACCCACCATCCTCACCTACCATCTTCACCCATTGTCCTCACCCATCGTCTTCACCCATCATCCTCACCCACCGTCTTCACTCACCATCTTCACCCACCATCCTCACGCACCGCCCTCACCCATCGTCCTCACCCACCATCTTCACCCACCGTCCTCACCTACCGCCCTCATCTACCATCATCACCCACCATCCACACCCATGGTCCTCACCCAGCATCTTCACCCACTGTCCTCATCTACTGCCCTCATCTACCATCATCACCCACTGTCCTCACCCATCGTCCTCACCCATCGTCCTCACCCACCGTCCTCACCCACCATCCTCACCCACCGCCCTCATCCACTGTCCTCACCCATGGTCCTCACCCACAGTCTTCAACCACCGTCCTCACCCACCATCCTCACCTACCGCCCTCATCCACCATCATCACCCACGTCCTCACCCACTGTCCTCACTCACCGTCCTCACCTACCATCTTCACCTACTATCATCACCTATTATCCTCACCTACCATCCTCACCCACCATCTTCACTAATCATCATCACCTACCATCCTCACCTACCATCTTCACCTACCATCCTCACTGATCATCATCACTCACCATCCTCACCCACCATCTTCACCCACCATCCTCACTGATCGTTATCATCCACCATCTTCACCTACCATCCTCACTGATCGTCATCACCCACCATCCTCACCTACCATCATCACCTACATTCATCACCTACATTCATCAATGACCATCATCACCTACTATCCTCACCTACGATCTTCACCTACCATCCTCACCTGCCATCTTCACCTACCGTCATCACCTGCCATCCTCACCTACCTTCATTATCTACCATCCTCAGCTACTATCCTCACCTGCCATCCTCACCTACAATCCTCACCTACCATCCTGATCTACCATCATCACCTACGATCCTCATCTAGCGTTCTGAACTACCATCCTGATCTACCATCCACACCTATGATCCTTACCTCCCATCATCACCTACAATCCTCACCTACCATCCTGATCTACCATCCACACCTACGATCCTTACCTCCCATCCTCAGCTGCCATCGTCACCTACCATCCTCGCCTACCATCCTTAGCTAGCGTTCTGAACTACCAACCTTATCTACCATCCGCACCAACCTTCATCACCTAATCATCACATACCATCGTCACCTATCATCCCCACCTATCATCATCACCTACGATCATCACCATCCATCCTCACCTACCTTCATCACCTACCATCACCACCTCCCATCATCACCTACCATCCTCATCTACCATCTGCACCTACAATCCTCACTTGCCATCATCAACTCCCATTCTCACCAACCAACCTCACTTACCATCGTCAACTCCTATCCTCATCTACAATCATCTACCATCCTCACCTACCATTCTCATCTTCCATCCTCACCTACCATACTCACCTACCATTAACAACTACCGTCACCAACGACCATCATCACCCACCATCCTCACCTACCATCATCACCTAACACACTCGCTGACCATCTTCAACTACCATCGTCACCTACGAACATCATCTACCATCCTTACCTATCATCCTCACCTACAATCCTCAACTACCATCGTCAACTCCCATCATCACCTACCATCCTCATCTACCATCCTCACCTAACATCCTCACCTTACATCCTCATCTACCATCCTCACCTACCATCCTCATCCACCATCCACCCCTACCTTCAAGACCTCCCATCATCACCTACCGTCGTCACCTAGTTATCATCCTCACCTACCTTCTGCACCTACCATCCTCACCTACCATCCTCACCCGTCATCCTCACCTACCATCCTCACCTACCGTCCTCACCTACCATCCTCATCCATCGTCCTCACCTACCATCATCACCTACCATCCTCACCAACCATCATCACCTACCATCCTCACCTACCATCATCATCTACCATCCTCACCTATCATCATCACCTACCGTCCACACCTACCATCCTCACCAACCATCCTCACCTATGTGCTTCACCTCCCATCCTCGCCTATCATCCTCACCTACCATCTTCACCTGCCATCCTCACCTATGTGCTTCACCTCCCATCCTCAACTGCCATCTTCACCTACCATCAGCACCTACGTTCATCACCGACCATCCTCACCAACCATCCTAACCGACCATCATCAGCTACCATCCTCATCTACGCTCCTCACCTAACATCCTCAACTACCATCCTCACCTACCTTCATCACCTACCATCATCATCAACCATCCTCACCTATCATCCTCACCTACTATCATCACCTATTTTCCTCACCTACCATCTTCACCCACCATGTTCACCTCCCATCCTCACTGATCATCATCACCCACCATCTTCACCTACCATCCTCACTGATCGTCATCACCCACCATCCTCACCTACCATCATCACCTACATTCATCACCTATATTCATCACTGACCATCATCATCTACCATCCTCACCTACTATCCTCACCTACGATCTTCACCTCCCATCCTCACCTGCCATCTTCACCTACCGTCATCACGTACCATCCTCACCTACCTTCATCATCTACCATCCTCAGCTACTATGCTCACCTGCCATCCTCACCTACAATCCTCACCTACCATCCTGATCTACCATCCACACCTACGATCCTCACCTCCCATCTTCAGCTGCCATTGTCACCTACCATCCTCATCTAGAATTCTGAACTATCATCCTTATCTCCCATCCGCACCTACCTTTATCACCTATCATCATCACCTACCATCGTCACCTATCATCCCCACCTATCATCATCACCTTCTATCCTCACCTACCTTCATCACCTACCATCACCACCTCCCATCATCACCTACCATTCTGATCTACCATCCTAACATACCATCCTCATCTATCATCCTCACCAAGCAACCCCACCTATCATCCTCACCTCCCATCCTCATCTACCATTTGCACCTACAATCCTCACCTGCCATCATCAACTCCCGTCCTCACCAACCATCCTCACTTACCATCGTCAACTCCTATCCTCATCTATAATACTCATCTCCAATCCTCACCTACCATACTCTCCTACCATCAACAACTACCATCAACGACAATCATCATCCACCATCCTCACCTATCATCATCACCTAACCCTCTCGTCGACCATCTTCACCTACCATCGTCACCTACGAACATCATCTACCATCCTCACCTATCATCCTCACCTACAATCCTCATCTGCCATCATCAACTCCCATCATCACCTACCATCCTTATCTACCATCCTCACCTAACATCCTCACATAACATACTTACCTACCATCCTCATCCACCATCCACCCCTACCTTCAAGACCTCCCATCATCACCTTCCATCGTCACCTAGTTATCATCCTCACCTACCTTCCGCACCTAGCATCAGCACCTACCATCCTCACCTGTCGTCCTCACCTGCCATCCTCACCTACCGTCCTCACCTACCATCCTCACCCATCGTCCGCACCTATCGTCCTCACCTACCATCCTTACTTACCATCATCACCTACCATCATCATCTACCATCCTCACCTACCATCATCACCTAACAAACTCGCCGACCATCTTCACCTACCATTGTCACCTACGAACATCATCTACCATCCTCACCTATCATCATCACCTACAATCCTCAACTGCCATCGTCAACTCCCATCATCACCTACCATCCTCATCTACCATCCTCATCTGCCATCCTCACCTACCATCCTCATCCACCATCCACCCCTACCTTCAAGACCTCCCATCATCGCCTTCTATCGTCACCTAGTTAACATCCTCACCTACCTTCCGCACCTAGCATCAGCACCTACCATCCTCACCCGTCATCCTCACCTACCATCCTCACCTACCATCATCATCTACCGTCCTCACCTACCATCATCTACCATCATCACCTACTGTCACCACCTACCATCCTCACCTACCATCATCACCTACCACCCTCACCTACCATTATCACCTACCATCGTCACCTACTGTCCTCACCTACCGTCATCACCTACCATCATCACCTGCCATCCTCACATACCATCCTCACCTCTCATCCTCATCTACCATCTGCACCTACAATCCTCACCTATCAACATCAACTCCCATCCTCACCTACCATCCTCACCCATCGTCCTCACCTACCATCCTCACCTACCATCATCACCTACCGCCCTCACCTACCGTCCTCCCCTATCATCCTCACCTACCATCATCACCTCCCATCCTCACATACCATACTCACCTACCATCCTCACTTACCATCATCACCTACCATCATCTCCTACCATCCTCACCTACCATCATCATCTACAATCCTCACCTATCATCATCATCTACAATCCTCATCTACCACCTTGGACTACCGCCCTCTCCTAATATCCTCACCTCCCATCCTCACCTATCATCCTCATCTACCATCTTCACCTACCATCCTCATCTACCACCCTCACCTATCATCCTCACCTACCATCCTCACCTAACATCCTCACCTACCATCCTCACCTAGCATCATCACCTACCATCATCTTCTCCCCTCTTCATCTACCATCCTCGTCTACCATCGTCAACCCCCATCCTCACCTATCATCCTCATCTACCACCCTCACCTATCATCCTCACCTAGCATCCTCACCTACCATCCTCACCTAGCATCATCAACTGCCATCATCTTTTCCCCTCTTCATCTACCATCCTCACCTCTGATTCTCACCTACCATCCTCACCTACCATCCTAACCTACTGTCATCACCTACCGTCATCATAACCTAGCATCCTCACACACCATCCCCACCTACCACGGTCATCTACCATCCACACCTACCATCCCCATCTACCATCGTCACCTACCATCCTCGCCTACTACCCTCGCCTACAATCCTCACCTACCATCCCCACCTACCATAATCACCTACCATCCTCATCTACCTTCCTTATCTAGCATCCTCACCTACCATCATCTCCTACCATCGGCACCTATCATCCCCACCTAGCATCATCACCATCGATCATCACCTTCCATCCTCGCCTACCATCCGCATCTAGCGTTCTGAACTACCATTGTCACCTACCGTCCGCACCTACCATGCTCACCTAGGATCCTCACCTCCCATCATCACCTACCATCCTCAACTACGATGCTCATCTATCATCCTGATGTACCATCCTAACACACCATCATCATCTACCATCCTCACCTACCAACCTCGACTACCACCATCTCCTAACATCCTCACCTAACATCCTCATCTACCATCCTCACCTACGACTCTCATCCACCATTCTCATCTACCATCCTCACCTACTATCATCAACTACGATCCTCACCTACCATCCTCGAGTATCATCCTCACCTACTATCCTCACATACCATCCTCATCTCCTATCGTCAACTACAATCCTCACCTACCATCCTCGAGTATCATCCTCACCTACTATCCTCATGTACCAATATCATCTACCATTCTCACCTATGATCCACACCCTTCATCACCACCTACCATTCTCACATACCATCGTCATCTGTCATCCTCATTTCCCATCCCCACTTACCTTCATCACCTACCATCCTCACCTGCCACCCTTATCTACCATCCTCGCCTCCCATCCTCACCTAACATCCTCACCTAATATCATCATCTGCCATCCTCACCTAGCATCCCCACCTACCATCCTCACCTCCCATCCTCAGCTACTACCCTCACCTACCATCCTCGACTACCAACCTCACCTAACATCCTCACCTAATATCATCATCTGCCATCCTCACCTATCATCCACTCCTACTACCCTCACCTACCATCATCACCAATCGTCGTGCACCATCCTCACCTATCATCCTCACCTACCATCTTCACCTAACAACCTCACCTATCATCCTCACCTAACAACCTCACCTACCATCCTCACCTAACATCCTCACCTGCCATCCTCACCTACCATCATCACGTACTATCCTCACCTGCTACCCTCACCTCGCATCCTCACCTAATATCATCAACTACAATTCTCATGTACCATCCTCATTTACCATCCTCACCTAGCATCATAACCTGCCATCATCTCCCCTCTTCATCTACCATCCTCGTCTATCATCCTCACCTCCCATCCTCACCTACCATCTTCACCTACCATCATCATCTACCTTCCTCTCTTACTATCCTTGACTTACACCCTCTCCTAACATCCTCACCTACCATCATCACCTGCTATCCTTATCTACAATCCTCACGTACCATCCTCAGCTACCATCATCACCTGCTATCCTCATCTACCATCCTCATCTACCATCCTCACCTACCTTCATCACCTACCATCCTCACCTACCATCCTCCCCTATCATCCTCACATACCACCCTCATCTGCCATCCTCATCTGCCATCCTCACCTACCAACCTGAGCTACTATCCTCAACTACAATCCTCAGCTACCATCTTCACGTACCAGCCTCATGTATCCTCACCTACTATCCTCACCTACCATTTTCACCTACCATCCTCACCTACCATCATCATCTATCATCCTAACCTACCGTCATCACCTACCAACGTCATCTACCATCCTTATTTTCCATCCTCACCTATGTTCATGACCTACGATCCTCATTAACCATCCTCGCCTATCATCATAACCTAGCATCCTCACACACCATCCCCACCTACCACCATCATCTACCATCCACACCTACCATCCTCACCTACCATTATCACGTACCTTCATCACCTACTATCCTCAACTACCATCGTTATCTACCATCCCAACCTACCACCGTCACCTACAATCCTCACCTACCATCCCCACTTATCATCATCACCTACCATCCTCATCTACCATCCTTACCTATCATCTCCACCTATCATCATCACCTACGATCATTACCTTCCATCCTCGCCTGCCATCTGCATCTAGTATTCTCAACTGCCATTGTCATCTACTGTCCGCACCTACCATGCTCACCTAGGATCCTCACCTCCCATCATCATCTACCATCCTCACCTACTATCGTCAACTACAATCCACACCTACCATCCTCACGTACCATTTTCACCTGCTGTCCTCACCTCCCATCCTCACCTACCATCTTCACCTACCATCCTCACCTACCATCCTCACTTATCATCTTCGACGTCTACCCTCTCCCACCATTCTCACCTACCATCATCACCTACAATCATCACCTACCATCCTCAACCTACCATCACCTACCATCCAGAGGAGAGTGTGAGAGGAGGACCCTGGGACAGGCAGCCAGCAACACCTAGAGGAGTCAGGAGTTGAAAAGGAGTGTGAGAGGAGTCAGGAGTTGAAGAGAGGTGCGAGAGGAGTCGGGAGTTGAAGAGGAGCGCGAGAGGAGTTGGGAGTTGAAGAGGAGCTTGAGAGTTGAAGAGAATCGCAAGAGGAGTCAGGAGTTGAAGAGAAGCGCGAGAGGAGCCGGGAGTTGAAGAGAAGCTCGAGAGGAGTCAGGAGTTGAAGAGAAGCGAGAGAGTTGAAGAGAAGCGCAAGAGGAGTCAGGAGTTGAAGAGGAGTGCAAGAGGTGTCGGGAGTTGAAGAGAAGCGCGAGAGGAGCCAGGAGTTGAAGAGGAGCGCGAGAGGAGCCAGGAATTGAAAAGAAGCGTGAGAGGAGTCGGGAGTTGAAGAGAAGCGTGAGAGGAGTTGGTAGTTGAAGAAGAGCGCGAGAGGAGCCGGGAGTTGAAGAAAATCGCGAGAGGAGTCGGGAGTTGAAGAGGAGCGTGAGAGGAGTCAGGAATTGAAAAGGAGCATGAGAGTAGTCGGGAGTTGAAGAGGAGCGCGAGAGGAGCTGGGAGCTGAGGAGAAGCGCGAGTGGAGTCGGGAGTTGAAGAGGAGCGCGAGAGGAGCTGGGAGCTGAGGAGAAGCGCGAGCGGAGTCGGGAGTTGAAGAGGAGCGCGAGAGGAGCTGGGAGCTGAAAAGAAGAGCGAGAGGAGTCGGGAGTTGAAGAGAAGCTGGGAGAGCAGGGGTGACTGAGGGAGTTCGGTGAGGAGGGAACGAGATGGTCCTTTGAGTACCGTGAGTACAGCCGGGTAAGCATTTACTACTTTTATTGCTTATAGTTTTTAAGGTCTTATTTTGTGGTTCATCATTTGTAGGGGCTATATTCTATAACAATGAGGAGCAGGGAAGAAGGGCCAGAGAGTAATTGATATTAAGTATCTTGCAAACGGTTTAATTTATTTTAAAGGGGTAAGTCATGGCAGGAGAGCTCAAAGCCATGGTGTGCTCTTCCTGCTCTATGTAGGAAGTCAGGAACATTTCCAGTGCCCGGGGCCAGCATGTGTGCGGGAAATGTCTCCAGCTGCAGCTCCTGGAAGCCCGGGTTTTAGAGCTGGAGAGGCGGCTGGGGACACTGTGGAGCGTCCGTGAGATGGAGAGTATCATGGATAGCACGTATAGAGAGGCGGTCACACCACAGGTAGGAAGGGAATGGGTGACCACCAGGCAGAGCAAGAGGACTAGGCAGGCAGTGCAGGAATCTCCTGTGGCTATTCCCCTGCAAAACAGATACACCGCTTTGGATACTGTTCAGGGGAATGGCCTCTCAGGGGAAAGCAGCAACAGCCAAATTTGTTGCACCACGGTTGGCTCTGCTGCACAGGGGAGGAGTAAAAAGTGTGGGAATGCAATAGTTATAGGGGATTCAGTTGTAAGGGGAATAGATAGGCGTTTCTGTGGCTGCAAACGAGACTCCAGGATGGTATGTTGCCTCCCTGGTGCTAGGGTCAAGGATGTCTCAGAGCGGCTAGAGGACATTCTGAAGGGGGAGGGTGAACAGCCAGTGGTTGTGGTGCACATTGGTACAAACAATATAGGTAAAAAAAGGGATGAGGTCCTAAAAGCAGAATATAGGGAGTTAGGAAGTAAGTTGAAAAGTAGGACCTCAAAGGTAATGATCTCAGGATTACTACCAGTGCCACATGCAGTCAGAGTAGAAATAGCAGGATATATCGGATGAATATGTGGCTGAAGAGATGGTGTGAGGGGGAGGGTTTCAGATACCAGGGGCATTGGGACCGGTTCTGGGGGAGGTGGGACCAGTACAAACTGGACGGGTTACACCTGGGCAGGACTGGGACTGATGCCTTAGGGGTAACATTTGCTAGAGTGGTTGGGGAGGGTTTAAACTAAAATGGCAGAGAGATGGGAACCTATGCAAGGAGTCAGAGGAGGGGGAATCAAGGACAAGAACAAAAGACAGAAAGCGGAATAAGAAAAATGATAGAGAAATCAAGGTCAAGAATCAAACAGGGCCTCAGTGAAAAATAGTGGCAACGGGACAAGTAACGTTAAAAAGACAAACCTTAAGGCTTTGTGCCTTAACACGAGGAGCATGATATAGTCAGGATTACGGAGACATGGCTGCAGGGTGACCAGGGATGGGAACTGTACATCCAGGGGTGTTCAGTATTTAGGAAGGACAGACAAAAAGGAAAAGGCGGTGGAGTTGCATTGCTGGTTAAAGAGGAAATTAACGCAATAGTGAGGAAAGATATCAGCTCCGACGATGTGGAATCTGTATGGGTAGAGCTGAGAAACACTAAGGGGCAAAAAACCTTGGTGGGGGTTGTATATAGACTCCCAAACTGTAGTGGTGATGTTGGGAATGGAAATTAGAGACGCATGTAATAAAGGAACATCTGTAATTATGGGTGACTTTAATCTGCATATAGATTGGGCAAATCAAATTAGCAACAATAACGTAGAGGAGGAATTCCTGGAGTGTATACGGGATGTTTTTCTAGACCAATACATTGAGGAACCAACAAGAGAACGGGCTATCCTTGACTGGGTATTGTGTAATGAGAAAGGAATAATTGGCAATCTAGTTGCGTGAGGCCCCTTGGGGATGAGCGACCATAATATGATATAATTCTTCATCAAGATGGAGAGTGACATAGTTGATTCTGAGACTTGGGTCCTGAATCTTAATAAAGGAAACTACGATGGTATGAGGCGCGAGTTGGCGATGATGGATTGGGAAACGTTACTTAAAGAGATGACAGTGGATAGGCAATGGCAAACATTCAAAGAGCGCATGGGTGAACTGCAACAATTGTTTATTCCTGTCTGGCACAAAAGTAAAACAGGAAAGGTGGCCAAACCATGGCTTGCAAGGGAAATTAGAGATAGTATTAGATCCAAGGAAGAGGCATACAAATTGGCCAGAAAAAAACAGACCTGGGGATTGGGAGCAGTTTAAAATTCAGCAAAGAAGGACTAAGGGATTGATTAAGAAGGGGAAAATAGAGTACGAGAGTAAGCTTGCAGGGAACATAGAAATTGACTGTAAAAGTTTCTGTAGGTATGTGAAGAGAAAAAGATTGGTGAAGACAAATGTAGGTCCCTTACAGTCAGAAACAGGGGAACTTATAATGCGGAACAAAGAAATGGCTGACCAACTAAATACATACTTTGGTTCTGTCTTCACAAAGGAGAACACTAATAACATACCAGAAATGTTGGTGAACACAGGGTTTAGTGAGAGGGAGGAACTGAAAGAAATCAGTACTAGTCGGGAAATGGTGTTGGGGAAATTGATGGGATTGAAGGCCGATAAATCCTCGGGGCCTGATAATCTACATCCCAGATTACTTTACGAAGTGGCCCTAGAAATAGTGGATGCATTGGTGGTCATCTTCCGAGATTCTATAGACTCTGGAACAGTTCCTACAGTTTGGAGGGTAGCTAATGTAACCCCACAATTTAAAAAGGGAGGCAGAGAGAAAACAGGGAATTATAGACCAGTCAGCCTGATGTTGGTAGTGGGGAAAATTCTAGAGTCCATTATAAAAGATTTAATAGCTGAGCACGTGGAAAACAGTGGCAGAATCGGACAGAGTCAGCATGGATTTATGAAAGGGAAATCATGCTTGACAAATCTGCTGGAATTTTTCGAGGATGTAACTAATAGAGTTGATGAAGGGAAGCTAGTGGATGTGGTTTATTTGGACTTTCAGAAGGCTTTTGACAAAGTCCCACATAAGAGATTAGCGTGTAAAATTAAAGCGCATGGGATTGGGGGTAGTGTATTGAGATGGATAGAAAACTGGTTGGCAGACAGGAAACAAAGAGTAGGGATAAACGGGTCTTTCTCCGAATGGCAGGCAGTGACTAGTGGGGTACCGCAGGGATCGGTGCTGGGACCCCAGTTATTCACAATATATATTAATGATTTAGATGAGGGAATTAAATGTAATATCTCAAAATTTGCAGATGACACAAAGCTAGGTGGGAGGGTGAGCTGTGAGGAGGATGCAGAGATGTTTCAGTGTGATTTAGACAAGCTGAGTGTGGGCAAATGCATGGCAGATGCAGTATAATGTGGATAAATGTGAGGTTATCCATTTTGGTAGCAAAAACAGGAAGGCAGATTATTATCTGAATGGCTATAAATTGAGAGAGGGGAATGTGCAACGAGACCTGGATGTCCTTGTACACCAGTCGCTGAAGGTAAGCATGCAGGTGCAGCAGGCAGTAAAGAAGGCAAATGGTATGTTGGCCTTCATAGCCAGAGGATTCGAGTACAGGAACAGGGATGTCTTGCTGAAATTGTACAGGGCCTTGGCGAGACCACACCTGGAATATTGTGTGCAGTTTTGGTCTTCTTATCTGAGGAAAGATGTACTTGCTATAGAGGGAATGCAGTGAAGGTTTACCCGACTGATTCCTGGGATGGTGGGACTGACATATGAGGAGAGATTGAGTCGATTAGGATTTTATTCGCTGGAGTTCAGAAGAATGAGGGGGGATCTCATAGAAAACTATAGAATTCTAACAGGACTAGACAGGGTAGATGCAGGAAGGATGCTCCCGATGGTGGGGGAGTCCAGAACCAGGGGTCACAGTCTGAGGATATGGGGTAGACCATTTAGGACTGAGATGAGGAGAAATTTCTTCACCCAGAGAGTGGTGAGCCTGTGGAATTCATTACCACAGAAAGTAGTTGAGACCAAAACATTGTATGTTTTCAAGAAGGAGTTAGATATAGCTCTTGGGGTGAAAAGGATCAAAGGATATGGGGGGAAAGCGGGAGCAGGCTATTGAGTTGGATGATCAGCCATGATCATAATGAATGACGGAGCAGGCTTGAAGGGCCGTATGGACTACTCCTGCTCCTAGTTTCTATGTTTCTACGTTTCTATCCTCACCTACCATCCTCCCCTATCATCCTCACATACCATCCTCACCTGCCATCCTCATCTACCATCCTCACATACCATCCTCACCTACCAATGTCATCTACCAACCTCAGCTACTATCCTCAACTACAATCCTCACCTATCATCCTCACCTACCATCCTCACCTACCAACCTCAGCTACTATCATCATCTACCATCTTCACCTACCATCCTCACCTAAAATCATCACCTACCATCATCACCCACCATCCCCAACTACCATCGTCATCTACCATTCTCACCTATGTTCATGATCTACCATCCTCACCTACCATCATCATCTGCCATCCCCCTCTAGCATCCTCATCTACTATCCTCACCTACTATCCTCACCTACTATCCTCACCTACCATCCTCACCTACCATCCTCACCTAAAATCCTCACATACCATCCTCACCCACCATCCTCACCTACTATCCTCACCAACTATCGTCATATACCATCCATACCTACCACCCTCACCTACCATCCTCACCTAAAATCCTCACCCACCATCCTCACTTTTTATCCTCACCTACCATCCTCATCTTCCATAATCATCTAAAATTCTCATCTATCACCCTCACCTAGCATCCTCAGCTACTATCCTCAGCTACTATCCTCACATACCATCCTCACCTACCATCCTCACCTACCATCCTCACCTACCATCCACACTTACCATCATCATCTACCATCCATACTTACCATCATCATCTACCATCCTTACCTACCGTCTTCACTTAACATCCTCACCTACCATGATCATCTAGAATCCTCATCTGCCATCATCACCTACCATCCTCACTACCATCCTCACCTACGATTATCATTGACCATCCTCATCTACCACCCTCACCTATCATCCTCACCTACGATCCTTACCTACATCATCACCTTCCATCCTCACCTCCCATTATCATCTGCCATCATCATCTACCATCTTCACCTACCATCCTCACCTTCCATCCCCACCTACCATCCTCACCTACCATCCTCACCTTCCATCCCCACCTACCATCCTCACCTACCATCCTCACCTTCCATCCCCACCTACCATCCTCACCTACCATCCTCACTTACCTCCTATTCCAGAAAGCCAGGAGGTGAAGAAGTGAACTACAGCCAACTTTTACACATTTTTAAAGCATTTATTTGCAGAGATACAAATTGTAAACTCTCACCTCATCACCTAACATCCGCAGTTTCAGGCACAGGTAAATCCCCAGTTGACGTCCACCAGCAACATAGAATTAAATATTATCATTCAATTAACATACACTGAGGCAACACCTTTCTCATTTTCAGTATGTCCCTAACTGCTTCACAACCAATAATTATATTTTAAGTGTAATCATTGTTGTTCAGTAGGCAAAGGGAACAACCAACTTGCACACAGCAAGCTCCCAGAAACAGCAATTGAGATAAATGATCATTTAATTTGTATTTGGTTGGGGGATGAATATTGGTCAGGATACTTAAAGAATCCCCTGCTCTTCTCTGAAAAGTGTCAAGTGGACTTTTACATCCTCATGAACTGCAGCAAGGTCTTTGACTTAATGGCTCATCCAAAGGCAGTGCAGTATTTCACTGCCTGCCAATGTTTGCAAGTTTGATGTTACAATTCATTCCAAACATAGCTGTCCATACAGGAACACTGAGACGGGGGAAGGGCTGTGGGCTAATTGGGTTAAAGAGTTAAACGTTGAGGACAAGTTGCCTAGACTAGGCTTGTACTCCTTGTGTAAAGATGATTAAGAGGGGCTCTAAATGAGATGTTTAAGATGATTAGATGAGTTGGTAGGGTAGATGGAGATAAACTCTTTCTGCCGGTGAGGGGACTCCAGAACAAGGAGGAATAACCTTAAACTTAGGACCAGGCTGTTCAAAAGTGATGTCAGGAAGCACTTCTTGCACAAAGAGTAGTGGAAATCTGGAACTCTTTCCTCAAAGAGCTCTTGAGGTTGGGGAGTGAGTTAATCGAAATTTTGGAAATTAGATTGCTAGAGTTTTGTCAGGCAAGGGTATTAAAGGATATGGAACCAAGGCGGGTAAATAGAGTTAAGATAAGATCGGCCATGATCTAACTGAATTTTACTTATTCATTCACGGGATGTGGGCATCGCTGGCTAGGCCAGCATTTATTGCTCATTCCTAATTGCCCTTGAGAAGGTGGTGATGAGCGGTCTTCTTGTAGGTACACCCACAGTGTTGAAGGGAACAGGTTAAGTAGTTCGGCTGTTGATGATTTGCGGTTAGTTTCAGAGTCTGGTTCTCAGACTGGTTATTGACTGATGGTTCTGAGGATCTGCTTGGTCATGAGGTAATAAAGGCCCATTCTCTAAAACTAGTTTTGATCACATGCCATTGGGTTAAACACCTGAGTCTCATCCTGTCTAGTTTGGATGGGGCTGGGCCACCAGCATATAATGGGATGTTGATAGTGGCCATTGAGTTTCAATTTAATCTTTTGTCCAGGAGACAGGCAGTCTGGAAACTCCATTGTCTTTATGTGTTGGCCCATCCTTAAACAATGAGATGTGTGAATATCACAAATGGTTGTGAGGTCCCCTCACCTATGTCTAAACTTAATTAGGTATTTGCCAGAGATCTGCTACTGTCTGTAGCCCAAATACCAAAAGTCACATGATTTGCGGCAACCATCATAACAGATTGTGTCCAATTTTTAAAAGTATTGACTGAAAGTTCATCGTAAGTCGTGCCTTTACTGGGCATGACACCTGGCGCTTATGCGGCGCAAATGCTACTTGCCACTTAGCAGCTCAAGCTTGAATGTTGTCCAGGTCTTGATGGATATGCACATGGACTGCTTCAGTATCTGAGGAATCACGAATTGTGCTGAACATTGTGCAATCATCCGTGAACATCCCCACTCCTGACCCTATGATGAAGGGAAGGTCATTGATGAAGCAGCTGAAGATGGTTGGGCCCAGGACACTACCCTGAGGAACACCTTTAGCAATGTCCTGGGACTGAGATGATTGACCTCCAACAACCATAACCATCTTCCTTTGTGCTAGGTTGACTCCAACCAGTGGAGAGGTTTCCCCTGATTCCCATTGACTCCACTTTTGCCAGGGCTCCTTGATGCCACACTCTGTCAAATGCTGCCTTGATGTCAAGGGTAGAACTTTCACCTCACCTCTTGAGTTTTTGTCCATGTTTGGGCCAAGACTGTAACGAGGTCAGGAACTGAGTGGCTCCAAACGGAGCTTCAGTGAGAAGGTTATTCCCGAGTAAGTGTTGTTACAAAGCACTGTCGACAACACCTTCCATCATTTTGTTGATGATCGAGAGTAGACTGATGGGGCGGTAATTGGCCACATTGGATTTGTCCTGCTTTTTGTGTACGGGACATACCTGGGCAATTTTCCACATTACCGGGTAGATGCCAGTGTTGTAGCTGTACTGGAACATCTTGGCTAGGGGCGTGGCAAGTTCTGGAGCACACGTCTTCAATATTATTGCTTGAATATTATCAGGGCCCATAGCCTTTGCTGTATCCGGTGCCTTTAGCTGATCCTTGATATCATGTGGAGTGAATCGAATTGGTTGAAGACTGGCATTTGTGATGATGGGAACCTCAGGAGGAGGCTGGGGTTGATCATCCACTCGGCACTTCTGGCTGAAGATGATTGCCAATGCCTTGTCTTTTGCACTGATGTACTGGACTCCCCCATCATTGAGGATGGGGATATTTGTGGAGCCTCCTCCTCCTGTTAGTTGTTTAATTGTCCCCCACCATCCACATCTGGATGTGGCAGGACTGCAGAACTTTGATCTGACTCATTGGTTGTGGGATTGCTTAGTTCTGTCCATTGTATGCTGCTTACATTGTTTGGGATGTAAGTAGTCCTGTTTTATAACTTCACCAGGTTGACATCCCATTTTCAAGTATCCTTGGTGCTGCTCCTGGCATGCACCCCTGCACTCGTCATTGAACCAGGGTTGATCCCCAACTTGATGGTAAAGTAGAGTGGTTGGAGTCAACCTAGCACAAAGGAAGATGGTTATGGTTGTTGGAGGTCAATCATCTCAGTCCCAGGACATTGCTATAGGTGTTCCTCAGGGTAGTGTCCTGGGCCCAACCATCTTCAGCTGCTTCATCAATGACCTTCCCTTCATCATAGGGTCAGGAGTGGGGATGTTCACAGATGATTGCACAATGTTCAGCACAATTCGTGATTCCTCAGATACTGAAGCAGTATGCTGGGCCATGAGGCTACAAATACAATTCTGCTGCTGCTGATGGCCCACAGCGCCTCATGGATGCCCAGTTTTGAGTTGCTAGATCTGTTCTGAATCTATCCCATTTAGCATGGTGGTAGTGTCACACAACACGATGGAGGGTATCCTCAATGTGAAGCCAGGACTTTGTCTCCACAAGGACTGTGCAGTAGTCACTTATGAATACTGTCATGGACAGATACATCTGTGACAGGTAGATTGGTGAAGACAAAGTCAGGTAGGTTTTTCCCTGTTATTGATTCCCTCACCACGTGCCACAGACCCAATCTAGCAGCTCAGGGCTGACGGACTTTGAAGTCCCCCACCTAGTTAGTGTTCAACATGGAGGGGTACTGATTCATCAGCAGGAGGTTTCCTTGCCCTTACTTTGACCTGATGCTACAAACTAATGTTGACTAATTGTTGATCAGCATTGACTAGTGTCCAGAGTTAATGTTGAGGGCTCCCAGGGCAACTCCCTCCCAACTATATACCATTGTGGTAAATAGAGCCACCTCTGGTAGGTCTGTCCTGTTGATGGGACAGAGCATACCCAAGGATGTGATTGTCTGTAAATTGGAACATTGTCTGTAAATATAATTCCATGAGTATGACCGTGTCAAGATGTTGCTTGACAACTAGTCTGTGGTACAGCTCTCCCAATTCTGGCACCAGCCCTCAGATGTTAAAAAGGAAGACTTTACAGGGCTGGGTTTGCCACTGTCATTTCCAGGGCCTAAGTGAATCCCAGGTGATTTGTCTGTTTTTATTCCTTTTAGACTTCAGAACAGTTTGATACAACTGAGTGACTTGCTGGGCCATTTCAGAGTCAACCACATTGCTGTGAGTCTGGAGCCACATGTAGGCCAGACCACGTAAGGATGGCAGATTTCCTTCCCTAAAGGGCATTAGTGAACCAGATGGGTTTTTACAACAATTGAAGATAGTTTCATGGCCATTATTACCAAGACTAGCTTTCAATTCCAGTTTATTAATTGAATTCAAATTCCACCAGCTGCTGTGGTGGGATTTGAACCCATGTCCCCAAAGCTTTAGGCTGGGCCTTTGGATTACCAGACCAGTGACGTTACCACAACACCACTACCTCCCACCCCAAATGGTGGGTTAGGCTTGAGGAGCTACAGGGTCTTTTCTTATTTCCCTAGAACTGCCTCGGAGCGAAGCTGCTATTCAAGGGTCAAAAAGCTAATTCAGGAATGTTCAGCTCTATTGGTTAGACTCTTCTATTCAAGGTTTTCTACAGTGGGTCAAGTGGAGGAAGGGAGTTGGAGGTACACCCTGCAGTAAGTGACCTTGGAAACAATACAGACTCATTCCTGCAGCTACATGAATATCAGAGATGAGCAGTACCTCACGCATTCTGCATGACCAGAGATTGAATTCAGATTGATTGCCAATAATTCTTACAGTTCATTAGGATTGTGAAGGAAAGAACTTGAAACTTTGGGAATGATAAATTCTTGAATTAACTGCGTGGCATAAAACAAATTGATTACCATGCGCCAGCGTGTTGTACGATTTGCATTACTGTAGTTGTTGATAGGATACTAAATTCAACCCATCTGCTGCGGTATCTGGCATTGCAAGGGTTAATGTGGGACTGAGAAACAGAGCCGCCCACAGTGTGATGTAAGAATGCGTTTGCTGCCAATGCCGCGCGTGTGCAGTATTAATGTCGCTCCGCCATGTTTTACTGTTATACAGGTTCTCACCCTGAGTGAGTGTGAATCCGTGAAAAAGGAAACTCACACAAACCTTGACTGCAGCCGGACACATCCCCAGCTCCGAAGAGACAGGGACGTTCCCTCTGTTTTATTGCAGAGAGTGGGGAAGGGGGTCGTGTGTAGCGCAGGCCTGGGTTTGCGGAAAAAAGACATTTCTACCTGAAATCTGCTGGCACTATCCCCGAGTGTGAGATTAATACCACGTTTGTCTGATACAATATCTGATCCAATGCAAGACTGCATCTTCTGTCTCTCCAATAGAAGTTTTCTAGGTAAAACCAGACTTGACAAGTTTTCCTGGAACCAATATTTTGTCTGACGTTTGTGTCTCACAGCCCTAACTCACTCCAACACTGTCTCTCACTCCACCCTCTCTCTTTTTTTCCCCCTCGTACTGTGTAACAAAGTGGGATGCTGCTTCTGAAGAATAAACATAATTTTCACTTAAAGACTTTCTGGTGGGCTGGACACAGCAGAGTGATGTCTGCCCGGACCAGTGTGCATGCGCAGATGACCATATTGCGCTGGCAGGAGACACTGTGGTGAAACAAAGAGACACATGACTAAAATTAGGTTCAGCTGAAGACTGGACAGAGACCTGTGCAGACGAAAGCATGGAGTTAGCTCATAGCTTGGGCCATACCCTGTATATAAGTACATAGTTATCAATAAACAGTTAATGTTTAACCGTGCAGGAATCAGGACCTCTTTGTGAGACCTACTGAACTGAACACGCAATACCTGTAACCCTGGAATAATGGAAATTCCAGTCAATTCAGAGCCCTGTGTTGATTTTAACCTGTTGTGTGTTTCAGGTGGGTGGTAGAGGGGTTGGGGATTAGAGAATGGGAAATGGGGAGGGGTTGGGGATGAGGAGTTGGGGATGGGGGGAGGCCGTGAGGAGGGATGCAGTGAGTGCAGTTACCCAGGCTAGTCCTGGGTAATTTAACTCCCAGGCCTTGTTTGAATGCCACGGGTTGACTCAAATGGCTGGGAAGAGGTTGGTGAGAGGCTGTAGGCAATTGAACTGGCTGTAACTTTCAGTTCAGTGGCGGGGAGCGGGTTTCAAGAGCATTTCATGGATTGTAAAGTGGATGGAGCAGGGGAATCGAGCATCGAAGACCATGTCTTTTCTAGTGGGGTCTGAAGAAGCAGTCCTGCACCTTCAGAAGGAGATATTTCACTCACTTGGGTGAACCTCTTGGTCGTTCCCACAAGTGAACGAGCGATGAATTACAGGATAGCCGTACTGGGGTAATGAATTTAAACAAAAGACTTGCATTTACATAGCGCCTTTCACAATCTCAGAACATTCCAAAGTGCTTTACAACCAGTGAAGCTCTTTAGATGTCTAGTCACTGTTGTAATGTAGAAAATGCGGCAGTTTGTGCACAGCAAGCTCCCGCAAACAGCGCTGTGATAATGACCAGATAATCCGGCTTTTGTGATGGGCAGGATTTTGACCTTGGTGTGCGGGCGCAGTCGGCGGGTCTGGGAGCAACCGGGAAACGGGCCACTGCCTGTGATCGGCCCCTGACTATGATTTCACGCTGACTGACCACTCAACGGCGCTGAAAGGCTCAGCGCTGCCGGGGTGGGGGCAGGAGGAGGGCAAGCGCTGAAGCCAGCGGCGGGGTGGGGGAGCGCTCACAGAAATCTCCCTGAAGGTGGAGAGCTGCCTCAGGGAGCTGCAGAATTTTAAAATCAATAAAAACAATGTACAATCTGGAAACAATGTCCACATGTCAGAATGAGTCACCTCAACATACGGATGATGAACATTATGTCCACACATTTTTATCCTTTTTTAAATTAATCTCAGAAACCTCATCCCACCCTTGGATGAGGTTTCCTCAAAAACTCAAAGGCCGCCTGGCTGATTCGCCCGCCCGTCCACTGTAACATTGGACAGGCAGCGAAAAATCCCTGCGGACTGAAACTTTAATGGCCTCAGTAGGCCTCTTAATTGTCGGCTGGCTTGCTGCCGATTCTGGCGCGTGGCCACCGAAATATCGCGCGAGTGCGCAACGACAGCGGGACGCTTGCCCAACGTCATCGCGTGCTGTTTTACGCTCCAGCGTGTCGGGCACGCGCCCACACACTGAGGTCAAAATCCTGCCTGATGTTGCCTGAGGGAAACATTGGACAGGACTCTGGGGAGAACACACGGCTCTTCATCAAAGTAGAGCCATGGGATCTTTTACGTTCAACCATGTGGTGTGTAATATGACCACTGCCCCAAAACCATTATTTACATAGATGATGTGAGTACGGTAAGCCACAGTCTCCAAATGTATTTATCTAAATATCCCCCTTTTAATGACAAAGACTTGCAGGCACTATCGTTTCTAAGTTACTCCACATACATCGTCCATAAAGAAAATGGTCACTCATGAACAAAAACTGTTTGTTCTTTGTTGTCGGTTCCAATTTCATCTGTCCCTCTACACATGCATTGCGCACATGGGGCAGATTTAACGCCCTCCACTGTGGTAAGTTTGTTGGTGGCAGGTACTTAATCGGGTGGAACAGTGGCAGATGGGGACCCCACCCCTCCCCTCCCCAGCCCCAATTAAGTGTGTGGCAGGAAGGCTTGTGGACACCTTCACCTCTGCCAATTGAGGCCCCTACGGCCTCATCCCAACACAGCTGGTATTGAACCAGTGCTGGGCAGGGACTTGACCTGCTGGAAGCCCTAAAAGTAAACCCTGTTGGGGTTGCTTGAAGGCTTTGGAGGGGTCTCTCATTGTCAGGCATTCTGCGCCTGGTCAATGGGCCTGGCATTGGAAAGGGTGCAGCCCACTGAAACCCCCCCCCACCCTGCCTCTTGGTTCTGACCTCAACCCCCGCAGCTCCCATCCCACGATCTCCCTCCTGCCCATCATTCACCCGTGGTCTGGGTCCCTCAGTCAGCTTGGGCCTCAGGTTGGTGCATTGCCGGCTGCCACCCAGGTAACGCTGCCAAGCGATGAAGAGTTGCTGGACTCTGATTGGCTGGCAGCTCTTGGCAGGTGGGTATTCTGCCCCGGGGTCCTTGTTCCCAGGAAGGCCTGCTGCTGCCCAGGTAAGTGCCTGATTGACACTTAATTTGGCAAGCCTTTCTGGAAAAAAGTTGCTGTGGGACACTCACCGGCTCTCCAGCAGGCAGGTAAGACCCCCGTCACCTACATTAATCACCACCCAGGGTCTTTAAAGCATTCAAGTTTTTTTTATCGTTATGTATGCGAGTTGTTATCGGCTTTTCATCTGGTGTCTGCTGGTTCCTGGGGCAATGTGGCCTCTCTGGGGAATGTTTGTTGCCATGGCGAGTGTTGCTGTTGTGGTGATTGTTGCTGCTGATCTGTTGCATTTGTTGGGGAACAGTTGGCCTCTGGGACTGACGGTCGTTCAGTTCCTTGTTCAGTTGGCAAGATCAAATCTGCCTCATCAGCTGTCTGTTGTGAAGAAGCAGCTTCTCCGGTTGAGCGTAGGTGTCTGTGGTTGCGATGCTAGATCTGGTCATTCACTTTCACTAAGGTAACAGCCTCTCTACACAGGTCCCAAGTTGCCAAGTGGGCTGCCTTGTTGAGTGCATCGAATGTTTGCACTCTGACCGTCTCTGATGTGAGGGTATTTTGGACCAGTACGCTGAGGAACCAACTAGAGAGCAGGCTATCCTAGACTGAGTATTGTGCAATGAGAAAGGATTAATTAACATTCTTGTTTTGCGGGGTCCCTTGGGGAAGAGTGACCATAAAATGATAGAATTGTTCATTAGGATGGAGAATGAAGAAGTTGAACCTAAAACTAGGGTCCTGAATCTAAATAAAGGGAACAACGAGGGGTATGAGGCGTGAGTTGGCAATGATAGATTGGGGAACCTTATTAAAAGGGTTGACAGTGCATAGGTAATGGCTAATATTTAAGGAATGTATACATGAATTACAACAATTATTCATTCCTGTCTGGCGCAAAAATAAAACAGGAAAGGTGGCTCAACCATGACTTACAAAATAAATTAGGGATAGCATTAGATCCAAAGAGGAGACATATAAAATTGCCAGGAAAAGCAGCAAGCCTGAGGATTGGGAGCAGTTTAGAATTCAGCAAAAGTGGACAAAAAAATTGATCAAGAAGGGGAAAATGGAGTGTGAGAGTAAACTTGCAAGGAACATAAAAACTGACTATAAAAGCTTCTATAAATATGTGAAGAGAAAAAGATTAGCAAAGACAAATGTCGGTCCCTTACAGTCAGAAACGGGGGAAATTATAATGGAGAACGAAGAAATGGCAGAAGAATTGAACACATATTTTGGTTCTGTCTTCATAAAAGAGAACACATAATTTCCCAGAAATGTTAGGGAACCAAGGGTCTAGTGAGAGGGAGGAATTGAAGAAAATCAGTACTAATAAAAAAATGGTGCTGGAGAAATTAATGGGGTTAAAGGCTGAAAAATCCACAGGGCCTGATAATCTACATCCCAGAGTACGAAAGAAAGTGGCCCTGGAAATATTGGATGCATTGGAGGTCATCTTCCAAAATTATATAGACTCTGGAGCAGTTCCTACAGATTGGAGGGTGGAAAATGTAGCCCCACTATTTAAAAAAGGAGGAAGAGAAAAAACAGAGAATTACAGACCAGTTCGCCTAACATCAGTAGTGAGGAAAATGCTAGAGTCTATTATAAAAGATGTGGTAACAGGACACTTGGGAAGCATTAACGGGATTAGACAAAGACAGCATGGGTTTATGAAAGGGAAATCATGCTTAACTAATCTATTGGAGTTTTTTGAGTTTATAACTATTAGAATAGATAAAGGAGAACCAGTGGATGTGGTGTATTTGGATTTCAAGAAGGCTTTTGATAAGGTCCCACATAAGAGGCTAGTGGGCAAAATTAAAGCACATGGGATCGGGGGTAATATACTGGCATGGATTGAGAATTGATTGACAGACCGGAAACAGAGAGTGGGAATAAATGGGTCTTTTTCCGGGTGGCAGGCGGTGACTAGTGGGGTACCGCAGGGATCAGTGCTTGGGTCCCAGCTATTCATGATATATAAATGACTTGGATGAGGGAACCAAATGTAATATTTCCAAGTTTGCTGACAACACAAAACTGGGCAGGGTTGTGAGTTGTGAGGAGGATACAGGGAGGCTTCAGGGCGATTTAGACAAGTTGTGTGTGTGGGCAAACACATGGCAGATGCGGTAAAACATGGATACATGTGAAGTTATACGCTTCAGTGTGAAAAACAGAAAGGCAGAGTATTATTTAAATAGTGATATATTGGGAAATGTGGATGTACAAAGGGATCTGGGTGTCCTTGTACACCAGTCAGTGAAAGTAACTAGGCAGGTGCAGCAAGCAATTAGGAAGGCAAATGACATGTTGGCTGATCTGAGCAAAATGCTTGTCTGTCAGGATCTGTTCAGTAGTCAATGGCTTGGTATCATGTGAAACACTGCAAATCTCTTCTGGTACATGGAGAGTTATCAGTCCAAGCTATTGACATGTTTCAGCTGGGATGAGGGGATTTTGCTTAGTGCACACTATCTGGAACTGAAGATCTTCTTTCTTCCTGTTGTATTGGATCCTCAGTTTAGTTTGTCCTCTTGGGGTGAGCATTGTTCCATCACAGAGCCTCAACTTTACCATCGGCAACTTCGTTTTCAGGTCACCATCCTGAGCAACTTCACACAAGTCTGCAAAGCCCATGATGTTGCATGTAGCACTGGTGTCTATCTGAAGCGTCACATTAACTTGATGCTCTCCTTCTGCAGGCATCATTCCAACAGTCACAAACCACTCGAGACTTGAAGGCACCAACCTGTTCGAGGTGTTCAGTGATTCGTCAAAATCATCGTCTGACATCTCTTCAGCTGCCATCTTTTTGGGTTGATTATTCTTCTTTCTAGTGAAACACGTGTGTACAGTGATTCAGCTTCTTGCAGTTGGAGCACGGCTTTCCCCACGCTGGACATCCTTCCTTTTCCTCATGCAGTGTCCTCCACAATGTTTACATCCAGTAATTCAGCCTCGATCTTTTTGCTGGTCCTTCTTTAAGTTGTCCTTCCTTTTAATCATTGACATGCTTAGAAGGCTTGGTCTGCCTCTCAACATAATGCAAAACCTCATCAGTTTTCCCATCAATACTTTTCAGTTGATGATTAGCCACCTCAGAGCTTCTGCACACGTCAATAATTTTCCTGAGAGTGAGTTTCTCTTCTTAGTTGACGTTCTCTCACAGCAGGATCTCTTGCTCCTAATCCTACCTCTGATGAGATCATCTTTCAGTTGCCCAAACTCACATGATTCAGTTCGATGTCTCAGTACAGTCACATACTGATCAATATTCTCTCTCTCTCACTGAGCTCTAATGTTAAAACCAATAGTGATCATAAGTAACATTACCAGAGGGTTCAAAATGGGTCCTCAACGCCTCCAAAATTTCACACAACTTGCTTTTTTGCTCCCCAGAGAGGTTACAACACAGTTTGTAGCACTCCTTCCCCGTCACTGTTTACAGAGTTGTTACTCTTATCTGTTCAGGTTTCATCTTCAACTCCGTGGGAGTCCCATAATTTTGGGAATTGCCAATTCCCTCTCAAATCTCCCTTCATCTCCGGAGGAGCAGGTACTGGAAAATTCAAAGCCATAATGACTCACCCAGCCTGCACTGAGTTGCAGATTAAAGTTTTAATTATTCACTGCATTTTTTTTACATCTGCTGGTTCTCTTGCACCTATCAAAATCCACTCAATCCCAGCCGCTTACTCCTAACAGCAAGTTCCATGTTGCGTGTCTAATGGCTGGTGCCCAAAAGCTTTTATTTACATATCATGAGAGCAGAGGTCACATGAGTGAGGCAAGCCACAGTGTACAAAGGTACTTACCCAAACAGGGCCCATGGTTTAATGTCTCAGCAAAAAGACAACACCTCCCCCTGATAGTGCAGCACTTCCTCAGCACTGCACTGGAGTGTTACCACCCAAGTGAGAACCAAAAGTGCTGCCAACTTTCTCCAAGAAGTTGCCCTTGGCCACAGTTGCAGGTGTTGCTTGGCATGTTTGCCTGTCTATCCGTTTCAGGCCAGCGCCAACGGCTTTTGAAACAACAGTCCGAGAGGACTGGAAAATCGCTAATGTAACCCCCCTGTTTAAGAAGGGAGTGAGGCAAAAGACGGGAAATTACAGGCCGATTAGCCTGACCTCGGTCGTTGGTAAGATTTTAGAGTCCATTATTAAGGATGAGATTTCAGAATACTTGGAAGTGCATGGTAAAATAGGGCAAAGTCAGCATGGTTTCATCAAGGGGAGGTCATACCTGACAAATCTGTTACAATTCTTTGAGGAGGTAACGAGTAGGTTAGACAAAGGAGAGCCAATGGATGTTATCTACTTGGACTTCCAGAAGGCCTTTGACAAGGTGCCGTACAGGAGGCTGCTCAGTAAGATAAGAGCCCATGGTGTTAGAGGCAAGGTACTAGCATGGATAGAAGATTGGCTCTCTGGCAGGAGGCAGAGAGTTGGGATAAGGGGGTCCTTCTCAGGATGGCGGCTGGTGACTAGTGGAGTTCCGCAGGGATCAGTGTTGGGACCACAGCTTTTCACTTTATACATTAATGATCTAGATGAAGGAACTGAGGGCATCCTGGCTAAGTTTGCAGATGATACAAAGATAGGTGGAGGGACAGGTAGTATTGAGGAGGCGGGGAGGCTGCAGAAGGATTTGGACAGGTTAGGAGAATGAGCAAAGAAGTGGCAGATGGAATACAACGTGGGGAAGTGTGAGGTCATGCACTTCGGTAGGAAGAATAGAGGCATGGACTATTTTCTAAATGGGGAGAGAATTCAGAAATTTGGAGTGCAAAGGGACTTGGGAGTCCTAGTCCAGGATTCTCTTAAGGTTAACTTGCAGGTTGAGTCGGTAGTTAGGAAGGCAAATGCAATGTTAGCATTTATTTCGAGAGGACTGGAATATAAAAGCAGGGATGTGCTGCTGAGGCTTTACAAGGCTCTGGTCAGACCACATTTAGAATATTGTGAGCAATTTTGGGCCCCGTATCTCAGGAAGGATGTACTGGCCCTGGAGAGGGTCCAGAGGAGGTTCACGAGAATGATCCCAGGAATGAAAGGCTTAACATATGAGGAACGTTTGAGGACTCTGGGTCTATACTTGATGGAGTTTAGAAGGATGAGGGGGGATCTGATTGAAAGTTACAGAATACTGAAAGGCCTGGATAGAGTGGACGTGGGGAAGATGTTTCCATTAGTAGGAGAGACTAGGACCCGAGGGCACAGCCTCAGAGTAAAGGGAAGACCTTTTAGAACAGAGATGAGGAGAAACTTCTTTAGCCAGAGAGTGAGGAATCTATGGAATTCATTGCCACAGAAGGCTGTGGAGGCCAGGTCATTGAGTGTATTTAAGACCGAGATAGATAGGTTCTTGATTGGTAAGGGGATCAAAGGTTACAGGGAGAAGGCAGGAGAATGAGGTTGAGAAACTTATCAGCCATGATTGAATGGCGGAGCAGACTCGATGGGCCGAATGGCCTAATTTCTGCTCCTATGTCTTATGGTCTTACCATCTTAACGTGTGCGGCACTTTACTGCGAATATCCTCAGCAATCATTTCAGCGTTCCCCATGGCTCGGTGAGTTAACACATTCACTGAGTTAAAAGGCCCTGGGTTCAAGTCCTGTTCTGGAGACTTGAGTACATAATTTGGACTGATCCTTCAAGACAGTACTGAGGGAGCATGGCACTGCTGAAGATGCTGCTTTTCAGATGAGATGCTAAAGCAAGGCCCTGCCTGGCATTTCAGGTGGATGTAAACGATCTCAAAGCATTATTTAAAGAAGAGCTGAGGATTGGTGTCCTTGCCAATATTTATTCCTCAGCTAACGTGACTAAGACAAGTGCTGCGGCCATTATCACATCCCATGAAAGAATAGAAAAAAATGCTGCTTTTGGGAGCTTGCTGTGACCAAATTGATTACTTAATTTCCTATATTAGAGCGGAGATGACACTTCAGAAGTATGTCATTGGTTGTAAAGTGCCTTGAAGATGTCCTGAGATTTAAAAAGCTCGATAAAAATGCAAATCTTTTTCTAAAAACCATCTGCTCTTCGAGACATTGGTTACCCTTTGCAGCGGTGACCACTGAGCTCCCTTTAATCCATTTGTCTGTCAGCCGGTGTGAAGCTGGGCCATACAGGTTATGTGGGTGTTGGATTTGGGTTTTGGCCTCTCCTGAGTTGAGGGATCTTAGCCTAGGCAGAGCTGCAGGGGGCATCACACAACGAGAGGTGGTACAGAACCCAGCTCTCCAGCTCCTGTCTGGTAACCAACAGCCTCTGCTGAAAGAGAGGTGGGAAGGTGAGGCCTGGGAAGGTAGGGCTGGGCTGCGAAGCCTGCCATGGTCGCACAGCTGGCTGCCACTCATTGTCTGGGTTCAAATGTTTGTTTTTGATTCTTTCAATGGCACGTGGACGTCGCTGGCCAGGCCCATATTGCCCATCCCTAACTGCCATTACAGGCAGTTAAGAGTCAATCACGTTGCTGTGGGTCTGGAGCCACATGTAGGCCAGATTAGGTAAGGATGGCAGATTTCCTTCCCTAAAGGACATTAGTGAACCAGATGGGTTTTTACAAGAATTGATAATAGTTTCATGGCCATCATTACTGAGACTAGCTTTTCAATTCCAGATTTTATTAACTAAATTTAAATTCCACCAGCTGCTGTGGTGAGATTTGAACTCATGTCCCCAGAGCCTGGGCCTCTGGATTACTTGCCCTTTGGCCATTGTCTTGGGGTAATTTTGTTGTTCACGGTTCACCCAGTACAGTCCAGCAATCTTACAATGTGTGGTTCTGCTCCTTATTTTATTGTGTGCAGACTGCAGAGACAGTCATAAGTGTTCAGGTGATGTACATCCCTGGCACGGCCAGTGACATGTATTTGACATCGTTTTGAATCTTCCAGTAGTCCCTCGGTGTGAGATCGAGCATTTCCAAGCTGAGCTGATTACATTTGTGAAGTGATTGAAGGAGGTGATCAATTGTCCTGACACTAAATTGCTTTCTGCTGTGTCAGGGCCTAAAATTACTTTCCCCCCCTCCACCTTTTTTTTCATTGACCTTAAACCTCAAACGGGACTGAAGGATTCTAGCAGCAGCAGTGCTGAACACATTTAACAGACTGTTCCTGACATTCAACATGTCACAGAAACTCTGCACTATACATAAGGAGACACAACTGTCTCACCCCACACCATGTCCTGCCTATTTGTCCGCTGACCTCATGGTTTGTGGCCGGTCCCGATTGTGTTTCAAAAAGATGCAGCGCAGAGCCGGTGCACCAGGGTGACCCCACCACCCCCACCATTACCCCCCCACCTCCCCCACCCCCGCTCAACACCCCCTCCCCGCAGCCCCACAAGAGATACTCAGGCTTTTCAACCTTGAGGGGAGAATCCTGAGAAGTCACCTTACCGAGGTGTACAGGGGTGTAACAAGTTCATAACACGGCCAAACAGGTTGAGTATCAACCTGCAAATCCTTCCAACACACGCCAATGGCAGGGGGTAAGAGCGGGAGGGATTCCTGGTCAGCCATGTGATGGAATGAAAATTGGAGGCTCTACCATCACCACCCATAGCTGGGGTTGCCAACTGTGATTAAGTCCATTCCTAGAGGTTTCATCATATGACTTGTCCTCCACCCCCGCTCTCCAGCCGTTCACTCATCCTCGTGACATACTACCTTCCTACGCCAATTGGAAAGCGAAAAATCTCATGACCTCATTGGATAACGCTGGACTGTCAGCTAAACAGTCTTTATCCCCACCCCATTTTCAATATTTTTATATCTGGCAAAAAGAAATTTTCAAAGAAAATGACAAAATAAAACAATCTTTTTTTTAATGTCCCGGTGATTTGTCTCCAGGGTGGCACACAGCAGCGTCCTGGAGATTGATCTTCAATTCCTGGAGACTCCAGGCCAATCCTGGAGGGTTGGCAACCCTATCCAAAGCTCCAGGCTGCAATGTGCATGTAAAAGTGCATGTTGCCATAGCAACTCAGGTTCCCTGTGTGCACTGTAGCACACCACCACAGGAGTGTAAGTGGGAAAGATTTAATCAGGGCATTCCAAAGTGTGAGGGATGTTGATTGAGCAGATCGGGAGAAACAGTTTTCAGTGGCTGAGCTACGTGGGTAACCAGAGGTCACAGGTTTAAGGAAATTGGCAAAAGGACCGGGGCAAAGGGGAGGAGAATTCTTTTGCACAGCCAGTTGTGATCTGGAATTCGCTGCCAGAATGTTGGAGGTGGAAGCGGATTCAATGGTAACTTTCAAAAGGGATTTGGATAAATTTGTAAAAAGGAAAATTTTGCAGAACTGTGGGAATAATTGAATAGCCGTTTCAAGGAGCCAGCACGGGTCCTCTTCAGTTCTCTGTCCAAGGGCAGATCCAAACCACGGCGCTGCAGTCTCCAGCAGAGGTAGGGTAAGGAGGCAGATCCTGAATCCACCCCAGCCGGAACTGGGATTTGAACCCATGTTGTTGGTACCAATCTGATTCACACCTGCTGTCCAACCCACTAAACCAACCAGCTCCCCAAGGAGTCTGAGTTCCACCTTCCTCGGCCATCAAGCCTTGGGTGTGCGACTTGAACCCGGAGCATCTGACTCCAAGGCAGGGACGCTACCCAATGCACCACAAGACCTCTCTGGCATGGGTATGAGGGGCCAAATTGCCTCTTGTTGAGCTGTATCATTCTAACAAATCTTGAAAATGACTTCACATTGGAAATAGGACAAAGGGGTCACTGGGTTAAACTAGTAAATGGTCAATGTTGGAATGAGAGTAGGACATTTAGCTTCACATTGAATAGATTCCTTTCTAAAGTCGCGGCGCCAAATGCCTAGAATATTTCCATGAACCAACTGGAAGCCACAATGGAAGAGACTGTGTGTATGTCCTGGATGATTCACTGAGATAGGATGAATGACTTTCCTTGTCTGTAATTATCTTATGAAGCCAGAGGCCATGGGTGTTCCCTGAGTTTGGGTGAGCACAATCTCATACACTCTGTGACAATGGACTGAGTGGGAGTAGCAGTGAAAGACATGGAGAGAAAGAAAGACTTGCATTTATATAGCAACTTTCATGGCCTCAGGATGTTTCAAAGCGCTTTGCAGCCAATGAAATACTTTTGAAATATAGTCACTGTTTTAATATAGGAAGCGTAGCAGCCAATTTGCACACAGCAAGTTCCCACAAACAGTAATGTGATATTGAGCAGATAATCTTAATTGGTATTTTTGGTTGAGGGATAAATATTGGCCAGGAAACTGGGATAACTCCTTTGAATAGTGCCATGGGATCTTTTACATGCACCTACGAGGGCTGACAGGGCCTTGGTTTAACATCTCATCCAAAAATCAGCCTCCCTGATAATGCAGCACTCCCACAGCACTGCACTAAAGTGTCAGCATGGATTATGGTGTCAACCTGTGAAGTGTACCATGAACCCACGATCTTCTGACTCACAGGCAGGAATACTAGTCACCAACCCACAGCTGACAGAATCGATGAGCAAGGAGTCAGAGAGAGAGACAGAGAGACAGACATGCTGAGATTCAGCCTGAGTGTCACTGCCATCACTGCCATCTTTCTCCTGTTCCTTCACTGTCGCTGGGTCAAAATCCTGGAACTTCCTCCCTAACAGCACTGTGGGTGTACCTACACCACATGGACTGCAGCGGTTCAATAAGGCAGCTCACCACCACCTTCTCAAGGGATGGGCAATAAATGCTGGCCTAGCTAGTGACGCCCACATCCCGTGAACAAATCAAAAAAAAAGAATCACCTTCTCTAAGCATGAATTACAGAATGAAATATGAAACGCGTGACCTGGAATAGGGCTGTGTTATTATCCTGGGAAATTCATTGTAATCTGAGTGGGCAGAGACCCATTCCAGGGGCCACCCTATCCCCCAGTGGAATCAGAAATGGATCTAGTCCCTGTCCTCAAATTGCAAACAACACCTGACATGGGGAAATGGGCCCCGGTAACTCAAAAGAAATGGGCTGGAGTCAATGTGGAGAAATGGGTCAGGGTCAACACAGGGAAATGGGTCAGGGTCAAAATGGGTCAGAGTCAACACAGGGAAATGGGTCAGGGTCAACACAGGGAAATGGGTCAGGGTCAAAATGGGTTAGAGTCAACACAGGGAAATGGGTCAGGGTCAAAATGGGTCAGAGTCAACACAGAGAAATGGGTCAGGGTCAAAATGGGTTAGAGTCAACACAGGGAAATGGGTCAGGGTCAAAATGGGTCAGAGTCAACACAGGGAAATGGGTCAGAGTCAACACAGGGAAATGGGTCAGAGTCAACACAGGGAAATGGGTCAGAGTCAACACAGGGAAATGGGTCAGAGTCAACACAGGGAAATGGGTCAGAGTCAACACAGGGAAATGGGTCAGGGTCAAAATGGGTCAGAGTCAACACAGGGAAATGGGTCAGGGTCAACACAGGGAAATGGGTCAGAGTCAACACAGGGAAATGGGTCAGAGTCAACACAGGGAAATGGGTCAGAGTCAACACAGGGAAATGGGTCAGGGTCAAAATGGGTCAGAGTCAACACAGGGAAATGGGTCAGAGTCAACACAGGGAAATGGGTCAGAGTCAACACAGGGAAATGGGTCAGAGTCAACACAGGGAAATGGGTCAGGGTCAACACAGGGAAATGGGTTAGAGTCAACACAGGGAAATGGGTCAGGGTCAAAATGGGTCAGAGTCAACACAGGGAAATGGGTCAGGGTCAAAATGGGTCAGAGTCAACACAGGGAAATGGGTCAGGGTCAAAATGGGTCAGGGTCAACACAGGGAAATGGGTCAGGGTCAAAATGGGTCAGAGTCAACACAGGGAAATGGGTCAGGGTCAAAATGGGTCAGAGTCAACACAGGGAAATGGGTCAGGGTCAAACTGGGTCAGAGTCAACACAGGGAAATGGGTCAGGGTCAAAATGGGTCAGGGTCAACACAGGGACATGGGTCAGGGTCAACACAGGGAAATGGGTCAGGGTCAAAATGGGTTGGAGTCAACACAGGGAAATGGGTCAGGGTCAAAATGGGTTGGAGTCAACACAGGGAAATGGGTCAGGGTCAAAATGAGTTGGAGTCAACACAGGGAAATGGGTCAGGGTCAACACAGGGAAATGGATCAGGGTCAACACAGGGAAATGGGTCAGGGTCAGTTCACACTAGTGACAGGAGAGTTGGATGGAGGAAGTTCAGAACTTATGTTAAATACAGGAACTTGCAATTATACAGCACCTTACTGTAGTAAAATGTCCCAAAGCATATCACAGGAAGAAAACAATATTTGACACTGAGCTACATAAGGAGCCAATTGACAAGCTTGGTCAAAAAGAGAGATTTTCAAGACTGTCTCAAAAGGGGAAAGAGAGGTAGAGAGCTTAAGGTGAGAATTTCAGAGCTTAAGGTCTGGACAGCTGAAGGTGACATTGTGGTGATGTTTCTGGATCTAGAAGCCCAGCTTAATCACCTGGGGATACAGCTTCAAACCGCAAAAGGAATTTAAATTCAATTAATTAATCTGAAATAAAAAGTTGGACTTATTAATGGCGGCCACGAAACTATTGGATTGTTGTAAAAGCCCATCTGGTTTACAAATGCCCTTTAGGGAAGGAAACAAGGTTCAGAATACATGGGGCTGGTGGGCGAATTTGCCCTTGAAACCTTGCAAATAGCTGGTGAAAAATTCAAAACACTGGAAAAAAGGTTGCCCCTGTATATTTTGTACGGAGGAGCAGTGAGCGAAGGAGATACAGAATCTGAAATAGCTGCTCCTCCAATCACAGGTTCTCTCCCTCCCACTCTTGATACTCCTCCAGAGACAGAATCTATGATAGGAGGTGCAGGAAGGGTGGTAGGGAGGGAACCTTTGATTGGAGGTAGAAAGGCAGTTACCCAGGCCTGAGCCACTGCTGCCATGAAGTAGATCTTCGGCTGTGCTGTGCATCACATTAACCCGTCGACTTCTTTGGGAGCGGGAGGCTGGGAAGTAAAGTAGAAGAGAGGACATTCAACTGAGTTTCACTGAATCCACGTCGGAACCCAAGGTTGTATCCGGAGAGCTAGAGAAGTGATTTACTGTCTTCTGATGAGGAGAAAAGAGATTTAAGAGAGAGCAAGAAAGGACAGAGGGAGGACGCGGCCAAAGTAGGAAAGCAGTTGCATTATGAGCAATGAGCAATCTCTATCAAGGTTCTTGATTGGTAAGGGGATCAAAGGTTACGGGGAGAAGGCGGGAGAATGGGGTTGAGAAACTTATCAGCTATGATTGAATGGCGGAGCAGACTCGATGGGCCAAATGGCCAAATTTCTGCTCCTATGTCTTATGGTCTTATGGTCTATCAGTTACCAAATACAGAAAAAACACGCTTGAAAACTAGCAGAAACTAACCAACAGCTTCAAAGAAGCTGCACAGGCGATAGATAGCTGACACCCCAAGAATGACCTTGTTTATAAGTCTATGACATGTGAATACAAGAAGTTCCATAGGCTTGTTATATTCTCACTTTTATGGCCACTCATGAATTGGCCACTACAGCCACAACAGAGGATGGTCAAGGCAGAAGTGACATACACCCCGGGCGCAGTCCATCGTCTCCTGAGACGGACAGTTGCCAATTATAAATAATAATACTGGGGGGGAGAAAAACTCAAAGTACAAGGAATCCTGAAGGGGGAAATCCAGATGTTGAAGGGACAGAATCGGTGATGAATTTCTGGGGTGGGGCAAGGGTGGTGAGGGAAAGGGGGTCAGAGGATATGATCAGCTGTAAATTGGGAATTGTGTTTGGAATTAAAATTTGAGTGAAAATACCAAGGAACGAAGGAAGAATGGTTTCCTGGGCTTCTCACGTTAACTGTTTTGAATAGAGTGAGTGAAAATGAAAAAGGAGCCCCCAAAAAGTAGCCCCAAAAATCAAAAAGTAGCCCTTTACAAAATTAAGACAGGCAGTTTCTTTTCTGACAAAGAAATCCCTAACAGAAAAAAATTATTTTGGTCACTGGAAGGAAATCTGCCATCCTTACCCTGGTCTGGCCTACATGTGACTCCAGACCCACAGCAATGTGGCTGACTCTTAACTGCCAGTGATGCTCACATCCCATGAAAGAATTAAAAAAATAGGTCCAACCTATTTCCTTTGGTCCCCTTACCTAAGGAAGGATATACTTGCCATAGAGGGAGGGCAACAAAGGTACGCCAGACTGATTCCTGGAATGGTGGGACCTTTGAGGAGAGATTGAGGAGACGGTATTATCTAGAGTTCAGAAGAATGAGAGGTGATCTCATACAAAATTCTTACAGGGCTCAGCTGGGTAGATGCAGGAAGAATGTTTCCCCTGGTTGGGGGCCTCTGGAGCCAGGGGACACAGTCTCAGAATAAGGGGCAGGTCATTTAGGACCGAGATGCAGAGGGTAGTGAATCTTTTGGAATTCTCTGCCCCAGAGGGCTGTGGAATATGTTCACGACTGAGATTGATAGATTTCTACACATTAAAAACATCAAGAGATATGGAGATAGTGAGGGAAAACGGTGTTGAAGTAGAAGATAAGCCATGATCCAGTTCAAGTTTGTCCAGCCATTTCACATGGGTGGTGGGTGGGGGGTCACAATTCAACTTCTTTTCTCACTGAATGGGCTGATGAACAAATTTCAGAAAGATAAGGTTTGGCACAACATTTAACATGAATTTAAAAAAAAATCAATGTCAAAACAATAAATTGATAATTTAAAAAAAAGATTAATTAATAAAAATGACCATGAAAAGGTGCCAAATAGCAGAGTTAACCAATAAAACTTTTTTTTTTTGCCTTTTGCTTAAGAAGCAGAGCTAGAGAGAGGCAGACTAGGCCCCAAGTCCTGGTCACCAGGGAAGGGGTGGGGACCGGGATTGAGTTAAGGAGTTGGGTTTAACTAACACAAACCTTGCATTAGCCTCTGGTGGCTCACACTCCGAGCCGGCCTCAACAGAATTCAGATGAAAGTAGGGATTGGAAGCGGGCTGCCTTTCAGCCTGGGTTTTCCTCCTCTTCTGGCCTGCTTTGTGGATAGGTATTTGGAGAGAGTGGAGGAGAAGGGCAGTGTGTCCTGTGCGTGTGTGTCTCTGTGTATATGTCTATGTATGTGTCTCTGTGTGTGTGTGTGTGTGTCTGTATGTGCCCGTCTATGTCTATGTATGCTCACTCCCAGCCTCAGAGTTCTTGTTCTCACCCACTTACTCACACAGGCTCACCCAGATTCACTCAGAGTCACCCATTCTCTTGCTCACCCATACTCATTTACTCTCTCACTCAGATTCACACTCACATAGATTAATTCTCTCACTCACACAGACTCAGTCACTTACAAAGCCTCACTCACTCACAAAGACTCACTCACTCACACACATTCACCTACCCACACAGACTCACTTACTTACTCAGACCCAGTCAGTCTTACTCATAGACTCATTCACACACTCGGACTCATTCACACACTCAGACTCACTCACTCACACAGACTCAATGCCTCACTCACTCTCCACCTCGGCCCGGGAGGTTTGAGCATCTTACCGAGGAGATGTTCGGGATGCTGTGAAGAGACGCGCATCCTCGCTCCGCCCTGTTGGGGAGCTCAGCTGGCCCGGGAGTGGGAGCCAGGCAGGTGCTGTTGCTGCAGTTCTGATCCTCGTGGCCTCCCTGGCCTGCTCTGCCATCTTGACCCTTGTGCTGCTTTAGGGGGCTGGGGCCTGTGCGGGATAGCGAGAGAGAGAGAGGGAGAGCACAGCCAAAGGCAGAGAGAGCACACGCTGTGAAAACAAAAGAGAAAACACTCACGGTCCCACTCCTCGCTGCTCCACCATTCAGACTGTTTCCCTCCTGATCAGCAGGAGAGAGAGGCCTGTGATTGGGGGAGCAGCTCCTTGCAGAATCTTTCATTGAGCTTATCTGTAGTTTGACCAGTGGCTCTGCAGGCCTGATAGAGAGGCTTGGTGGGCTGGATCTGCCCCTTGGGCCGGGAGTTGGACAAGCCTGATCTAGTTAAATAGTGGAACAGGCTCAAGGGGCTGAATGGCCTACTTCTGCTCCTATTCCCTATGTTCAACAATGTTGGGAAAAAGAATTCAGGGATGGACATGAGGTTTGTCGTGGAGGATTGCAGCTTTCCAGAGGGTTGTGAGGGCTGGAGGAACATATAGAGATAGAGAGAGGTGAGGCCATGGAGGGAACCAAAAATAATAATGAGAATTATTAAAGACCTCACTCTATATTTTTATTATATATATATCCTGGCTAATCCATAAAACTATTTTTTTAATATCGGTAAAGGGTTTTAAACTGACTGAAGCCATGACTGGCTATGACTCACACAAAAGGAATTTCTGGCCTTCTGAACAGCAGCAACCTTGTTATCTGTGAAGAGGCATTAATGCCCCTGTGACTGCAGAGATCAAATCCCAAGGAGTTGTACAAAGAGCATTTACATTTCTAAGGCCAGGCTCTGGCCAATGGAGAGGATCCATCTGTGAGGACAAAGGACCCTGAAACCTCCTTTTTGAGATTATTAATGGATGAAACATTAACCATAACGAGGATCCAGACAAGGAATACACGTCCTTTGTCCAAGCAGAGGTGGAGAAGTGGGAGTCATGTCACACGACACCCTCTCCAAGCTGCTGGAACCTGTAATATTGCCTTGTGGAGCTGATAAAAGGCTGACTGCTATTTTACCAACTGTCAGGTAGCAGCAGAAAAAGGATCTGTCCAGGGTTTTGAACACCTGACCCCCTAACTATACTGTTTCTACTGGAACTTCTGAACTTCTGTACCAGCGCCTACAAGACTAATTCATCTCCGTGTGCCTGTCCCATCATGGGAGTCATCGCTACTGGGGAAGTGGATCACTGTCATGAAGCTATTAATGGACATAATATTTTGGAAACTATTTTTCTTTTAAAATAGAGGTTTAGCCTATGGGTGTGTCTTAATTGGATTAAAGCCAGCTAGTCTGGGTGCTTTGATGTGTACTAGTTTTGATATGGAAGAGAGATAGTGTGCATTTGCATTTTTTGAATAGAGCATTCAGGAAATGGGGTGAAAACTGATGCCTTTCTAGCAGATACCAAGCAACATGTTTATATTACTAATAAAATTGGTACAATGAAAGGGGTTTCATTGTTAAAAGGTGAGGTTCAAAGAGGCTGGTGATACAATGAGAATTTGAATTCAATCAGTGGTGGTAGGTATAACTTCAGTAGTTTTTGGGTGTGCAGGGCAGAGTCAATGTAAGATCAAAAGGCAGCTGTAAGCCTCCAACTGGCTCCACAGTGAGAAGAACCTCATTTTGAATTTGTAAGGTGAAAATGCCTTGCCTGGTGTCTGGTTAAGACTATGGGTTGCTGTTGCCTTAATGGAGATTAGTTTGGGAATTTGTTAAAAGTTAGGATATTAGTAACTTGTAGCCATGTGTATATATATTTTTAACCTGTGTAAATTAATAAAATGTTTCAATTAGTTTAATGTAAAACCTCTAGAACTGATGGTCTGATTCCTGAATTTAGAGTTGCATCTCAAACATAACACTTAAAATTATAGGTTATGACAGTTGTTTAAAGTTTCCCTCTGGGATTTTTGAATAACTCAGCTTTACCAACTACATCGGTCATAACAATTACCCAGCATCAACTTCAGCCTGCCGACCTCTGTGAAGGAATACACCATTGGACTTTTGATTCTGGACTCTGGACTCACATGAAACAAAAATTCTTACTTTGTCTGTGGTCTTTGCCCTGTGCCTCGTTGTGTTCTCTATCCCACCTTTACTGTACGAATAAAAAGGAGGTTACGTTGTGACCCTCCCTCTTGTGTTTCAGTTTGTGAAAATAAATTAACCCTTTTAGTTCATCTTATCTTGAGTTTGCTGTGGGATTGTAAATAGAGAAATGGATGCGGTTGGTGGGCAGGAGAAAAGACCAAGTGGCCTTTGGATTTTTTAGGAAACCTCATCCACGGGCTGGATGAGGTTTCCAACAGCTGTTAAGAATTAAATAAATATTTTAACATTTCATTAATAATACGTCCCTGCTCATGTGACAGAGGCACATGAGGGGGCATGTTTTTTAACATTCTAAAATTCTTTATGTTTAATTTTTAAAATCTTCATCTCCCTGAGGCAGCTCTGTGCCTGGGGGAGCTTTTCTTGTGCGCACCCGCGCGCATGTGCAAAGTTCCCCGCTCGCCCTCCTCCCTCTGTCCACACAGGCAGTGCTGAGCGCTGCAGCAAGCGTTTCACGCTGGGTGGGCATTAATTGACCCGCCAAGCGCGAAATTGCAGTCGGGCCCCGATCCCAGGTGGCGGTCGGCTTCCCCGCCGCTCCCGCTCGCTTACCCCAGCCAAGCCCACCCGATAAGGGCAAAATCTTGGCCCTGTAGCTGCTCCGCCAGTTAGTAAGGTCAGTAAGGTCACACTGAGCTGATTGTGGTTTTAGCTTCATTTTCCTGTCTGGCCCTCCCCCCCCCGCCCCAGCCCCAGTTTCATGGTGCTGGTTTGGACTAATTTCACCCCCACCATTTGGGGAGACAGTGGTATTGCAGTAATGTCACTGGGCTAGTAATCCAGAGGCCCAGGCTAATGCTCTGGGGGCACGGTTTCGAATCCCACTACGGCACCTGGTGGAATTTAAATTCGATCAATACGCTGGGAATTAGAAACTAGTCTCAGTCACGGTGACCATGAAACTATCATCGATTGTCATAAAAACCCATCTGGTTCACCAATGTCCTTTAGGGGAAGAAATCTGCCATCCTCACCCGGTCTGGCCTACATGTGACTCCAGGCCCACAGCAACATGGTTGACTCTTAACTGCCCCTCTGAAATGGCCTAACAAGCCACTCAGTTCAAGGGCAATTAGGGATGGGCAACAAATTCTGGCCTGGCCAGTGATGCCCACGTCCCGTGGGGGAATAAGAAGTGCTGGGCCTGGCAAGCGGCCGCACGACTACTCAGATGTAAAGGGGTGAGGAAAGGTAGTTAAGAAATACAAAACAGAACATTTCTTTGTTGGTAGGATGACAGTAACGGGATCTCGACTGCCAGAAGCCGCAGACTGGAGCTTACAGCTGATTTATTGCCACTTTCAGCTTACCAGCCAAAAAAAAACCACACAAAAGGTCAATAGGTCAGTGTGGGAGGTGATCTCGGGTGAGATGTGTTCTTAGGGGAGCAATAACGTTGCAGCAATGAGTATGAGGGAGAGGCGTGCATTGTAATTAGACAGGCAATATCAATTTAATGGTGAGACTGTCGATTCATCACACTGCTGTTCTCAGTTACTGCCGCAATGCCCCCGCTCTTTGCTGGTCAGTTATTGATTGGCACACCCGACCTACCTTTTTCCTGTCTTCCTATCTGTGGCCGTTTGCCTTATTGATACGGTCCCACAGATGGGTTTTTATGCATCTACCCATCGCATGCCCAGCCCCCTCAATGGCACCCCCCCACACCCCCACCACCCACTCACCACCCACCCACCCCCCCCCCCCCCCCCCCCCTCCCCCCACTACCTCTAAAGAGCAAACCCTGTTAATCATGTCAGTTGTGGCTCAGTGGGGAAATCCTCTCAGCTCAAGTCCCACTCCAGAGACTTGAGCACGAAAGCGAGGCTGACAGTGCAGTGGAGCACTGAGGGAGTGCTGCCCCATCAGAGATGCCATCTTTTGGATGAAACCTTAAACCAAGGCATTGTCTGACCTTTCAGGTGAACATACACGGCACTTCGGTGCGAGTTCCGAGAAGAGCAGTGGAGCTCTCCCGGGTGTCTTGACCAATATTTATCTCCTAGCAAAACCACGGAACGGTCTTGTTGTTTGTGGAACCTTGCTGTGTCACGTTTCATTGACTAACATGGAACCTACAGCACAGAAACAGACCATCCGGCCCAACCAGTACATGCTGGTGTTTATGGTCCATTCAATCCTGCCCCTCCCTTTCCTCATCTAAATCCGTCAGCAATACCTTCTGTTCCCTTCTTGTTAGGCAAGGGAATCAGAGGTTATCGGGGAGAGATGGGAATATGGAAATCGAAACACAATCAGATCAGCCATGATCTTATTGAATGGCGGAGCAGGCTCGAGCGGCCGAATTGTCTACTCCTGTTCCTACCTCTTATGTTCTTCTGTCTCATATTCTTTCCCTTTAAATAGAGCTACACTACCTGTGGTATAATGGGTTAATAGGGTATTTATGGTAATGAGTTATTGATGTATATCACGATATAATAGTGACACCAGCAGTCATGCGCTATCGACTCTGTAGAGCAGACGGAACAGTCTGTACTCATGAGAGACATACCTACTCTGTAACCTATCTTACATCTCGTGTTAATAAAGCAGTATGAAGTAACTACCTGACAAGAGTTAGTTAAGATAAGATAGACTGTGCAACCAACATACTATTCACCCCAACTACTCCCTGTGCTGGCAAATTCCACATTCTCATCACTCTGGGTAAAGAAGCTTGTTTTTAATTCCCTGTTTGATATCTTGATGACAATCTTACATTGATGACCTGTAAGTTTGTTCTTCTCTACATGTTAAAACATTCTCTCTGTATCCACTCTACCAAAACCTGTCATAATGATAAAGGCCTCTGTTAGGTCATTCCGCAAGCTTCTATTTTCCTGGGCAGGGATCGGTAACCTTTCAGACGTGGCATTTTAAGTCTTCATTTATTCACCCTAATTTAAGGCTTTTGGTGCCAGTAATACATTTTAACATTTATAAGGTCTCTGGATATAATTAAACTATGGTTGTACATTCCATAAATAAGGTTTTTAAAATGCTTAATAAGCTTCGTTTGAGATTAAATTAAAATGCAGATCTTACCAGTTCAGTGTGATCCTTACCCTTCTGAGTCTTCTGATGTCTGGCATGAATTCAGAACCTTCAAACTGCGCATAGGCTTCTGAGTGATCAGTTGTTAACCGGCCCCTGGAGGGACAGAGGACTGACTTCACCTGGGAAAATACCTGCCCACACAGGTATGTGGATCCAAATGCCTAAAAGCATTGATCGCTCTCGGTGGCTTCAAGTGCACTCCGCACATCTCTCAACTTGGATGCCCACAATTCCGCTTTGTGAAGAAAGGTTTTCTCCTGCTTCGTTTGAAAACGCCGTTGAACACTTGGGAGCGGAATATTCCGGGCCCATTGGCGTCGTGGCGGGTATGAGTGGACAATACGCCGGGAAGGCCCCCAAGTCAGTTTCACGTCGTTGTGAAACCAGTTTGTGATTGTCCGCTCTGCCCGTCAATGGCGGGCTGCCTTTCCCACCACCGGACATCGGCGGCTTCAGTTTAATACATTCGCGTATCGTCATAAACCCTGCTCACCACAATAATCCCCTCAGGTCAAATTTACAGCCCACGTTGGCGGGAAAACACACCGGTGCACAACACCTCTCCACAAGTGTGACGTGGAGCAGTTGGAACTTATCGTCAGAGCCTTGCTCACATTGTGGACATCCGAGGAGCAGAAGATGCTGGAGTCCGACAGCAACTAGACCCTGGAGGAACACGTGCGTCGCATGCTGAGCGGATTCTCAAAGCAGCTCACGGAAGGTGGAAAGTCCCTTTGAAGGTCCACTTCAGGACTTCAGTGCCTTGGCCGTGGTCGAGGGGGTGGAGAGGAAGGTCTAGGTTTGACTGGGAGAGGAAGGTGTTCCAGGGTGGGGTGTGAGGTTGGGAGGTGGGAAACGGTGTGGGGGGGGGAGTGAGGTTGGGAGGAGGGGGAGAGGTGGTGTTGGGGGGGTGTGAGGTTGGGAGGGGGAGGGAGTACAGGGGAGGAGGGTGTAACGGGGGAGAATGTGGCAACTGAGCAGGTAGGTGTAAGGGGGGAGGAAGGCGAAAGGAAGGAGTTAGGAGGGGGGATGTTCTGATGGGGGAGGGACTTTGGATGGAGTAAGTAGGTCAGAGGGAGGCAGGACTTGGGGGGCAGGAAGGAGTTTGCAGGGTGTAGGAAGGAGTCTGGGTGGGGAAGAAGGAGTAGGGGGGGAAGGGGTGATGTCTAGGTGAACATGCAAGGGAGGGGCCTGCGGAGACGATGACTGGGGAGTGAAGTGAGGGTGGATGTGGTAGGACGGAATGATGAGTATGAGAGGGGGCAGAGTGAGTCAGAGGGGATGCGATGGCTGCAGTAGAAGGGACAGCGAGGGTGGTTGGTGGGGACTCAGAGGCAGACACGGACCCTGGGGGTGGGGAGGAGGAGGTCAGTCAGGTCAATGTGGATGGGGGTGGGATTCTCAGGAAGGTGGGGAATGTACATGTTCACCTGGACATCCTGGAAAGAAAAGGGTTCTGGCTGGTAGGTGACGGTGGGGAGGTGGAAGGTGATGCTGGGGGAGGGTCAACAGTGATGGGGGAAAGGACATGGGTGACTGGGGGAGGGGAAAGGATGGGGGAGCTAAAGACATACTTCACCAGTATCGCCTTGCAAAATCAAAACTGAGCGGAGCCTCGTGTTGGACAGGAACAGGTGCTGCCTGGGAGTGCGGTCAGTGGGTGGACGGAGATACAGGTCAGGCTCAGATGGACAAACTGAAAGAGAATCTCAGCAGCAGCACTGAAAATACTCAGGACATTGAGCTGAGTGTGATGGAGGAAGGGTCCGTGTGTGTGGGAGAGGCTCACACGAGGCTCTGAAAGGCCCTGCCACACACACACTCTCCCTCCAGAATCACTCATGGGCTGGCTGTGTGTAGCTGACCTGCTAGTGGGGGGGATGCAGGGGGAAGACTCACGAAACCTGTAAATGAAGCTAAAAGACACCATTACACGTCAGTGAAAGTGAATATATCCTCAGATTATAAAGTGATCCGTGCAACCACTTGTGATCAGAATGTATTCACCTGTGTAACCAGAAGAGAATTTCTTAACATTTCTCAGCCTATCTCTGATTCTAGGTGCTGCCCTGACATCTGCAGCAGGGGTGGAGACAGCCTGTGCAATGATTGGCCCTGTTGCCTCTAATGACTTTGGTATGGGTCCTCTGGAGAGCCGAGGCCTTGAGGGCCCTGACTTGCTTTGTCTGTCCTCCTGTGGGCCAGCTGCTGCCTCTGAGGTGACCGAGGACGAGGTTGAGGGGGTCACAGGCAAAGGGGACTCAGAGGGAGAGGACAACCTCTGAGATTCCTGAGTGGATGACCCAGGTGTCCAGCTGCTTGATTCCTTGAGCATCTGGAGGGATGTCGAGGTGTTCTGTTTGCCTCTCGCATTGTCACTGCAGGACCTCACCCATGGCTACCTTAATGGAGTATAGGTTCTGCGTTCTGCTGGACCAGGGTCTCCATGGCGTCCACCATCCTTCCCATGGAAACCTCCATATGCGCACATGTGGGCACCACTTCATCAGAGAGCAGGCAGACGCACTCCTCCAACTCACATGCCATCTATTGAGAGCTTCCAACAGCTCTGCATCATGTTCCCCCACCTTCTGCTGACTCTCCACGATGAGTTGGAACGCCGAATCCAGAGGCTCGTCATCTGACTTGGACCTCACAGTTGCCTCTTCCCCAGCAGTCCTCCGAGTGCTGGGGGCTGAACCTGCCTCTTCCTGATGTGGACACGTTTCCGTGCGGTGACCACCAGACTGTGAACCCGAGCCTGCTCTAGATCTAGGTCCCACCGAGGTTTGTGTCTCTGCACTGGTGCAGGGTGTGGGTAAGCGCTGTGACAGGTCTTCCAGGCTGCTTATTTCCTGCTCTCCAATGGAGGAGGTGTCCTCTTGGCTGGAGGTGAGGATGTGGATGGAGCTGAGGGACTGGCTGGCTGAGGGTGTCGGTCATTTGGCAGAGCTCCCTGTGAACCAAAGTAGAGATAATTGGTTTATGGCAGCAGAGTCAAAAGCAGGAGAGAGAGCACTCAGAGTTACGTTGAGAGAGGGATGATGTGGTGCAGGATCCTCACGTGGGTTTTCACTGCCGACCTCACCGTCACCGTAGGCACGGTCCACATCCTCACCAGTCAGCGCAATGGCCACTCCTCAAAGTGAGTAAGGGGTCTAATGTGGGCCACTCCACCCCCCGGGTCTGGGACCTCTCCATACAGCTGTGAGCCAGCTTCTCCTGCATGAAAACAGATGGAGAGAATGTGAGCAGGATGCATGGCACTGTGTGGAATGTTGTGTGATGAGTGGAGCCATGGACGGGATGAGGATGTGAGCTGCAGAGGATATGAGCCTGATGGAGATGTGAGGGTGTGGGTGAGAGACAACATTGTTGTCCCTTGAGGTGTGAGATGCCTGTGGATGTGTGATGGGTTTGTGAGTGTGTGAGTTGAGAGTAATGAGAACAGTGACTTACCCTGCGGAGCGGAGGAGATAATTCACCCTCTTCCTGCACTGGGTGGCTGTCCCCTTTCGCAGGGGTATTGGCGCTGACCACTGCCTCCCATGCTGTCTTGGTGACCTTGTTGGTCTTCGTCCAGAGTGCGGGTAGAAATGAACGGACATCTGAATTTGCTTTCTTTAGGAGCTGACATTTTGTCAAATGTACCCCTCAAGTTACAGTGAAAAGAGTCTCGCTGGACACAATGAGTAACACCGTGCGCTGTTCCACAGTATGTGATACTGATGGAAGCAGCAAATCGGGACTTAAAAATAACTCAGTAACGAATAAAACACAAGCATTTACAATTTAAATTCTATACATCTTTTGTCAATGTAACACACCTCCTCGGGATAAGTCAATGACAAAATATTAGATTGAGAACTTATTGTGTTGTTACTTGGCCTAGCAGCGTGAGTGCCACTCAAAATCATCTCCTGCATGCCATAGGTTGCCAGTCCCTGTTGTAGAAGAAAGAGCCCAGCTTGTTCACCCTTCCCTGATAGATATAAACTCACCATCTGGTATCGGCCCTGTAAATCTGTTTTGTACCCTCTCCAGTGCCTCTATGTCCTTTCTGTGATATGGAGACCAGGACGACACACAACATTCCTATTGTGGTCTAACCGAGATTCAGTACAAATTTAGCACAACTTCTCTACTTGTAACAGTGACTTACGTGTCAACAGTTCTGGTGACAGGTCACAGATCTTTAACTCTGTTTCTCTCTGCCAGGCCTGCTGAGTATTTCCAGCGGTTTGTGTGTTTATTTCAGATTTCCAGCATTCGCGGTGTTTTTCTGTTGTATGAGTGTTTGATTCACTGTCACTTCTCTTCTCCGAATGCCCACCTTCTCTCTGACGGGATTTTAATTGATCTCTCCTACCACGTTCACGCTCAGTGCTTTCGATTTCCTTCCTTGTGTTTGATCATGCATCTGCCAAAACTCATTTTCACATTTCCATCCTCAGCGACTGTCCCCAGCTCTGACTTATTCCTTGGATTCCAAATGAAATTCCACCTTCGTTTTTCCGATCCACCCATGATTAGATGTATCTGAGACATTCTAAAATCCCCCGAAGAGCTGTTTCCACCATATTCGGAGATCGACACCCCAGTGCCATGTGCTGCCAAGTGCACGCTCTCGACCTCTCTCTTAAGCAGCGCCGACTCACTCTGTCTCAAAGCTGGTCCACTGTTTCATTTCAACTTTTCATCTCATTCGGCCTTTTAAGAAAAGAACATTTTATCTTCCTTTCGGGTACGAAGGAAGCTCCAACAACTCACAAGTACCAAGATACTTCTCAACCCTTCCTCCCCATCGCTTTTCTTTGACTCCGTCCCTACTTCGAATCTTACCTCTTGCCATGTATTAGAACCATAGAAAGGTTACGGCGCAGTAAGAGGCCATTCAGCCCATCGTGTCTGTAACGGCCAAAAAAAGAGAAAACAGAAACTAGCCGCTCATTTTTAATCCCACTTTCCAGCACCCGGTCTGTAGCCTTGCAGGTTACAGCGCTTCAGATACAGATCCAGGTACCATTTAAACGAGTTGAGTGTTTCAGCCTCAACCACTAACTTAGGCAGTGAATTCCAGACACCCATCGCCCTCTGGGTGAAAAAGATTTTCCTCATGTCCCCTCTAATCCTTCTACCAATCATGTTAAACCTATGCCCCCTGGTAATTGACCCCTCAGTTAGGGGAAACAAGTCTTTCCTGTCCACCCTGTGTAGGTCCCTCATAATTTTGTACACCTCAATAAGGTCACTCCCCAGCCTCCTCTGTTCTAAGGATAACAACCTATCCAATCTTTCCTCATAGCTGCAATTTTTAAGCCCTGGCAGCTTTCTTGTAAATCTTCTCTGTAATCTCTCCAGAGCAATTATGTCCTTCCTGTGATATGGTGACCAGAACTGTACACAAAGTTCCAGCTGTGGCCTAACCAGCGTTTTATACAGTTCCAGTATTACATCCCTGTTTTTGTATTCAATACCTTGTTCAATAAAGGGAAGGATTCTAAATGCTTTCTTGACCACCTTGTCTACTGTCCTGCCACCTGCACTCCAAGGTCTCTCACTTCCTCTACCCCTCCCAATATCCTCTCATTTATTGAGTATTCCCTCGCTTTGTTTGCCCTCCCTAAATGTATTACCTCACACTTCTCTGGATTGAATTCCATTTGCCACTTTTCTGCCCACTCAACCAAACCATTGATATCATTCTGGAGACAACAGCTATCCTCTTCACTATCAACTAAACAGCCAATTTTTGTGCCATTTAGAAATTTCCCAATCATGCCTCCCACATTTAAATCAAAATAATTAATATACACAACAAATTGCAAGGGCCCCAACACTGAGACCTGTGGAACACCACTGGAAACTGTTTTCCATTTGCAAATACATCCATCAACTATATTTCCTGTCGCTGAGCCAATTTTGGATCCAACTTTCCACATTCCCCTGTATCCCATGGAACCTCACTTTCCGGACCAGTCTGCCATGTGGGACCTTGTCAAATGTCTTACTAAAATCAATGTAGACAACATCCACTGCACTACCCTCATCAATCCTCTTTGTTACTTCCTCAAAAAATTCTGTTAAGTTGGTGAGACACGATCTTCCCCTAACAAAACCATGCTGACTGTCCCTGATCAACCTGTGCCTTTCTAAGTGACAGTTTATCCTTTCTAACATAAAAGCAAAAAAACTGCGGATGCTGGAAATCCAAAACAAAAAAATACCTGGAAAAACTCAGCAGGTCTGACAGCATCGGCGGAGAAGAGCACAGTTAACGTTTCGAGTCCGAATGACCCTTCAACAGAACTAAGTAAAAATAGAAAAGTTTTCTATTTTTACTTAGTTCTGTTGAAGGGTCATTCGGACTCGAAACGTTAACTGTGCTCTTCTCCGCCGATGCTGTCAGACCTGCTGAGTTTTTCCAGGTACTTTTGTTTTTGTTTTGCATCCTTTCTAACAATTTTCCCACCACCGAAGTCAGAGAGACCAGCCTATAATTTTCTGGCCTACCTCTCACACCCTTTTTAAATATTGGTTCCTCCAATCCTCTGACCTCACCTGTATCTAGTGAGGATTGGAAGAGAATCCTCAGAGCATCCTCTATTTCCTCCCTGGCTTCCTTTAATAACCTGGGATACAATCAATCTGACCCTGGTGACTTATCCACCTTCTGGGATGTCAGTCCCTCCAGTACTTCCTCAGACACTATGCTTATTGTATCTAATATTTCACACTCCTCCTCTTTAACTAGAACGTCTGCATCATCCCTCTCCTTAGTGAAGTCAGAGACAAAGTACTCATTGAGAACCCTGCCCGCATCTTTTGCATCAGAACACAGGTTACCATGTACATCTCTGGTAGGCCTCACCCTTTCCTTAGTTATTCTCTTGCTCTTAATGTACTGGTAAAACATCTTTGGGTTTTCTTTGATTTTACCTGCCAATATTTTTTTGCATCCTCTCTTTGCTTTCCTAATTTCCTTTTTTACTTCACCCCTGTATTTTCTATACTCTTCAAATTCATGATGCCCTCCAATCTCCTCCCCTCCAAACAACCAGTTCTGATCAAAGGTCACAGACCTGAAACGTTAACTCTGTTTCTCTCCCCACAGCTGCTGCCAGACCCGCTGAGCATTTCCAGCATTTTCTGTTTTTATTTCTGTTACAGACTTGGGACGGTGGTTTAATTTAAACAGCCCTGATTTCTCCTCTCACTACCTGTCCGTAAACGGAAAGGTGGTTTTGATTTCTGATTTCCTCCTTTATAAGTGGAGGCACAGTTTCCCCAACCCTTCAGCTTGGAGCGATCCAACCCCCTGTTAATAACCCCACAGTAAACTCAAGATAAGGTAAAATAAGAGGGTTGGTTTATTTCACACACACACACAAAATGGGGGAAAGGGGTTTTGCAACGTCTGCCCCTTTTTGCACTCATGCAATAAAAGTGGGATAAGGGAAAGAAAGAGGTAAAGGCAAGATCACAATAAAAATAGGAGTTATGGTTTCACGTGAATCCAGAGTCCAGAATCAAAAGTCCAGTGGCGTAATCCTTCAGAGGTTAGCCGGCTGATGCTGTTGCAGGGTGATCTGGCTTTCCAGAAGTGAGGACTTCCACGATGGGAGAAGGCATGTAGAGATGATTGAGTCTTATAGGCACCGATACAGGAGTTCCAGTAGTTCACAGTGTAGATAAGGGCCAGGCAATGCACCTGGACAGAACTCATTCTGCTGCTACTTGTTAGATGGTAAAATGGTAGACTGCCTGAGCTCAGTTCCACACGGCAATATTACAGGTTCCAACAGCTTGGGGGAGGTCGTGTGACATACCTCCTACTTCTTCTCCTGGGTGTTGGACAAAGGATGTGTTTTTCCAGGCCTGGAATCTTGAGGTGTTTAATATAGGATTCAGGGTCCCTTTTGTCCTTTGCAGACGTACCGTCTCCATTGTCTGGTGCTCTGCCTTAGAAATGTAAAGGGTGTTGGTGCATTTTCTTTGGAATTTACAGTTATGGGGGCTTTAGCGCCTCATTAAAAGGAATAAGGTCCCAGCTGGTATCTGAAGGTTAGAAATTCCTCTGGCATGAATCATGGCTAGTCAGGGTAAAGCCTTGGCCCATTTTAAAAATAAAATAGTAATTTTATAAAGTAGCCAGGTTGATGTAGGTATATATATTCCTTCCTGTCTTCTGGCTGGGACACTTCAAAAGTATTTCCTTGGTTGTGACGCGCTTTATGAGGCCCTGCGATTGTGAAATGCAAATAGAAATGCAAATACTTTCTCTCTTGGAAGTGCGCGCTACATACATATTTAGCGTAATATAGATGTGTATCGGTGATCGTCTGCTCCTCCATGGTATGACTTAGACCATCTACCACTGGTTTTCCATAGAGGCGCATGGGCGGAAAACATGAGGAAAATGTGAAGTAAGAGAGAGGGCATGAGCCAAGGGTGGGGAAGATCCAGGAATGTGGATACCCAGGGGGCGTGGGGACCAGGGACAAGGGCAACATCCTGCATTCTGATGCCATTGGGATCATTTTTTTAATTTCAGTCATTTAATGGGATTGTCTTTTAATTCATTCCTGGAATGCGGGCGTTGCTGGCTGGGCATTTATTGCCCATCCCTAATTGCCCCTTGAGAAGGTGGTGGTGAGCCGCCCTCTTGAACCGCTGCAGCCCATGTGGTGGTGTGATACACCCGAGCAGCAGTTTCTGTGGGAACGAAGCTGAACGGATGTTAAATTAATATTAAATTAATTTCATGTCCAGAAAATAATATAGCCCACTATGACTCATACTTAAATCGCACTTTCAATCAACAATCATTCCATAAATCAATGAACGAAGGTTTTTTTTAAAATTCATGAACTTCAAGCAAGGTGCCCTGCTCTGAGCATTTTCTCACCACACACTGTTTATAATTTGTTTTCTTCACCATCATTTGGATCATCAGTCACAATCCTGCAGCCACTAGTCAATGGAACTGAATACTGAGCTGGGAGCATAAAAGACAGCCAGTTTGCTGTCTGCGGTTTCACGCCACTGAGAGAAATTACGTTTCTAGACCTTTCTGTTTTCATTTCTGCATTGTTGCCGAGTTAGAAAGATTAGGAGGATTAGATGTGGAGTTTAATGCAGATAATTGAGGACCAGGAACAGTGAGCCCTTGTGTTGTATCCGTCTGCTCACAGTCTATTGTTGTCTCTGGATGTGCACAGTTCTTCTGAGGCATATCTCATTAGCTGTGATGGATGCCACTTGGCTGAGCTGTTAGAGTGGTTCTCAACAGCAAAGACTCAGGGAGGGTATTTACTGAGATTCTGTGCTGGATCGTCCCTGCTGTAACTCGCTCCTCAAAACAGACACAATGAGCTACATTGGCAATTCAGTCAGGTAAAATCACAAGTGCCTTGTGCTGCTTAAACTGTCCAGCTGATGGATCCTGCCTCATCTGGAGGATTGGAGGCACCAGGTGAAGGACACTAGATAAATGCAATGCTTTCTTCCTTTTAACTGAAAGGGGACAGGAAAGGGAATGGAGAGAGAATCGGGATAAGGGCAAATCAACAATAAAATAAAGGCCATGCATGTGTGTTGCACCATCCCAAACAACCCATGAAGCACTTCTGAAGAGTTGTTACTATTCTAATGTGGGAATTGTAGCAGCCAACTTGCACACAGCAAGTTCCCTCATACAGTAATGTGATAATGCCCAGGTGATCTTCTTTAGCAATGTTGTTTGAGGAATCAGCGTTGGTCAGGACACAGGGGAGAACTCTCCTGCTCTTCTTTGAAATAATATCCGTGAGTTTTTTTTTAATGTCCAACTGAGAGAACAGACAGGGACCTGATTTAACATCTTATCTGAAAGATGGTACCTCTGACAGTGCAGCACTCCTGCAGTATTGCACTGGAGTGTCAGCTTCTACTTTTGTTTTCAAGTCTCTGGAGTTGAGGGTTGAATTCATATCCTTCTGACTCAGAGGCTAGAGTGCAACCCAACTGAGGCATAGTTAGCACTCAATACAAAGACATAACTTATGAAAGGAGATCACAGTCAGCTAAATGATGTATGGGGTTACCAACCCCACTGATTGACCAGGAGTCTCCAGTAATTGAAGAGTAATCTCGAGGACACTGCTCTGGGGAACCCAGGGGAAAACAAAATCACAGGGGCAATAAAAAAATCATTCTCTTCATTTTATTTGAACGCTTTATTAGTTCTAAAAATATTGGAGATGAAAAATTGCTGTTTGATCAAAGGTAGCAGTTGGGGGCGGGAGTTCATGTGATGAAACCTTCAGGAACTCATCCAACCAGAGTAGGCAGCCCTAGTGACATAACAAACGCTTGAACAGCAATCTGGAAATGGGTTATTGTACCACTGACAATTTTCCGATAAGCGTGCAATGTATCTCCCTCAGTGTTGTGTTGGGGTTACTGAGAGACCAGCGAAGCTGCGTAAAGCCTGTATTATTCGATCCATAACTGGGAACAATCTGAGGGCTAAGATCAGCCAGAACCAGATTGTGGAAGGCGTTCCATTAGCACTGCTCAATTATCAGTGAGTCACAGCTCTATCCTCCACTGTCGCCCACCCAACATCTCACCAGCTATAAACTCCTTTCCCTCTTGTCAGCTTCAAGGCCCTGAGATGTTGTTTACACATGGCCTGTTCCAAATATCTAACTCTGATTTTCTTCCTTCCAATGACTTTTTCCCCAGAAGGAGCTGGCTCTTGCAAGATTACAATTCTACAGACGTAGGCACTTTCCCAGTATCTTGCCTAAGTGGCCACATATGTGAGCCTTGTCAACAAGCTATTTGTGCTTGGATGGGGGTGGGAGGGGGTTGGGGGATGGTGCACAGGGCATGGAGGAGAGATTGCAGATTCATCACAGTTGAATCCAAGGCCAGGGAGAGATATCATGTTTATTCTGTTTCCCGGCCTCTTATTCCATCCCCACACACCCCCACCTTAACCCCCCCGCCTCTCAATCATGCATGATATTCTTTCCCCTTTCATGACTCACCAGTCAATTCACCAAACAATCACAGAAAGGCCCCAGTAAAATAATAACACCCATTGTTGGCATCTGGTTACAAATATCTTCCAGTATATATGCAGCATGGCTCATTAATATTAAGAGCAGCCATGATATAATGCAGCGTTAGTTTGTGTGCACCCTACAGGTGATCCCACCACCGCTATTAAACAGACCAGAAAGTACAAATTTTACTTTAACAGCACTGTGCAATATTGTTAATTTGACAGGAAAATATCCCATTGGTTATTTATAACACTGTGCAGACGATAACCCAGATTTGGTGACTGCCTCAGCCTCATTAACATGTTCTGCACATTGCACCATATGGACACGGTAACAGTAAATTCATATTTGGGAGAAAGATTCAATACTTGCGACCCAGATAAACTGCACAAGATCTTTTCCATTCAGTAGAATGGAGAGTGTGAGAGGAGGACCCTGGGACAGGTGGTCAGCAGCACCTAGAGGAGGATGTGAGTGGAGTACCACAAGACAGGCAGTCAGCAGCACCTAGAGGAGGATGTGAGTGGAGTACCACAAGACAGGCAATCAGCCGTTGGCCATGTTCTTTGGGAACTGGGCTGACCGATCCTTTGTCCCCTTCACTGTCAGGGCTGACGGCCTGAAGGTGCTGGGGATATGGTTCGGAGGGACCGGGGCATGCGTTAGAAACTGGAAGGAGCGAGTGGCTATGGTGAAAAGGAAACTGGGCATGTGGGAGCGACGCTCCCTCTCCATTGCGGGTAAGAACCTGGTCATCAGGTGTGAGGTACTCTCGCTGTTGCTGTACGTGGCGCAGGTCTGGCCCATTCCACACTCCTGCGCGATGGCGATCACTCGAGCCATCTTCCGCTTTATCTGGAGGTCGAAAATGGATCGTGTCCGCAGGGACGCGATGTACAAGCCTCTAGATAAAGGGGGAAAAAACGTGCCCAACATCGCCCTCATACTGATGGCCACCTTTGTGTGCGGCTGCATCAAGCGGTGCGTAGACCCTCAGTACGCAAACACCAAGTGTCACTACGTGCTGAGGTTCTACCTGTCCCCGGTGTTGCGAAGGATGGGTCTGGCCACGCTGCCGCGGAACGCTCCAAGTAGTTGGACCATGCCGTACCACCTGTCCCTGGTGGAAAAATTTATGCAGAGAAACACCTTTGACCACAAGTCCATCAGGCAGTGGTCAGCACGTAACGTCCTAGAGGCCCTGAGGGATAAGGAGAGGGTGGACCCTGTGGGATGGTTCCCCGAGCAGACTGTCAAAGTCATTTGGCAGAATGCCTCATCGCCAGAACTTTCCAACAAGCACCAAGACGTAGCTTGGCTGGTGGTGAGAAAGGCCCTCCCCGTCAGATCCTTCCTACACGCCAGGAGTCTCACCCCCTCTGCACGATGCCCTCGAGGTGGCTGTGGTGGGGAAGAGACCGTTGTTCACCTCCTTGTGGATTGTGCCTTTGCAAAGAAAGTCTGGAGAGAGATGCAGTGGTTGCTGTCGAGGTTCATCCCGAGCAGTTCTGTGACACAGGACTCTGTGCTCTACGGGCTGTTCCCAGGGACACACACCGAGACAAACATCAACTGCAGCTGGAGGATCATCAATTCGGTGAAAGAGGCGCTTTGGTCTGCCCGAAACTTGTTGGTCTTCCAGCACAAAGAGTTGTCCCCGACCGATTGTTGCGGACTGGCACAATCCAAAGTCCAGGACTACGTGCTGAGGGACGCACTAAAGCTTGGGGCAGCTGCCGCAAAGGCGCAATGGGGAAGGGTCGCTGTCTAAGACCTTTCTACCACAGCGCACCGAGAGACTGGGAACTGTTTAGAGCCCCTCGGGCTGTACAGATCAAAATGAAAGGCTGTAAATGATTGTAATATTGTTTGTACTGATGCACCTGGTGATACATTTTGTAAAAGTTTAACCTGGATTGTACCCTTGTAATGTTGTTTTTGAAATGGTTTTGAATGTGATTGAAGATTTTTATGAATAAAGTATATTTTTACAAAAAAAAAAAAAAAAAAATCAGCCGTTGTTCACTTCTCGGCCTTTTGGCTAAGATCAAGTGTAGTGTTGCAGGGGCGACACCATGGTCCTGCCAAGGCAAGGTTGGGATGGAAGGGCGATAACCAATCGCAATCCAAATCCATACCGTGGGTTACCTATCACCGTCTGAGTCACGGTGAACCACAGCGACGAAGGAGGATCACCTATGGATCGGGGCTTCTTCACCAGGAGGATCCTGTTGAAGGCGTGCGGCTTCCAAGCTACGGAGATCTTCACCCTGCACGACTCCCGCAAAGGTGGTTATTTTGACGTCACGTTCAAGCGAGTGGCAGACTGCGTCCGGCTCCTGAGGGTGTTCGAGGAGAAGAGAGACCTGCCGGAGATGAAGATCCTGACGGCGGAGCCGCACTTTTCTCTGCCGTTGCAACGGGAACGTGAGGTGATGGTGCATGTGTACAACCCCTTCGTCCCTGTCGCCGACGTGGTCACCTTCCTCACCAGGTACTTCGATAAGGTGGGGAGCGGCACCGAGATTCGAGACGACTTGGGGATCTGGACAGGCAAACGCCTGTTTAAGGTCACGCTAAAGACCGATGGTAAGGGAGCCATTTTCCACCCTCCTTCCAGTTTCGCTATCGGGGGAAACCGTGGCTACCTGGTCTACGCTGGGCAACCCAAGCATTGTCGCTCATGCGGCAAGGCTGGTCATGTGGCGGCCAACTGCAGCGCCTCCCTCTGCAAGATCTGCAAACAGGAAGGGCACCAGACAAAAGACTGCAAACAGGCCAAGTGCTGCAACCTGTGTGGCGAGGCAAGTCACCTCTACAGGACCTGCCCCAAACGCTGCCGTACGTACGCACAGGCAGCCAAAGCCGACCAGGGGGAAGCAGAAGAAAGGTTCCGTGTCACTCCAACCACCAAGGCCCCCAGGGAGCTCAACGGGACAAAGGAGGACACAGAGAGAGACAAGGTGGAGAAAGAGATTGAGGCAACAGAGAGCCAATCAACAGCACTACCCCCTGAACCTTCCAGCCCTCAGGACAGCGAATCAATGGAAGAGGAGGCAGCAGTGGAAAAGCAGCAGGGGGAGTGGCGGACGGTGAAGAACAAGAAAAGTAAGAGGGAGCGAAGAAGAAGCAAAGGCGTTTCCCAGAGAAGCGGCAAGAGGCGTCTCCCATCCGACACGGATGACAAGGGCAGCAGCTCTTCGGATGATGAAGTGCCAGAGCGGCACCGACAGAAGAGGCGGCAAAGCTCCAGGGCGTTGGAGGACGAGACACCCGAGCTCCAGAAAATTGGAGACAACAAGGAGCCCAGCGCACCCCAACTTTGCCTGCAACCTGAGGAGGCCAGTGCACCACAGCCCCTGGAATCTGGGAGCAGTGAGGCAATCATCGCACCCCAGCTCCAGGAAGCCGGGAACAGCAACCCCCCAGAGGGGGTGAGTTTTGGAGAAGCTTCTCCAGCAAAGGTCATCTCAAAACCCGCTCACTACGTGAACCTCCAGATGCCACTGGAGCAGAACACGGCCAAGGAGATCTACCTCAGCCCATCCAAAGTGAAGGAATTTGAGCTCACTACGGGTATGAAGGAGCAGACTAAAGGTCTGGGACTCTCAGAGACAGTGGGTTTGGTAGGAGAATAAATGCTTTAATATGGGTTTAAAGATTGTATCCATAAATGTGCGTAGCATTAAATCTACTACGCGATGTGTTGCGACCTTGGACTACCTAGCCAAGGTCAAAGCTGACCTGTTGTTTCTGCAGGAGTGTGCGATACCGCACCTCAGCTCCTACAGGCAATGGTCACGATGGTGGTCCCACGGGCCATCGATCTGGTCGGGCGGAAACGACTCTCGTTCCTCCGGCCTGGGTATTCTGCTGCGGGGAGGCAACTTCACCGTCTCCGAGGTCAAGGAGGTGGTGGGCGGGCGACTCCTGGTAGCAGACGTAATGTACAAGAACGCTCCACTCCGGTTAATTAACGTGTACGGCCCGGCACAAGGGGCTGAGCGGCTGGAGGTTTTTCAGCAGCTCCCACTGCTGCTGGCGACCTCCAGGCCGGTCATTCTGGGCGGGGACTTCAACTGCATCATCGATGCGGCTGGACGATCCGGCAGGGCCGGAAGCAGATTGGACGCTACGTCCAGATCCCTGATGGAAACAGTTAAGGATGCCAAGCTGCACGACGTCTTCAGCAACCCTGCAGACGGAGCGCAGCGTAGATACACCTGGTCGCGGCCAGACGGGTCCATTCGTTCCAGGATAGACTTCCTGTTTGTGTCCCGTGCATTCACAGTCAGATCCACCGACGTCAAGCCGGTGTTCTTCTCTGACCACTGCCTCCTACTGGCGGACTGCCACTTGGAGGAAGACCTGAGGGTGGGCAGGGGGGCATGGAAGCTAAATGTGCAACTGCTGACCCCAGAGAACATTGAGGAGCTCAAGAGGGATTACAAAGGTTGGAGAACCGTGAAACCCCTCTTTGAGTCCCTGACACACTGGTGGGAAGTGATCAAGGGAAGCATCAAGAGGTTTTTCATCCGCAAAGGCACCCAGAAAGCTAGAAAGGAACAGAGGGAAATGTCCCGACTCCAGGAAAAGATGCAGAATCTGCTCCGGCTGCAGTCGATGGGGGTCGATGTCAAGGAGGAGCTCCAAGAGGTGAAGGGCCAGCAAGCCTCGCACTTTGCCTCGGAGGCCTCCAAGATCATCTTCCGTTCCAGAGTCCGCTCCGTGGAGCAGGATGAGACGTGCTCACGTTTCTTCTTCCAAAAGGTACACAGAGAGCGCTCTGTGATCAGCAGCCTGAAGGAAGAAGACGGCTCAGTAAAGTCATCACGGTCCGACATTCTGAGGATCAGCAAATCCTTTTATGACGGTCTGTATGACGTGAAGCCCACGGACAGCACGGCCTCCCAGTCCTTCCTGTCCTCTATCACGGAGGTCTTAGACCACAGTACGCGGGAGAGCCTAGACAAACCGCTAACTCCTGACGAACTGACTAAGGCTCTCGAGTCCTTCGAGAAGAGTAAAACCCCCGGAAGCGACGGCCTGCCGGCGGAGTTGTATTCGGCTCTGTGGGACTTGATCGGCCCAGACCTGCTAGAAGTGTACGAGAGTATGCTCCTCGCCGGCAGCATGTCAGAATCCATGAGGAAAGGCATCATCACCCTCATCTACAAGCACAAGGGGGAAAGGGAGGAAATTAGAAATTGGCGACCCATTTCACTGTTGAATGTGGACTATAAGATTCTGTCCAAGGTCATCGCCAACCGGGTCAAATCCGCTCTGGAATTGGTGATTCACCCTGACCAGACCTGCTCTGTGCCAGGCAGGAAGATCTCTGACAGCCTGGCGCTGCTCAGGGATACGATTGCCTATGTACAGGACAGGGGTGTGGATACCTGCCTCATCAGCTTGGATCAGGAGAAGGCCTTTGACAGAATATCGCACACCTACATGGGGGATGTGCTCTCCAAAATGGGGTTTGGGGAGGGAATTCGAAATTGGATCCAACTGCTCTACACTAACATCAGTAGCGCAGTCTCAATCAATGGGTGGGAAACAGATAGCTTTCCGATTAAATCTGGAGTCAGGCAGGGCTGTCCTCTCTCGCCTGTCCTTTTCGTGTGCTGCATAGAACCCTTTGCCGAGTCCATCAGGAAGGATCCGGGCATAAGAGGAGTGACGATCCCAGGCAGTGGAGGCACTCAGGTAAAAGCCTCCCTGTACATGGACGACGTCGCCGTCTTCTGCTCGGATCCGCTGTCGGTGCGCAGACTGATGCACGTCTGCGACCAGTTCGAACTGGCCTCGGGAGCCAAGGTAAATCGTGGGAAGAGCGAGGCCATGTTCTTTGGGAACTGGGCTGACCGATCCTTTGTCCCCTTCACTGTCAGGGCTGACGGCCTGAAGGTGCTGGGGATATGGTTCGGAGGGACCGGGGCATGCGTTAGAAACTGGAAGGAGCGAGTGGCTATGGTGAAAAGGAAACTGGGCATGTGGGAGCGACGCTCCCTCTCCATTGCGGGTAAGAACCTGGTCATCAGGTGTGAGGTACTCTCGCTGTTGCTGTACGTGGCGCAGGTCTGGCCCATTCCACACTCCTGCGCGATGGCGATCACTCGAGCCATCTTCCGCTTTATCTGGAGGTCGAAAATGGATCGTGTCTGCAGGGACGCGATGTACAAGCCTCTAGATAAAGGGGGAAAAAACGTGCCCAACATCGCCCTCATACTGATGGCCACCTTTGTGTGTGGCTGCATCAAGCGGTGCGTAGACCCTCAGTACGCAAACACCAAGTGTCACTACGTGCTGAGGTTCTACCTGTCCCCGGTGTTGCGAAGGATGGGTCTGGCCACGCTGCCGCGGAACGCTCCAAGTAGTTGGACCGTGCCGTACCACCTGTCCCTGGTGGAAAGATTTATGCAGAAAAACACCTTTGACCACAAGTCCATCAGGCAGTGGTCAGCACGTAACGTCCTAGAGGCCCTGAGGGATAAGGAGAGGGTGGACCCTGTGGGATGGTTCCCCGAGCAGACTGTCAAAGTCATTTGGCAGAATGCCTCATCGCCAGAACTTTCCAACAAGCACCAAGACGTAGCTTGGCTGGTGGTGAGAAAGGCCCTCCCCGTCAGATCCTTCCTACACGCCAGGAGTCTCACCCCCTCTGCACGATGCCCTCGAGGTGGCTGTGGTGGGGAAGAGACCGTTGTTCACCTCCTTGTGGATTGTGCCTTTGCAAAGAAAGTCTGGAGAGAGATGCAGTGGTTGCTGTCGAGGTTCATCCCGAGCAGTTCTGTGACACAGGACTCTGTGCTCTACGGGCTGTTCCCAGGGACACACACCGAGACAAACATCGACTGCAGCTGGAGGATCATCAACTCGGTGAAAGACGCGCTTTGGTCTGCCCGAAACTTGTTGGTCTTCCAGCACAAAGAGTTGTCCCCGACCGATTGTTGCGGACTGGCACAATCCAAAGTCCAGGACTACGTGCTGAGGGACGCACTAAAGCTTGGGGCAGCTGCCGCAAAGGCGCAATGGGGAAGGGTCGCTGTCTAAGACCTTTCTACCACAGCGCACCGAGAGACTGGGAACTGTTTAGAGCCCCTCGGGCTGTACAGATCAAAATGAAAGGCTGTAAATGATTGTAATATTGTTTGTACTGATGCACCTGGTGATACATTTTGTAAAAGTTTAACCTGGATTGTACCCTTGTAATGTTGTTTTTGAAATGGTTTTGAATGTGATTGAAGATTTTTTATGAATAAAGTATATTTTTACAATAAAAAAAATCAGCCGTTGTTCACCTCCTTGTGGATTGTGCCTTTGCAAAGAAAGTCTGGAGAGAGATGCAGTGGTTGCTGTCGAGGTTCATCCCGAGCAGTTCTGTGACACAGGACTCTGTGCTCTACGGGCTGTTCCCAGGGACACACACCGAGACAAACATCAACTGCAGCTGGAGGATCATCAACTCGGTGAAAGACGCGCTTTGGTCTGCCCGAAACTTGTTGGTCTTCCAGCACAAAGAGTTGTCCCCGACCGATTGTTGCGGACTGGCACAATCCAAAGTCCAGGACTACGTGCTGAGGGACGCACTAAAGCTTGGGGCAGCTGCCGCAAAGGCGCAATGGGGAAGGGTCGCTGTCTAAGACATTTCTACCACAGCGCACCGAGAGACTGGGAACTGTTTAGAGCCCCTCGGGCTGTACAGATCAAAATGAAAGGCTGTAAATGATTGTAATACTGTTTGTACTGATGCACCTGGTGATACATTTTGTAAAAGTTTAACCTGGATTGTACCCTTGTAATGTTGTTTTTGAAATGGTTTGGAATGTGATTGAAGATATTTTATGAATAAAGTATATTTTTACAAAAAAAAAAATCAGCAGCACCTAGTACCTAACATCACAGGAGAAAAATAAGTTCATTGGTTGGTGAGAAACTGCTGCTAGGGAGTATCATCAAGTAGCTGAAACTTAGAAACACACATTCTTTTTAACTTACATTTAAGTAAGAAACGTAAGTAATAGGGAAATAAAGTTAAGTCAAGGGCAGGTAAAATAAAGTTGCATAAGTAAACCAAAGTAAAATAAAGTTAACGCAAGTGAAGTAAATTGAAGCCACGGCAGGACAGCTTGGTCGTGTGGAATGTGTGGAATGTGTGTCCTGTAATATGTGGGAAGTTGTGGATGTTACCAGTGTCTGAGATGACCACTTATGCAGGAAGTGTCACCAGCTGCAGAATATTGAGCTCCAGGTTTCGGAGCTCGAGCAGCGGCTGGAGTCACTGTGGCGCGTCCGCAAGGCTGAGAGCTATCTGGATAGCACGTTCAGAGAGGTGGTCATACCACAGCTTAGGAGTCTGGAGGCAGAAAGGGAATGGGTGACCAAGAAAATTAAGTAAGTAGTGCAGGAGTCCCCTGTCTCCTGCTCACCAATCAGTTTTCAGTTTTGGATACCAGTGAGAGTGTTGGTTCATTGGAGGACTGCAGTCAGAGCCAAGTTTGTGGCACCACGGGTGGCTCAGCTTTACAGGAGGGGAGAAAGAAGAGGAGAAGAGCAGTCGTAATAAGGGATTCATTCGTTAGGGGAACAGACAGGCATTTCTGTGGCTGTAGACGTGACGCCAGGATGGTATGTTGCCTCCCTGGTGCCAGGGTCAAAAATGTCACAGAGTGGCTGCAGGACATTCTAATGGGGGAGGATGATCAGCCAGAGGTCAGGGTCCACGTTGGTACCAATAACTTAGGTAGGAAAGGGGCTGAGGTCCTGAAAGCAGACTTTAGGGAGCTAGGAAGGAGATTGAAAAAGCAGGACCTCTAAAGCAGTAATCTCAGGATTACTCCCAGTCCCATGTGCAAGCAAGTATTGAAATAGGAGAATTGAGCAAATAAACACAAGGCTGGAAAGTTGGTGTGGGAGGGAGGGCATCAGATTTCTGGGGCATTGGGACCAGTTCTGGGGAAGGTGGGACCTGTGCAAGCTGGACGGTCTGCACCTGAACAGGACTGGGACAAATATCCTCATAGAGAGATTTTCTAGTGTTGTTTGGGGGGGGTGGGGGGAAGAGGGATGGTGGTTTAAACTAGATTGGCAGGGGGATGGGAACTTGAGGGCAGATTCAAAGCAGGGAATGGGAGATGGAGAATTAGTGAGTGACTCTGAAAGACAGAAGAAGCACAGGTTAAAAAGTGCACGGTACAGGAATTTGGCAGTGTTAAAAGGTATATGTGTAAATGCAAGGAGTATAACAAATAAAGCCAATGAGCTGAGGGCACAGATAGACACATGGCAACGCGATATCGCTGCTATAACAGAAACCTGGCTTAAGGAAGAGTGAAAATGACAACTCAGCATCCCTGGATATAGAGTTTTCAGGCAGGATAGGGAGGGGAATAAAAAAGATGGGAGTGTAGCATTATTGGTTAAAGAATAAATTACAGCTGTGAGGAGGGATGATTTACTAAAAGAAGCATCAAATGTGGCCATATGGGTTGAGCTCAGAAATAAAAAAAAGGGGCAGCCACACTGCAAGGAGTGTAATATAGACCCCCAAATAGTGGAAGAGAGTTAGAAGAGCAAATATGTAGGCAAAGTGCAAAATCAATAGGGTAGTAATAGGTGGGGACTTCAACTACCCTAATAATCAATTGGGATACAAAGTGTGAAGGGCAGAGTAGGCGCAAATTCTTGAACTGCATTCAAGAGAACCTTTTTAGCCAGCACATAACAAGCCCAATGAGAGGGGGCACAATTCTAGATTTAGTCTTAGGAAATAAACCTGGGCAAGTGGGTGAAGTAGCTGTGGGGGACCATTTTGGAGATAGTGACCACAATATTCTAGTTAAAGAGGAGTGTGAAATATTAGATACAATAAGCATAGTGAAAGAGGGAATATTGGAGAGACTGGCATCCCTGAAGGTGGATAAATCACCAGAGCCAGATGGATTGTATCCCAGGCTATTGAAAGAAGCTGGAGAGGAAATAGCGGATGCTCTGAGGATCATTTTCCAATCCTCACTAGGTACAGGTGAGGTCCCAGAGGATTGGATGTCTGCGAATGCTGTACCATTATTTAAAAAGAGTGTGAGGGACAGGCCAGAAAATTATAGGCTCTGTCTGACTTCAGTGGTGGGCAAATTATTGGAAACAATCCTGAGAGACAGGATAAACTGTCACTTAGAAATGCACAGGTTGATCAGGGATAGTCAGCGTGGTTTTGTTAGGGGAAGATTGTGTCTTACTAACTTAATAGAAATTTTTGAGGAAGTAACAAGGAGGATTGATGAGGGTAGTGCAGTGGATGCTGTGTACATGGACTTTAGTAAGGTGTTTGACAAGGTCCCACATGGCAGACTGGTCAGGAATGTGAGATCCCATGGGATACAGGGGAAGGTGGCAGGTTTTTAGCGAATGGAAAACCGTTTCCAGTGGTGTTCCACAGGGTTCAGTGTTGGGGCCATTGCTGTTTGTTGTATATATTAATGATTTAGACTTAAATGTGGGAGGCATGATTGGGAAATTTGCAGATGACACAAAAATTGGCCGTGTAGTTGATGGTGAAGAGGATTGCTGTCGACTCCAGAATGATATCAATGGTTTGGTTGAGTGGGCAGAAAAGTAGCAAATGGAATTCAATCTAGAAAAGTGTGAGGTAATGCATTTGGGGAGGGCAAACAAAGTAAGGGAATACTCAATGAACGGAAAGTTATTGAGAGGTGCTAAGGAGGTGAGAGACGTTGAAATGCATGTCCACAGGTCCCTGAAGATGGCAGGACAGGTGGACAAGGTGGTAAACAAAGCATATGGAATGCTTTCCTTTATTGGGCGAGGTATTGAATACAAAAGCAGGGTTGTAATGATGGAACTGTATAAAACGCTGGTTAGGGCACAGCTGGAATTTTGACTACAGTTCTGGCCACCACATTACAGGAAGGACATAATTGGCCTGGAGACAGTTAAGTGGAGATTTACAAGAATGTTGCCAGGGCTTGAAAATTGAGGCTATGTGGAGAGATTGGACAGGCTGGGGTTGTTTTCCTTGGAACTGAGGAGGCTGAGGGGTGACCTAATTGAGGTGTACAAAATTGAGGAGCCTAGATAGGGTGGACAGGAAAGACGTGTTTCCCCTAGCTGAGGGGTCAATTACCAGGGGGCATAGACTTAAGGTGATGGGTAGAAGGATGAGAGGGGACATGAGGAAACACTTTTTCATGCAGAGGGTGGTGGGTGTCTGGAATTCACTGCCTAAGTTGGTGGTTGAGACTGCAACGTTCAACTCATTTAAAAGGTACCTGGATCTGCATCTGAAGTGCTGTAACCTGCAAGGTTATGGACCAGGTTCTGGAAAGTGGCTAGTTTCTTTTTTCTCTTTTTGGCTGGCACAGATACAATGGGCTGAATGGCCTCTTTCTGCACTGTAATGTTTCTGTGGTTCTAAGAAGACTTTCTTCTGCCTTGGTGCATGATATTATTCAATATAATTATTACATTCAAGGGGTGTAATTGGATTCTATTTTATCAGTAATCTCACAGGATAGAGAGAACAAATGACTCCCGAGCAACAAAATGGAATGATTGAACAAAAGTGTCTTCACTGTCAGTGAGAAGCTTTGGAGCCCTCAGGTGTCTCTGTTCAACACAACTTTTAAGAGGCCAGAGGACAAAAACTGAGTGGTTCACAATTGTATCTGTGTTTTTTTGATCAGCAAGTCTGATCAATTGGTTCTCAAATCGCAGGGGTTTCACTTACCATTTTCCAAGCAAGATCACTCTCCTGACAGTTGCTGTGCTGCTGTTGACCTTTGGGGAGCTTCGGTTTACTGGCGGGCTTTTCAAAAACAATCGGAGCCACAAAAATGTCCAAAAGTCGGAAGCAGCAGCACAGCAACTCTGTGAAATTGACACCGTGTTGAAGTCTCTAAAGTGGGATTGTAGCTTCTCACAACAATATATTTTCAATATCTACTACGCTATACAACTTTATCACAATATTTCAATACCTCAAAAAACTCATAAAAAGCACCAAGATAGAGTGGGGGTAATAATTCAGTAGACAGAAGGACAAGGTTGAAGCCAATGAAAAAGACTCTTGGGAATCATGTGCAGTGTAGAACAGGTTACTAATTCACTATGAGCCAATTTCCACTACTATCCTGGCAATCTCACCCCACAACTCACAGTAAACCTTCAATAGCAACAAAATAAATAGAACTCCAGCCACGATTCAACACTCCGTTCACGAGATAATTATGGATGACAGAGGCCATCTAACCCATCTCATCCATCCCAGAATGACGTATGAACATTTGTATTACAAGCGGGAGTAGGCTATTCGGCCCCTCGAGCCTGCGCTGCCATTGGATAACATTGTCTACATTATACCAGTGTTTACAACTCAAAAGTACTGAATTGGCTGTAAAGCAATTTGAGACATTGTGAAAGGTGCTGTATAAATGGAGGCTCCATCTTTCTTTCATTACACTCACAGGCAGTAGGCAGAGTGACTGTAACAATGGTGAAATTGGAAGCCCAATGCTGAGTGTCTAAGGATAATTAATCACAGAACAATCCATTGAAGTTGGGAAAGTGGCTACAAAGAAATCGCTACATTTACAAAACAATTGAATTCTGTAGCTAACCTCTCCCCCCCACAACCCCTCCTCCAATCACCCCCGTAACGCCCCTTCCAAACCCCCCTCAAGCCTCCCCCACCCGCCACTCCAACCTCCTCCCAACCCCCCTCTAACCTCCTCCCAATCCGCATTCAAACCACCCCACCCCCATGTCACTCCCCATTCCCCCTAACCCCCACTCCAACCTCCCCCCGCAAATCCCCTCCAACCTTGCCCCCCAACCTTCCCCCACCCCATAACTCCACTCCACCCTCCCCGCAGAACCCCTTCTTCACACACACACACACAATCACAAAAACCAACCATCCGATTGGTTCTAAAATTGCAGGGATTTCACTGACCATTTTTCGAGCAAGATCACTCTCCTGACAGTTGCTGGGCTGCTGTTGACCTTCGGGCAGCTTCGGTTTTCTGGCGGGCTTTTCAAAAAGAACAAATCGGAGCCACGAAGCTGCCCGAAGGTGGGAAGCAGCAGCGCAGAAACTCAATGGAATTGAATTGGATCTGAGCCTACAGCCCAGATCCACACCAAGATATAAAGCCAGATTCTCACTCTTGGGAATCCAGTGGAATACTGTGGAATACTGAGTGGGCACTGCACTGTCCGAGGTGCTGTTTCTCTGATCAGACATTAAACCGAGGCCTTGCCTGTCCTCCTAGGTGGTCACAGATGATCCCGTGACATTATTCCAAAAGAAAAGCAGCAGCGTTCTCCCTGGTGTTTTGGCCAACGTCACTATAGCAGCTCCTCTGGTCCTTATCCGATTGCCGTTTGTGGGAGCTTGCTGTGTGCAAATTGGCTGCCACATTTCCTACGTTGTAAAGTGACCATCCTTTAAAAGAAACTCCGCTGGGCGTAAAGCACTTTGATCGGGGTGGGGTTGGGAAAATTCCCAGCTCAGCCCACCCACCTCGGGAGAAAATACCCGCAAGGGCGGGATTTTCACTCTGTGGCGGGGGAGGTGTGGTGGGGGCGGCAGTTGGCCCGGCTGACCCAGAAGAGGTTGGGAGGCAGCCATGGGGCTGCCGGATGTGGGGGCGGGCTGTGGGAAAGGCGCGCCTCAGTTCCGTCGGATTTATAGCGAAAACAGAAAAGCCACCCCAGCCCTCGCCTCTCACACTCCCTCATCCCTCACACACTCCCCCTTCCCTAGCCATCCCACGTCATGCACCCACACCCATCCCCTGTGGCCCGTCATGCCCCCATGCCAAACTATGGCACTTCCGTGTCCATTTACTAACTATACACTGTATAGTACCAGTGAACCCCATACTGAGAGTAGGATGTGTTTAAAAGAAACTCTAAAAAGAACCAGTCACCCTCGGTAACTTTTCACTTCCCATAAATTAAAGCCCAATAAAAGTGTTAGCCATCCAGACCCTTTAAATCATCAATAGCAGAAACTGCAAGTACTTGAAACTTCACAGATTTATACAAGGGAAATTACAGAATCTTTGCTGTGCAGAGGGAGGCCATTCAGCCCATGAAATCTCCACTGGCTCTCTGAAAGAGCATTCTATCCAGCCCCACTCCCCTGCCTTATCCCCATAACATTGCACACTCTCACTTTTCAGGTAGTAATCCAATTCCCTTTTGAATACCTCGATTGAACCCGCCTCCATCAGCCTCTCAGAAAGTTCATTCCAGACTCCAACCATCCTCTGGGTGAAAAATGTTTTCCTCACATCACTTTTACTCCTTTTGTCAATTATTTTTGAATCTGTGCCCTCTAGTTCTTGATGCTCTCTTGAGTGGGAACAGTTTCTCACCCTGTCCATACCCCTCAGGATCTTGAATGCTTCTTTCAAGTCTCTTCTCAGCCTTCTTTTCTCCAAGGAAAACAGTCCCAGCCTCTCCAATCTATCCTCATAGCTACAGGTTTTCATCCCGGGAATCTTTCTTGTGAATCTCAGCTGCACTCTCTTCACTGCTACACTTCCTTCATCAAGTATGGTGCCCAGAACTGGACGTAGTACTCAAGATGAGGCCTATCTAGTGTCTTATGCAGGTTCAACCTCCTTACCCTTGTTAAGAACCTGCCTGGTTCCCTCTTGAAACTTTATAATATTTCTTGTTCAATCATCCTGCTGGTTCCACACACTTGCCACCAAATGTGGCCTCACTCCCCATGACCAATAGAGTGTTTTTTACCTGTCCAATAACCAGGGAATATGTAGCAAACTCAGATAACAAAAAAACAGAAAACTCTTGTTATTTTATCAGAGTGAATATTGACACCCTGGTTTTAGCCAATGAATAGGGCGCCACTTGCGATTTTAATTAATGTCAGAGCTCAGCAAGGCTCTGACCGCTCACAACCTTCTGAGTGTCAGTGGCCTCAACTATCACAGCGTCCGATAGCTGGTCAGATGTGCGTGTGTAATGCTTGTACCAGGTCACAACCCCAAATCTAATCAGAAGCGCGTACCCTCCGAGGCAATAGAATCTCCCCTGTTGGGGATTGCAGGTGAGTGATATGACGCTGCACCCTCTGAGGTTACCCTCCTCCTCCGAGGTGGACGAGTATCCCCTGGAGACAACAGCTCTCTGTTGCAGTGTTTGACCCGCAAGGGAGAGCAAAATGATCAACCCTCCTCACCCCTCCAGACAGGAGCCCACACAGACAGCTGCAGCTCACGTCGATGTCAATATATTGGAGAACACAGTCCTCAATCTCGCCTGAGGTCTCCTTTGTGCCCGGTTTTGAGGCAACTTACAGTCCAGTGACTGAACTCTCCTCACCGTCTGTGATGGAACAGCCACACGGATACCCTGCCTCCCCCTCAATGGGAATCGGCATGGCGATGATCCTGGGGGAACACTGGAAAATAATGTTAGAGGCTGCAGCGCTGCCCAGCAGCCTTGTTGCAGTGCCCGTGGCCAATGGCATTGCATGTGGCACAGGGGCGCTCTGGAGTGACTTTGCAAGTCTTGACAGAGCCACAGCCATTCCTTGCCAAGGAGATGCTGCAGCCTCCACCTGACATACTGAGTTCTCCTTCCGCACCGTCCCCACCCACACACTTGCTGCCCCTCAAAGGGAACTGAGGTCCGTCACTCACTCTTGTAGGATGGAGAATGTTGTTGGCCCACCTGAGGCACTGCAGCAAGGTTCTCTGGACAACGTAGACGCTGACCTCCTCCGTTGCTCCTGCTCAGGTTTGCTTGGTTAGGTGGGGAGGTCTCCTCTGTGCCTGGGGAAGAGGATCTCTGCCTTGCCCGAGTAGACTCGAGGAGAACAGGCAGAGAAACATCACTGAGCCGTGTTCAGCCATTCCCATAAGAGGGTTTCCACCTCGACTTCCCTGGGAGGATCGTGGGGTGTGATGGGTTCACTGGCTGCTGGTGAGTTCACTGGCTGCTGGTGGGTTCACTGGCTGCTGGTGAGTTCGCTGGCTGCTGGCGGGTTCACTGGCTGCTGGTGGGTTCAATGGCTGCTGGTGCGTTCACTGGCTGCTGGTGGGTTTACTGGCTGCTGGTGGGTTCACTGGCTGCTGGTGGGTTCACTGGCTGCTGGTGGGTTCAATGGCTGCTGGTGCGTTCACTGGCTGCTGGTGGGTTCACTGGCTGCTGGTGGGTTCACTGGCTGCTGGTGGGTTCACTGGCTGCTGGTGTGTTCACTGGCTGCTGGTGGGTTCACTGGCTGCTGGTGGGTTCACTGGCTGCTGATGTGTTCACTGGCTGCTGGTGGGTTCACTGGCTGCTGGTGGGTTCGTTGGCTGGTGGCGGGTTCACTGGCTGGTGGTGGGTTCACTGGCTGCTGGTGTGTTCACTGGCTGCTGGTGAGTTCGCTGGCTGGTGGCGGGTTCACTGGCTGCTGGTGGGTTCGCCGGCTGCTGGTGAGTTCACAGGCTGCTGGTGAGTTCACAGGCTGCTGATGAGTTCACAGGCTGCTGGCAGGTTCACTGGCTGCTGGCGGGTTCGCTGGCTGCTGGTGGGTTTACTGGCTGCTGGTGGGTTCACTGGCTGCTGGTGGGTTCACTGGCTGCTGGTGGGTTCACTGGCTGCTGGTGTGTTCACTGGCTGCTGGTGGGTTCACTGGCTGCTGGTGGGTTCACTGGCTGCTGATGTGTTCACTGGCTGCTGGTGGGTTCACTGGCTGCTGGTGGGTTCGTTGGCTGGTGGCGGGTTCACTGGCTGGTGGTGGGTTCACTGGCTGCTGGTGTGTTCACTGGCTGCTGGTGAGTTCGCTGGCTGGTGGCGGGTTCACTGGCTGCTGGTGGGTTCGCCGGCTGCTGGTGAGTTCACAGGCTGCTGATGAGTTCACAGGCTGCTGGCAGGTTCACTGGCTGCTGGCGGGTTCGCTGGCTGCTGGTGGGTTCACTGGCTGCTGGTGGGTTCACTGGCTGCTGGCGGGTTCACTGGCTGGTGGTGAGTTCACAGGCTGCTGGTGGGTTCGCTGGCTGCTGGCGGGTTCACTGGCTGCTGGTGGGTTCACTGGCTGCTGGCGGGTTCACTGGCTGGTGGTGAGTTCACTGGCTGCTGGTGGGTTCGCTGGCTGCTGGCGGGTTCGCTGGCTGCTGGCGGGTTCACTGGCTGCTGGCGGGTTCACAGGCTGCTGGTGGGTTCGCTGGCTGCTGGTGGGTTCGCTGGCTGCTGGTGGGTTCGCTGGCTGCCAGATTCTTGCAAGCCAGTGGTTATTTCACGACTCGGGCTCTAGTGGTCCTTTAAACATCACCAGCACTTCTTCCAGCTTCAGGTGACGGTGCAGCCCCCACCTCCGGAAGCTGAGCGGTCAGTGACCCCTCTTGCTGGCTATTCATTGGCAGCCTGGCACAAGATCGCAATGTGAACAGTGGTGAGAGCGGGAGGGCCTTTTCCACCCGGTTCCGGGTTCCACTTCTACATCCCTGCCACGTCTCAAAAAAAATCCCCGCTAGAGTCTCCAAGCCCAACATCTAAACCACAGCAAACAGACTATCCCGTCTACAGCGGGATTATTTCTCCAGTTAAGTGCAGTGCAGTGGAGGATAGTTACATAACGCAAATTATATCTGTAAAATCAATCTGAATCACTTATAAGAAGTGCAGGTAAACAGGGGAAATTACTTAATCATCTCCATTCTGGCCGGGTATTGTGGTGTCATTATACATGGCTGGGCTATATTTCAGCTCAGAGTGATATAATGTGCCCCTACAAGATATTGCTCAATTTCAGAAGGCAATCAAACGAACACTTCACTAGACTGTGGATTAGGTGATAGACGACAGAACAGATTTATTGAGCAGTAAATGGATGGGACTGATAGCTGTAGATTTACATTAGCTATGGATGTCACTAACGCACCTCAGACTGTGGAACCTAACACCTGCGCCTGCTGCACTAAATTGTACTGTTAACTGGGCCAGGCACAGGATGAATATTAACCTTTACGTACGTGTTTGTGGCTGACTGTCCGTGGAGTCTGTCAGGCAATTTTCCATGTATTTCTTGCTTTGGGTGGATTATTCAATTTTAAGAAAGCAGGCTGAGAAACACCTTTCAAACAAAAATAACTGGGTCAAAGCAAGTTTAAATGACAAGCCTCTTAAACTCAGAAAGCCTTGTTTTGACATCTCTTTCCTTCACTGAATGAAGGAAGAATCACCCAAAAGTTATCTTGGTTTACTGTATTTTCAGAGCTCGCTGATCACATTTTAAAAATTCTTTCTTGGGATGTGGGCATCGCTGGCTGGGCCAGCATTTATTGCCCATTGCTAGTTGCCCTCGAGAAGGTGCCTTCTTGGACCGCTGCAGTCCACGTGGTGTAGGTACACCCACAGTGCTGTTAGGGAGGGAGTTCCAGGATTTTGACCCAGCGACAGTGAAGGAGCGGCCGATATATTTCCAAGTCAGGATGGTGAGTGGCTGGGAGGAGAACTTGCAGGTGGTGATGTTCCCACGTGTCTGCTGCCCTTGTCCTTCTAGGTGGTAGAAATCGTGGGTTTTGAAAATGCTGTCAAAGGAGGCTTGGCAAGTTGCTGTAGTGCATCCTGTATGTGTTACAATCCCAGTGAGCATCCATAAACCAAAAGGACCAAATTTTCCAAGTGAAGTGATTACCAAATACATTGCACTTTTTGTAGTTTTCACTTTGACATCAATCACAACCAACATAAATTAAATATTAATTAACAGGCAAATCATGGTTGGCACAACTATAAATTATAGCTGGAATAGCACATACAATAAAGATAGATCTCAGGGGTCTACTAGGCAGTCTATCCCACCCGTGTGGCACTACTTCCAGCCACAACATTCTTCCAAGCTTGGATCATCCTCAAGTAGAATTTCTAACTCCTTTCCTCCAAGGACTCAGCCCAATCTCTGCAGGCAGTTGCTTCCACATAAACAGGGCAATCCTCTACAAAATGACACACTTCTTTCCAGAAACCTCACAGCTTCCCCCAGTGGTGGTAGCGTGGATCTATCAAAACCGCCCTTACCTCGAAGGGGATGGTTGATTCTGGACATTCAATCACTCAGAAGTGGAGAAACAGCAGCAGTAGTCCTGAACATGCTTTCTGACTTCTCAGAAACCCAGCTTACTGACCACCACCTCTATCCAGCTCTTCTCCTTCCTCATTGTCTCCCTGCCACACAGCTTCCGTATTTTAACTTCCTTCCTTTTTTTTATTCACTCACAGGATGTGGGTATCGCCGCCTGGACGAGCATTTATTGCCCATCCCTAACTACCCTTGTTCTGAGGGCATTATTTTTTTTAAGAGCCAACCACATTGCTGTGGGTCTGGAGTCACATATGGGCCAGAGAGGTAAAGACGGCAGATTTCCTTCCCTAAAGGACATTAGTGAACCAGATGGGTTCAATCGGCAATGGTTTTGTGGTCATCATCAGACTTTTACCCTGGGTTTCTAGCTGTCGGTACTGCTTCCAGGTCAAGGGACATAAGGTCACACGGATGAGTATATCTTCTTATCTAAAAATTATAATCGATCCCTTTACAAGTGATACAAACTCTAAAAAGTCCTTTTCAACCATTTTTCAAAACTAGTACCTTTTCCCCAAACATTTAAAGAAGTTACAAATTTTCCTTACTGTTACTGCTTCCGCGTCAAAGGCTATCATTAGAGGGTACATGTTGCTGCCATTGAGCACTAATGGTGAGGGAGTAAGTGTTTAAGATTTAAACTGGTGGATGGGCTGCCAATCAAATGGGCTGATTAAAATTGGGGAGGCTCAAGAGACCAGAGTTAGAGGAGCACAGATGTCTCAGAGTTGTGGGGATTGGAGGAGATTACAGACATAGGGAGGATTGAGGCCATGGAGGGATTTGAAAGGATATGAATTTTAAAATCATGATGTTCTTGATGGGAGCCAACGTAGGTCAGTGAGCACCGGGGCGATAGGGGAATGGAACATGTTGTGAGTTAAGTCTACTTTGTATCATCAGCAGAGTGTTGTTGACAGTGCTATCGAGTGGCACTTACGCATCAGTAATCTCCTCACCGGTGCTCAGTTTGAGTTCCACCAGGGCCACTCAGTTCCAGACCTCTTTAAATCTTCAGTCCAAATGTGGGTGAAAGCTAGAGCTGAGGAGAGAGTGACTGCCCTCGACATCAAGGCAGCATTTAACCGAGTTTGGCATCAAGGAATCCTAGCAAAATTGAAGTCAATGGGATGTGTGTGTTGCTGGCAAGGCCAGCATTTATTTCTCATTCCTAATTTCTTTTGAGAAGTTGGTGGTGAGCTGCCATGTTGGACCACTGCAGACTATCTGGTGTAGGTACAGCCACATTCCTGTTCAGGAGGGAGTTCCACTGTGTAGCATGCATGTAATCCCATATTGTAGCTTCATCAGTTTGGCACCTTTTTTTTAGGTATGTCTGTTGCTGCTTCTGGCATGCCCTCCTGCACTCCTCATTGACCCAGGGCTGATCCCCTTGTTTGAAGGTAATGCTAGAGAAAGGAATATGCTGGCCATGAAGTCACAGATTGTGGTTGAATACAATTCTGTTGCTGCTGGTGGCCCACAGCGTCTCATGAATGCCCAGTTTTGAGCAGTTAGATAGGTCCTGAATCTATCCCATTTAGTATAGTGGGAGCACCAGGCAACATGATGGAGAATGTCCTCAGTGTGAAGATGGACTTCATCTTTACAAGGACTGTGGTCACTCCTACCAATACTCTCATGGACAAATGCATCTCTGACAGGTAGATTGGTGATGATGAGGCCAAGCAGGTTTTTTCCCTCCTGTCAGTTCTGTCACTGGTCAACCTGCCAGATATATCCTTCAGGACTCAGTCAGCCTGGTCAGTAGTGGTGCTATTGAGCCACTCTCATTGAAATCCCCCAAGGGTACATTCTGTGCCCTTGCCACCCTCAGTGCTTCTTTCAAATGGTGTTCAACATGGAGGAGCACTGATTCATCAGCCAAGAGAGGGCGGTAAGGTGGTAATCAGCAGGAGGTTTCCTTGTCCATGCTTGGCCTGATGCCATGAGACTTCATGGGGTCTGGAGTCAATGTTGAGGACTCTCAGGGCAACTCTCTTTCTACTGTATCATGCTGCCACCTCTGGTGGATCTGTCCTGCCAGTGGGACAGGACATACCCAGGGGATCATGATGGTGGTGCCTGGTACATTGTCTGTAAGGTATAATTCTGGGAGTATAACTGTGTCAGGCTGTTGCTTGCAAGCCCAAAGATATTAGTAAGAAGGCTTTGCAGGGTCAACTGGGGAGGCTGTATCTTTGTTGTTTCCACTGGTTTTATTCTTAATTCAACCTTTTCATAGTGTTCTTTTAATTGGCAAACTTGTCAACCACATTGCTGTGGGTCTGGATTCACATATAGGCCAGACCGGGTGAGGACAGCAGATTTCCTTCTCTAAAGGGCATTAGTGAATCAGATGGGTTTCCCCCCCAACAATGGTTTCATAGCCATCATTGAACTTTTATCCAATTCAAATTCCACCATCCGCTATGGCGGGATTCGAACCCAGGTCCCCAGATTACTAGTCTGGTGACAATACCACTCTGCCAGTGCCAAGGCCATCACAAAAAGAAGAATGACACACTTACATTCATGATATCTCAAAGCGCTTTTTAACCAACAGAGCACATACGAAATGTCGTCATTAAAATGCAGCAGCCAATTTGTGCACAGTAAACTCCCACTCTCCCAATGAGACAACAATCGCGTATTCTGTTTTTGGTGATGTTGGTTGGTGGATATACATTGACCAGGACACTGGGGAGACCTCTCCTGCTCTCCTGCTCTTCTTTGAGTTGGTGCCATAGGATCATTCACATCTTTCTGAGAGGGCAGACAGGGCCTCAGTTTAACATTTCATCTGAAAGTCAACACCCAAGACAGTGTAGCACTCCCATGGAGTATCCTCAATATTCTGCTTTAGTCTCTGGTGTGGGAGTTGAACCCACAAGCTGCTGATTCAGAGGCACAAGTGTTACCTCTGAGTCACGTTGACACAATGAGGTGAATCAGGGGGCAGCAATTTGCTGACACTAGCCTGGCGTTTCTGATTGGTGCTATTTTCAGGCCTGGTTTAAAGTTATGGCGATTGGAACATCAAGGGCATCAATAACATGTTTTTAAACCCTGCAAGTTCTTGGAGGAAGGTAAGACCTTGGGCCAAAAACGCTCCTTTGAAACTTTCCATTTTGTTAAAACAGCCAAATGTAGAAAACAAAATCTGGAAGAATTGCAATTGTGATTCTAACTTGTCAAATAATAAAAAATCTCTTTCTAAATGCTTCTTCAGTAAGATTTTATTATCCAAAGTTAACTGGCATTAAAGATCTAGTAAAGCAAAGATTTCCCAGGCTGCAGCCCCAGCCTGTGCCGGGCAAGTGAATCTCAGTCAGGATAGTGGAGTGAGTCTCATCAGCCACGGGTACAAAAGAGGAGAAATGAAATCAACTTGATTGTTTTTTTCCAGTGATCTCTGCTGGTAGATCTACCCTGTTGCAGATGTATCTGTCCATGACAATGTGAGTAAAATTGACCACTGCACAGACCTTATGGGAGAGGAAGTTCTGGCTTCACATTAAAGATACCTCCATTTATTGTGGGGTATGACCACTGTACTAACTGGGATAGATTCACAACAGCTGTGAAAGATGTTGGTGTGCTCGGATGATCCAGTTGTGGGGGGCGGAGGGGTGATTCTGGGAAGTCTGGGCTTTTAATGAAATGCAGATGTATTACACATAAGTTCCCGATGTCCTACGGTGGGAAATGCAGCCCAACATTGACGGGCAAGGTGGACGATCACAAGCATCGTGAAACAGCTTTTTGGCTTTCTTGAAATATTGTCCGCTCACCCTGCCGAGCACACCCAACGCCAAGGGGCACGGGAAAATCCCCCCTGAGAGTCTGGGCCACAGTAAGGCCAACTGACCCGGAGAGTCTGGGCCGCAGTAAGGCCAACTGACCCGGAGAGTCTGGGCCGTAGGAAGGCCAGCTGATCTGGAGAGTCTGAGCCACAGTAAGGCCAACTGACCCGGAGAGTCTGGGCCACAGTAAGGCCAGTTGACCCTGGGAGTCTGTGAATCTGGGCAGTTGTAAGGCCAACTGACCCTGAGGGCAGAGTCGTCCCAGATTTTCACTAAATGCGATAGTGGGCATGAGTAAACCCGCCAGCTGCAGTGATGGGTTTTCACGCTGTATCATCCCATTCCCGACATGTCCCGCCTCATTAATAATGCACAGGAAACACGCCAGATCGCTGGCAGCCTCCGATTCACCCACCCCACCGTCACCTCAGGCCTTCTGCAATCCGGGCGCCATATTTAAAGGGTGCCCTTGCACAGAGCTCTCTCTCTCTCTAGAGAATCGAAAGCTGCTGGAAAGTCATGGCCGCCAAAGAGAGGAAACATGCTGCCCCGAAATTAGCATCATCTCCCTGGGGCGCCTTCTGGGCACAATGGAGGCCCGACGTGAACTCCTCTACTCCCACTCTGGGCGAAGACCAGCAAGCAAGGTCACCAACCCAGCATGGGAGGCGGTGGCAGCGGTGGTCAACGCCAAAGCCCTGCAAAAGGGGACAGCCATCCACTGGCAAAAGAGGATGAATGATCTCCTCCGTTCTGCCAGGGTAAGTCACTCTTCTACAACAAAAACAAAAATAGCTGGAAAAACTCAGCAGGTCTGACAGCATCTGCGGAGAGGAACACAGTTAACGTTTCAAGTCCGCAAGACTCTTTGTTTTTGTTTCAGATTTCCAACATCCGCAGTATTTTGCTTTTATCTTAAGTCACTCTTCTCATCACTCTCAACTCAGACACTCACAAGCCCATCACACATCCACAGGGATTTCACTCACTGCCAGTTCAAGGGAAATCACCACACCTTCATCTGCCCTGCAAATCGTGTCCTCATCCAGTTCATGGCACCACTCACCACCCACACATGCCAGGCATCCTTCTCATCTGGCCTGGCAGGCATCCTGCTTACGCTCTCTCCATCTGTCTTCATGCAGGACAAGCTGACGCACAACAAAAAGGAGAGGCCACAGACTGGTGGAGGAATGTCTGACATCAAGATCCTCGCAGACTTTGAAAACAGAGCCATCCCGCTGGCCGGGGAGGATCTGGACCAGTCCTGTGCTGATGGTGAGGTCAGTGGTGCACAACCAAGTGAGGATCCAGCAGTGCAACATCCATCAGATAACCATGCTGTGAGTGAGTTTCCCTGTTCCACAGTCCCTGCCATGCACTAATTCTCTCTCCTCGCTTTCACAGGCACATCTGTGAAGCAGTCGAGGGGTCCACGAGCCAGGTCCTCCACTCAAGCCCCGAAGACACCTTGGAAGAAAAATCTGATAACACCCTAACCCATCACAGCGCTCACCCCACACCCTCCACCAGCGCAGGGACACACACCTCAGTGGAACCTAATTCTAGATTAGCCTTGGGGGTCACAATCTGGTGAGCACTTCGCACTGTCTGACCCACAGCAGGCGAAGACAGGGACTTCCCTGGTGTCCGGCACTCAGAGGACTGCTGGAGGCCAGAAATTTGCTGTGTCTGAATCAGATGAGGAGCCTCTGGACTTGGTCATACCTCAGTTGCTGGAGCTGCAAAGGCAAGCTCGGGAACATCAGGAAGGGATGTCTGCTGCACTTCTCAGATTGCAAGGCACGATGGAGGAGTCCGTCTGCCTTCAGGCTGAGGTGATAACGCCAGAATGTCAACGCACCGAGGTCAACAATGGTAGGATGGCGGACGCCATGGAGACCTTGGCCCAGGACATTGTTCCTGCACTGCTGCACGGGCTGAACTCCATCGCTGACACCATGGTTGGCCTCCAACAGTGCAAATGTGAGAGGGGTTCAGGGCAGCTTGATCTCACTCCAGCTACCCCTTCTCCTCAAGGAGTCAGCCAGGAGCTGTCGGGCACCTAAAGGGAGGGGGACCAGCAGTTCGACATCCTGGGGCCATCCACCCAGGTGACTCTGGGAGTGTCTGTGTGATCCAAATCCCCTCTTCCTGCGACCTCAGCAGCTCCAGCTCCACAGGCTGAGGAGGGTGTAGCTGGCCCACAGCAGGATACCCAAAGCAGGCCGGGGCCCTCCAGGTCTCGGCCCTCCAGAGGATGCCCGCCAAGGTCATCACAGAAAGGGTGCAGCAGTCAGCACCCTGCCTCCACCTCCGCTGTGGATGTCCGGGGAGCACCAAGACGTAACAGCAGGGTTAGGAAGGTTAAGAAAATATAGTTGCACAGCCTGGCCATGGTAATCATTTGTTAATAATGTTCATTATTGTAAATAAACTCCCAGGAGTGTCTCCTTGCCTATGGTTTCTTGTTATGATGAGCAGTGTTTGTGTCACACAGATGTGAAACCTTGGTTCCTGCACAAGGTAAAGGCAGGTGTCTCAGTCCAGGGCCTCTTCTCTGTGTCTGTGCAGACTTCAGACCAAAGTGACAGTCCAGCCTCACACTCCCTGGACACATTACTGATACCTGAACCTCGGCAGTGCTGGTCATTGCTGCCAGAATGTTGTGGGCAGGTGTCACAGAGTTCCATCATTCTCTCTGTGTGGCTCCCAGCACCTTTAAGGTGGGGCTGGCCCCCATCTCTTCAGCGTCTGTGACCAGTGACACTGTGATCCTGAAGGGCTCAGGTGCTGAAGGTGGACAAAGGATCAGGTGCATTTAAAGTTTCATGGCTGCATCTCTATGATATGACCCTGATCACAGAGTGCAAGCAAGCTGCCCTCGGCCAGACAGGAGTCAGACATTCTCAGAGGCTATGTGAAGATCTATGGAGTATCCTCACTGCATGTCGTCATCATCCTCCTGCAATCGAGTGACTATTAGGGCCTCCATTACATCTCCATGACAGGAGCATTATCACAGAGGGTATTCGCGCTGCCATAAGCTCAGACTGGAGTCAAACGTTCACAGATGCAATGTGAGGAACTATGGGTTTCCTCACTGCATATCATCCTTATCCTCCACAAATCTAGCAGCTATTAGGGGCTCTGCTGCACCTTCATGACATGAACCTGAGCACTGAGGGTATGTGCGCTGCCATCAGCCGCACAGGAGTCAAACATTCACAGATGCAAAGTGAGGAGGTCCTCACTGCATCTGATCATCATCCTCCGCGAATCTTGCGATTATAAAATTTTCAGTGCACCCGATCCTTTGTCAGCCTTCAACACCTCATCCCTTCAGGAGCAAAGTATCACCGGTGTGACCACCAACGTCCGTGATCTCCTGAATGCACTTGTGCGTAGATGATTGTGAGATCCCGCACAGGTCACCTGTGGAGCGCTGGAAGACACCATTGGCATAAAAATCGAGCGCCGTGGTCATTTTCACGGCCACTGGCAGCGGGTGTCCTCCATGTCCCCGTGGTAACCAAATCCTGTAGCAGGTGGCACATGTGACCGACCAGTTCCCTGGACATGCGCAGTCTTCGGCGACACTGATTCTCAGTCATCTCCAGGAATGACAGGCGGTGTCTATAAACTCTGGTTCTAGTGAAGCACCGAAGAATGGCAGCTCTCTGTGGATCTTCAGCTGCGTGTGCAGCCACCCCTTCAGCTTCAGGGAGGTGCTCCTCCCTTTGTCGAGCCAGGTGCTTCCGCCACTCTCTTCTTCTCCTTCTCTGCTCCCTGTAAGCAATGAGGCATTCGCTAAATCACCAGGCCCCATGATCCTGATGTTCTCCTCCTGCAGGATCAAAGAGAGAGACGCGTGGGTTAGCATATGTCTCCCTACAAAACTCTCTTGGTTAAGTCTGAAGGCCCCTTCACACGTGCCGGAGAGTGCTGGCCTCCATTGGATGGCCAGTGTGCCGTGCGCTGATTGGCTGTCGGAAACCCAAGCCGCCTCTGCCCAAATCCACTTGGCCGATTGGCGGCATCTTCAGCCACTGGACTGCAGGCTGTGATCTCAGCTCAGGCGCAGCCATTCTCCTAACTGCAGGGCTGCGCTGTGGGCTTGAACCATGATGGATACTGGTCCAAACTTCAATAAAGTCATTGCAAGGGGCTGTGAGCGCCTCCACCAGTGACAGTGCCATGGTGTCATTTCGCAAGGGGATTCTCCAACTTGCCCAGTTGTCCAATTGTTCTGCTGCCCCCCTAAAACGCACATTAATTTGCAGCCCGTGCCCGAGGGGTGAAAAGTTCTGAAGTTTGTCAATGGAGCTGCAGCTGAGAGATCTCTGCTGCGGGAGAATGCTCACTTTTCACAAGCGTTTCTGAGTGCGTGGCTGTTTCCATCACCGCTACCCCGGCCCCCGGCCCCCAGCATGTGCTTGAGTACTTCTTTCAGCCTGTGCTGCCTTGCCCCGCATCAACTCCACTCCCCCCATCCCCCCGTCCCGGCCTGAGCCACACTGGAGCCCTTGCTCTGGCCACTGCGCTGAAAGCTAGCTGAGAATAAGCTACCTGCCTGTGCCCCCTGCGAATGCGCAGCTGCTTTTCTCTGATGTCCCAGGGGCGATGATCACCAGCGCTGTGCAAGGTCGTGTGCATTCACCTCTGAATTCCCCTCAAAGTTCAGGTCACCAGGTGCACACCTTTTGGAGGCCATTGTGAAGCATGCTGTGCTGAGGTCATAGCAACATGGGCAGTAAATTTGGCATGGGAGGGGAGGGGTGGGGGGAGATACTTCCAGCAAGCAGGGCTTATAATGAGATGGGTATTGAAATTAGTTTCCTGACGTGCAGCAGTGGCAGATTGATGGGTGGAGTGGACAATTATAAACTGGTTTCACCACGGCATGAATCCCATTTTTGGCCTTCTCGCCATATTGTCCACCCCCACCCGACCTGCTGCCTGACACCAGTGGGACTGGATGACTAGGCCCTGAGTGTCTGTGAGTCTGGGAAGCAATAAGGCAAGCTGCCTGTTCCTTTGTGTCCATGTGTTAAAACTTGCATCTGGCTTCGAATAAGTTTGAGTTTGAGTTTCTGTCACCATAGCAACCAGGTCACACGGGTTTGTCTCCGGGCACCTTTAGTATGAAATCACATGGGCTTGTCTCCAGGCAGATTTCACAGACCCCTCTCCAAACTACTCCATTTTACCTTGAATTAAAACAGGCAGATCAAAACAGTCTCATAAAGTCCAGCGGTCATAACACCGTGCTAAAACAAACAAAATGGTCATGATCACATTGATGTTTGTGGAACTTTGCTGTTTGTAAATTGGCTGCTGCATTTCTACATCGCAACAGTGACTATTCTTCAAAACTGAACCCCCCATTGTGCCACCTGGCACCAACATTGGTCCAATTTGTAGCTGACAATTCTAACTCCAATTCTGGTTTCAAGGACAAAGAACAAAGAAAAGTACAGCACAGGAACAGGCCCTTCGGCCCTCCAAGCCTGCGCCCATCATATTGCCTGTCAAACTAAAACATTTTGCACTTCCAGGGTCTGTATTCCTCTATTCCCATCCTATTCATGTATTTGTCAAGCTGCCTCTTTCCTTCATTTTCATTGCCCCAGTATTGTCGACCAGTCTGGGTCCTAACTCTGGGATTCCTTCCCTAAACCTCTCTTGCTTTCTTTCATCCTTAAGGATGCTCCTCAAAATCTACATCTTCCCTAATATCTCCTTGTGTGACTCTGCATTGAATTCTCTCTGATAACACTTCTGTGAAATGCCGAGGCATTTTTAAAACATTAGTTCTAAGGTGAGGTATAAATGCAGGTTATTTTTTTAAATTATGAACAGGATGGGCTGATGTGGGTTACGCAGTTTTAAGCGCGTTTCGTAAAGAAATGAATGAAATGAATATGCAAATTGAAATTAAATGTATTCATGACAAGACTGGGAGAGGGAGCGAGTAGGTGATGGGGGCATTGAAACAAAGAAACTAGGAGCAGGAGTAGGCCATTCGGCCCTTCGAGTCTGCTCCGCCATTCATTATGATCATGGCTGATCATTTATAAATGCCCCCAAGCTCATATCAGTGCAGGGTGGCAATATGAACCCAGGACTTTCTCTGTTGGATACCTTAGCTCCACACCAGGCCAGGCAATAATCACTGGACTACCAGGGGAGTCCTTCATTCCTTTACACAATGTCCAGCTGGGACGTTATCAAACAAACACTGGATTTCAGTGAGGCACCAGGCTAAACTCCTAGACATATATCTGCAAGGACAAATCTGTTAGCTCACTGAGTGAGGCCAAGATCAGATCTGCACCAAGTGGCTGGCACAGAGGATACAGGAGCACGTGCAAATAGTATGTTGCACATGGAGAAGGGAGAGGAAGAAATTGGCTTTTGTTTTCTGTTTAATGTTGATGCGCTTGCCATCCTAATATGAGAACTGCTAACGCTATTAATAGGAGGAAACACATGGAGCTTTGTTTCAGGTGACATATGTTGATGCTGATTAAGTTACTGTGTTGTGTTCATTGCTGTAATCTACCTGCCAATATTTCAGATGTGAAAACAGTAACATTTACAAGGTGGGGGGAGGGGGGTTGGGATGGGGGGGTGCAGCTGAAAGTGAGACAGGCTGCCAAAAACTCCGTTCCCTACCCCCATCCATTCCCCTCCCTGGCCGTAGTCTGACTGTTGTCCACTTCACCCTGCTCAAGAGTAATTTACCAGAGCCAAACGAGTCAAACTGGCTCCTCACTGGGGTTATCGTTGCCATCCATCATCACTCACCTGCTGGTGAGTCAAGGGGAAGGATGATTGGCAGTGATAATCAACCAATCAGAAGTGAAGGAAGCATGTGGGTGGGGCAATACCTGTGCTACCTCTTGCCCTGAAGTCATGTGAGCGCTGCAGCAAATGATTCTGAAATCTAGAGCTGGACATGTGCTCTTAAAACTCAGAGACCCAGGTAGTGCACGTTGGTATTGATGGGGATAAAGCACCATTCATGCAACATCAGTGATTCAGCATTCAGAGGCAACAGACACTCCTCCTGGGTTGGCAGTTGCATTTTCTACCTCCAACCACAAGAGGCAGCAAGAGCAAATACAAGTCATGCACGGTTGTGACATGGTCACCCTTTTGGATTTGGTGGTGGGGAGGCTGACATCTCTGGTTGGGCAGGAAGCTTCACCTAATGAATCCCCCTCTCTTCCACTGCCCTCCCCCCATCCATTCTTCTGCCATTGGCTGCCCAACACATCCATCCTCACGGCACGCCACCAATAGGAAAGCAAACAAACTCATCATTGCCTGAATGGATGATTCTTGAACGAGCGATGATGGGTGGTGATGTTTAACTAACCGACTAACAAAATAATGAACAACTAACTAAATTGTTCCAATGCCTCCTCCATGATTTTAATAATTAAAAATCAAAAACATTCAGACAAGCCAGGGGTTATCATATAAAAGGGCATTGAATAAGTATTTGAAAATTAAGAATAGAAAAGAGATGGGGATAGGGCAGAGAATTGAGATTGAAGGAGTTGGCTGTGTTCCCCGCCATCGAACGTTGGGAACCTCATTGTAATACATCAGCATATCATTATTAGGCCAGCCCGCCGGACTCATCCCTCCCAGCTCCATCGTCCGCCCACATCAGTGGGAAAATACACCATTGCAGAACACGTCTCGACAACTGTGACGGGCAGGAGTCGGGACTTACCACCAGGGCCTTGCTCACATCGTGGACATCCGAGGAGCAGAAGATACTGGAGCCTGACAGCAACGGGATCCTGGAGGAACCACCATGGCATTCTGGGTGGATTCTCATAGACATTGCTCTACTGCGAAGCAGCGCAGGGGAGTTGGAAAGTCAGTGTTGATGCTCACAACGGATGATGGTCGAGGGGGTGGGAGAGGAAGGTCTAGGATCGACTGGGAGAAGAAGAGCTGTTGGCGGGCATGAGGTTGGGAGGAGGGGAATGAAGGTGTTGGGGGGTGAGTTGGGGGGGTGTGGAATGAAGGTGTTGGGGGTGTGAGGTTGGGAGGGATGGATTGAAGGTGTCAGGCAGGGGAGGTTGGGAGGGGGAGGGAGTACGGGGGGGAGGAGGGAGTAACAGGGAGAAGATGGCAACTGGTGAGGTAGGTGTAAGGGGGAATGGAAGGTGTAAGGGAAGGTGCTCGGAGGGGGGAAGGAGTGCGGAGAGGCGAGGGAGTCTGGGGGGAGGAAGAAGTGCAGGGAGAGGAGGGAGTCTGGTGGGGAGGAAGGAATCGGGAAGGGGGAAGGAGTAAAGCTGGAGGAAGAAGTGAGGCTGGAGGAAGAGGTACGGCTGGAGGAAGAAGTCAGGAGGGGAGAAGGACTAAGAGTGATGGAAGAAGTAAGGGTGTCTGAAGGAGTCAGGAAGGGGGAGGGACTAAGTGGGGGGTGTGGGGGAGCCCAGGGGGTGAGGGGACTAAAGGGGGGTGGGGAGGCACAACGGCTTTCAGGGGGGAGGGGTTGCAGAGGGGGGAAGGGGTTCCGGTGGGGAAGGGGTCCAGAGTGGGGAAGGGGTTCTGGGGAAAATGTCAAGGTGCCCATGGCCCCTGCGATGGAGAGCAGGTCTACACGCATCTCCACACTGTGCTGGACCAGGGTCTTAGGAACATAGGAACAGGTGAAGGCCATTCAGCCCCTCAAGTCAGCTTTGCCATTCAATACAATCATGGCTGATCAAACACTTCAATTCCTTTTATCCACACTATCCCCATAACCCTTTACGTTATTATAATCAGAAATCTGTCAACCTCTACCTTAAACACACTCAATGACTGATCTTCCACAGCCCTCTGGGGTAGCGAATTCCAAAGATTCACAACTCTCTGAGTAAAGACATTTCTCCTCTTCCTTATTTTGAAATTGTGTTCCCTGGTTCTAGACTCCCCAACCAGAGGAGACATCTTATCTGCATCTACCCTGTCTATTCCTTTAAGTATTTTGTAGGTTTTGATGAGATCACCTCTCATTCTTCGAAACTCTAGAGGATACAGTCCCAGTTTACCCAATCTCTCTTCATAAGTCAGCCCTGTCATCCCTGGAACAAGTCTGGTGAACATGCATTGCACTCCCCCTATGGCAATAATATCCTTTCTGAGGTAAGGGGGCCAAAACTACACACAGTACTCCAGGTGCGGTCTAACCAAGCTTCTTATACAATTGAAGCAAGACTTCACTACTCCTGTATTCAAATCCTCTTGTGATAAAGGTTAACATCCCATTAGCCTTTTTAATAGCCTGCTGCACCTGCATGTTAGCCTTCAGTGACTCATGGACAAGGACACCCAGGTCCCTTTGTACATCTACTCTTTCTAATCGCTTACCATTTAGGAAATACTCTGCACATCTGTTCCTTCTACCAAAGTGGATAACCTCACATTTTACCACATTATATTCCATCTGCCATGTTCTTGCCCACTCACTAAGTCTGTCCAAATCCTCCTGTAGCTGCTTTACATCTTCCTCACAACACACATTCCTGCCTAGTTTTGTACATCTGCAAACTTGGAAATGTTACATTTGGTCCCCACATCCAAATCATTGATATATATTGTGAACAGCTGGGGCCCAAGTACTGATCCCTGCAGTACCCCACTAGTCACAGCCTGTCAACGTGAGAATAACCCGTTTATCCCTACTCTGTTTTCTGCCTGTTAGCCAATCCTTAATCCATGTCAGTATATTGCCTCCTAATCCACGTGTTGTTATTTTGCTAATCAACCTCCTGTGGGGGACTTTATCAAAAGCCTTCTGAAAATCCAAGTATACTACGTCTATTGACTCTCCTTTATCAACTTTGTTAGTAACATCTTCAAAAAAACTCCAAGTTCATCAAGCATGATTTCCCATTCGCAAATCCATGCTGACTGTGCCCAACCAGATCATGATTATCCAAGTATCGGTTTATCACATCCTTTATAATAGATTCTAGCATTTTCCCTACTACTAATGTAAGGCCAACAGGTCTGTAGTTCCCTGTTTTCTCTCTCCCTCCCTTCTTAAATAGCGGGGTGACATTTGCTACCTTCCAATCTTCAAGAACCATTCCAGAATCTATAGAACTTTGTAAAATGATCACCAATACATCCACTGTCTCCATAGCAACCTCTTTCAACACTCTGGGATGCAGAATATCAGGTCTCGGGGACTTATCCACTTTCAGTCCCATTAATTTCTCCAATACAACCTTCTTACTAATACTAATTTCCTTCAACTCCTCATTCTCCCTAATCCCTTGGATCTCTAAATCTGGGAGATTTCCTGTATCTTCCTCAGTGAAAACAGACACAAAGTAATCATTTAGCTTCTTTGCCATTTCTCTATTCCCCATTATGAATTCTCCTGACTCTGTCTGTAATGGACCTACATTTGTCTCAGCCAAACGCTCCCTTTTTACACACCTATAGAAAATTTTATGTAAGTTTTTATGTTTTTTGCTAGATTACATTCAAATTCTAGTCTCCCTTTCTTTACCAGTTTCTTGGTCTTTGCTGTATTCTAGAAACCTCCCAATCCTCAGGTTTACCACTATTTCTGGCAATTTTATAAGCCTTTTCTTTTAACCCTATGTGATCCTTAACTTCCTTTGTCAGCCACGGTTGACTGACATTTTTGGGGTTTCTGTACCTTGAAGGAATGTATAGGTGCTGTAAGCTGTGTAATAGTTCTTTTGAAGACTATCCATTGCCTATGTACAGTCATATCTTTTAATGTACTTTCCCAATCCACCTCAACTAATTTGTCCGTCGCGCCTTCATAATTTCCTTTATTCAACTTTAATACCCTTGCTTCAAAGTGAACTACCTCACTTTTAAACATAAGGAAAATTCAATCAAATTGTGGTCACTCATCCCTAAAGGTATTTCACAACAAGATTATTAATTAGCTCTTTTTCATTACATAATACTAGAACTAAAATAGCCTGTCTTCTAGTTGGCTCCTCAACATACTGCCCTAGAAAACTATCCCTAACACACTCCAGAAACTCATCTTCCACAGCATTAGTGCTCAGTTGGTTTACCCAGTCAATATGCAGACTGAAGTCACCCATGATTACTGTATTACCCATGCTACATGCTTCTCTCATCTCCTGATTAATACCATCCCCTACATTACCATTACTATTTGGTGGCCTATAAATAACCCAAACAGATTCCACACATTGTTCTTCTAATCTGAGACCCTCGCTCACTAATGCACTGATCCCATCCCTTATTATCAGCTCAACTCCACCTCCTTTCCCTTCCTGTCTGTCCTTTCTAAACATCGAATATCCTTGAATAGTCAGCTCCCAGCCTTGGTCACCATGCAGCCATGTTTCCGTAATGGCAATTATATCATACCCATTTACCTCTAGTTGTGCCTTTAGATCATCTACCTCATTGCGAATGCTGCGCGCATTCGGGTAGAGTGCCCTTAACTTTGTCTTCTTGGCATCTTTCTGCATTCGCAGCATACTCAATGCTCTGCTTTGTTTCTCCTGCCTCCTAGTCTCACTATTACTTCCTGTTACCAACTTTACTTTCTTCCAATTTTGGGTCACCAAATTGGAGGTTCCCACCTCCCTGACAAGCTAGTTTTAACCCACCCCAACAGCACCAGCAAATCTCCCTGCGAGTGTATCAGTCCCAGTCCAGTTAGGGTATAACCTGTCCAGCTTGTACAGGTCCCACCTGCCCTAGAACCGATCCCAATGACTCCGAAATCTGATGCCCTCCCTCCTACACCAGTTCTCCAGCCACGTATTTAATTGATCAATCCTCCTATTCCTTTGCTTGCTAGCACGTGGCACTGGGAGTAACCCTGAGATTTCTGCCCATGAGGCCCTGCTTTTTAACTTCCTTCCTAACTCATTGAAATCTGCTTTCAGGACCTCGTCCCTTTTCCTACCTATGTCGTTGGTATCAATGTGGACCACGACTTCTGGCTGATCCCCCTCCTCCCAAAGGGTGTCCTGCAGCTGCTCCATGACATCCTTGAACCCGGCACCAGGGAGGCAACACCCCATCCTGAAGTCACATTTACTGCTGCAGAAACGCCTGTCTGATCCTCTGATGATGGAATCACCGATCACTATTGCCCTTCCATTCTTCTTCCTCCCTCCCTGTACAGCTGAGCCACCCGTGGTGCCACAGGCTTTGCTCTGGCTGCACTCCCCTGAGGAACCATCGCACTCATCAGCATCCAAAATGGAAAACCGATTAGCAAGCGGGATAGACTGAGGGGACTCCTGCACTACCTGGCTGGGTCTCTTAAACTGCCTGGCGGTCACTCATTCCCTCTCTGGCTGTGTGCTTCTGACCTGCAGTGTGACCACCTCCCTAAACATGCTATCCACAGAGTCCTCTGCCTCGTGGATGCACAACTGTAACTCCAGCCGCCGCTCAAGTTCCGAAACCCGGAGCTTGAGTTTGTGCAGCTGGTGACACCTCCTCCAGATGTGTTTGTCAGGGCCACATGGTGTGCCCATGGCTTCCCACATACCACAGGATGTACACTCCACTTGGCCGAGCTGACCTGCCATCCTGTAACTCTAAAAACTATTTATTACACTTAGAGTAACAACTTTACTACGCTTAGTAGTAGTGTAGTAAACTTTATCTTACTTTGGTTTACTTTATTACTTTATTTCACTTTGACTTCCTTACTGAATTCCAAATAGCTACTTCTGTATAAATGATAAGTTTTCTAGTTTTAAGCTATTTAAACACACTCCCCAACAGCAGCTTCTCCCCAACCAATGAACTTACAGTTTTCATGTCACTCCTGGATTTTTTTTTTCAAACTCAGCCCCCTCCGTGAGCAGAGGCGTCCCTCACAGGCCTGGCTGTCTCCTCTCCCAGAAGGTGAGTGAACGTCCTGAGCCTTGCCCTCCAGTTATCAGTTGCCCGAGTAGAGGCGTCCCTCACAGATTCGGCTGTGTCCGCTCCTGGAAGGTCTCCATGGTGTCCGCCATCCTCCCCATGGAGACCTCCATGCGCGCACATGTGGGCACCACTTCATAAGAGAGCAGGTGGGCGCACTCCTCCAACTCGTGTGCCACCTGCTGAGGGCTTCCAACAGCTCTGCATGATGTTCCTATGCCTTCTGCTGACTCTCCAGGATGCGTTGGAAGGCTTAATCCAGAGGTTCGTCACCTGACTCGGACCGCACAGATGCCTCTTCCCCAGCAGCCCTCTGAGTGCCGGGGAGCTCGGCTGAACCTGCCTCCTCCTGCTGTGGATGTGTGTCATGCGGTGACCACCAGATTGTGAACTCGAGCCTGCTCTAGGTGCAAGTCCCACCGAGGTGTGTGTCTCTGCGCTGGTGCAGGGTGTGGGTTAGCGCTGTGACAGGTCTTCCAGGCTGCTTATTTCCAGCTCTTCAATGGAGGAGGTGTCCTCTTGGCTGGAGGTGAGGACCTGGATGGAGCTGAGGGACTGACCAGCAGAGTTCCCTATGAGCTGAAGTAGAGATGGTTAGTGCATGACAGCAGAGTCAGAAGCAGGAGAGAGCACTCACTGTTACGTTGAGAGAGGGATGATGTGGTGCAGGATCCTCATGAGCGTGTTCACCGCCGACCTCACCATCGCCGCAGGCACGGTCCACGTCCTCACCAGTCAGCGCGATGGCCACTCCTCAAAGTGAGTGAGGGGCCTAATGTGGGCCACTCCACCTCCCCCCAACCCCCCCGCAAGTCTGGGACTTCTCCATCCTGATGTGAACCAGCTTCTTCTGCATGAAAACAGATGGAGAGAGTGTGAGTAGGACACATGGCACTGAGTGGAAGCTTTTGTGTGGTGAGGGGAGCCATGGATGGGATGTGAGCTCCAGAGGCTATAGAGCCTGATGAAGATGTGAGGGTGTGTGTGAGAGTTAGTGGTGTTGTCCCTTGAGGTGTGAGATCCCTGTGGGTGTGTGATGGGTTTGTGAGTGTGTGAGTTGAGAGTGATAAGAAGGGTGAGTTACTCTGGCGGAACGGATGAGACCATTCATCCTGTAGCGGCACGGGGTGGCTGTCCTCTTTTGCAGGGCATTGGTGCTGACCACCACTGCCACCACCTCCCACGTTGGATTGGTGATGCCGCTGGCCATCCTGCGGCCAGAACGAGTGTAGAGGACATCACTGCGGTCCTCCACGACGTCCAAAATGCATGTCAGGGACACGTCACTAATCCGGGCACCGGGGGCTGCAGTCCTTCTTGCCTTTCGGGGCCATGTCTTCCATGCAGCAGTTGTGGGCTGGAAGCGCTGAGAGGTGTGTGCGCGGCTGCATTATAAATATGGCGCCTGGCGTGATGAAGCAGCAAGGTGATGGCGTGGCGGGCGAATGAGAGCCTGTTCGCCATGGAAACGGCGTGTTTCCTGGGAATGTGTAATTAATGTAGCGGGCTTGGGACGATACAGCGTGAGAAGCCGCCATTGCGGCCGGCGGGTAGAATGTCATTTACTCGCCTGCTAATGCACTTAGTGTAAATCTGGGATGATTCTGCCCTGGGCCTCAGATTTTACCAGCACCTCTTCATTGGCAGTGTGACTTATCCAAGGTAGCTTCATTATTCACCTCAAAAAGCACAACTCTGCAACCTCAATTCTTCTCTGGATTGCTTCACTCATTGTCCAGCACTCACTCCGTCTGCCACTATTGGTGTGATGTAGCATTTCAGGATTCTCAGCATTGTTTTCAGGGCCTATTTTGAGTTGATTGAAAAGGTGGAGCTAAAAAGATTAAGGTTTCTTGGACTGAGCTTGTATTATCCCCTTGTATAGAAGATGAAGAGGGTGATCTCACTGAGCTGTTTAAGATGATTAAAGGCTTTGATAGGGTTGGTAGAGAGAAACTATCTCCTCTGGTTCCGTCAGTCCTGAACAAGGGGGCAGAATCTTAAAGTTAGGACCAGGTTGTTCAGGGGTGACCTCAGGAAGCAGTTCTTCACACAAAGGGGAGTGGAAATCTGGAACCCTCCCCCAGAAAGCCTCTGAGGCTGGGGGGCGGTCACTTGAACATTTCAAAACTAAGACCTTGAGGTTTCTGTTGGGTAAGGATGTTAATGAATATATAGAACCAAGGTGGGTAAATAGAGTTAAGATACAGATCAGGAAAGTTCTAATTAAATGGCAGAGCAAGCTTGAGGGGTTGAACGTTTTTTCTGTGTTCCTAGGCGCTATTTAACAATAGACTTTACCTCTATGTTTGTAAGTCTCTATGGCACAGCAAAGTAATTCTGTGTTGACACCAAGAGTCATTGCACTATCCAACTCACAAGACAGATACGGCTGAGAGAGGCAGCTTGGCTCCATCACCCTGGACAAAGGAAACCTGCAGTTCCCTGGTCGTTGCATCCGGCATCTTCTCAAGTAACCCGCCTGCCTTAATCCCCAGGCAGTAGAAGCAGTGAGGAGTTCCTTGATGTGTCACGCACAAAAATCGGTAACATCCACCGGGGATAATTCTTCAAGGGCCACACTGACAGCAGGGCTGTTTGCCATGGCCAACACATGTTTGACAGTCACTAAGGCTTGCGGAGAATGCAGTAGGAAAGTGGTTATGTTACCGACTGAGCAACCCCGGGAGGCCTGAAATTCATAACCCAGGAGACTTGAGCACAATTCCCAATAGGGGAATTTAAAATTAATGGAATCAATTTGGAATTAAAATGCTAGTATCGGTAATGGTGACCATGACTAATACTGAATTGTTGTAAAAACCCACGGCCTCACTAATGTCCTTGAGGGAAGGAAAGAAGCCATCTTTACCCTAGCCTAAATGTCCCACAGCGATGTGTTTGTCTCTTAACTGCCCTGTGAAATGTCCGGGCCAGCCACTCAGTTGGGCCATTGGAGTGGGCAATAGGGCGGCCATCTGACATCCACACCCGCAAATGAATTTTTAAAAAAGCCCCCCAATTCCAAGGCGTCACTTGGGGAATTACCCCTTTCAATCCACCTCAATCTCACTTCCTTGTTAATGTGGGAACAAGTCTGCATTGGAAATAAACAACCGAGTTTTAGAGCGAGAAAGATTTGCATTTATGTACCGCCTTTTATGACCTTAGGATGCCCCATCCAATGAAGTGCTTTTAAAGTGTGGTTCTTGCTGTGCCCGAGGAGTTTGCAGCAGCCAATTTGTGCTCAGCAAGCTCCCACAAGTAGCAAGTTATCAATGAACAAGTCATCTGTTTTAGTGAGGGATAAATATTGGCCAGGGCAGTGTGGAGAACTCCTCTGTTCTTGTTTAAAACAATGCCATGGGACCTTTTACACCCACCTGAGAGGGAGGGTGGGGGACCTGGGTTTAACGTCTCACCCGGACGAAAGGGTTTCTTCCCTTTGCCTGGGTTATGCTGCCTGGCAAAACTGTAATCGAGCAACTGGATTGAAATGATCCATCGGCATTTCTTTAATATCCTTGAGACTTGTGATCTATTGGTCTCTGGCTGTGAAACAAATGTTCTGGTGTCAGTCTCAAGCTCACTCTTTCCTAGATCCTCAAACCTGAGGAATGCATCAACTTCCCTGGAATTCCCTCCCCACTTCGACTTTTTTTCTTCTTTCATGGGGTGTGGGCAAACCCAGTGTTTGTTGCCCATCCCTAATTGCCCTTGAACTGAGTTTCTTGCTTGCTCGGCCATTTCAGAGGGGCAGTTAAGAGTCAACTACATTGCTGTGGGTCTCGAGTCACACATAGGCCAGACCGGGTAAGGACAGCAGATTTCCCTCCCTAAAGGGCATGAATGATTCAGATGGGCTGTTGCGACAATCGGTGATAGTTTTACAGTCACCGTTACTGAGACTAGCTTTCAATTCCAGATTTATTAAATGAATTTCAATTCCACCAGGTGCCATTTGAACCCGCGCCCCCAGAGTATTAGCCTGGGTCTCTGGATGACCTGCCCGGTGACATTACCACTATGTCACCACCTGTAAAATACAATTTTAGCAGTAACTACTCACTACCTCTCGGGTTACCCCCAACTTCTCCACAACTCCCTTCAACACTCCCAGTGTCCTACACTACTCTGCCCCAACTCTTCACCTAGATGTCTCAGTTTAAAATCAACAGTAGTGTCAAAACGAATTGCGGCCCTGTCACAACTTCATACAACTGGCATTAAATGTGAGAAAAGTTCACAGGGGCATAAACGAACAGGAAATTGACACCGAGCCAAAGAAGATATTAATGGTGACAATGTTCGGTCAAGGTAGCAGGCTTTAAAGGAGAGGCTAAGAGGAGGGGGAGAGGATTAATGGCAAAGAGGTTTGGCGAGGGAATTTTGGAGCTTAAGCTCTAGATGCTGAATGGTGGAATGAAGGATTGATAAAAATGCAGTATGGATAATTGCTCGGTAGTACAAAACTTGAGTATTGCTGAAAAAGACATGTTGTCGAAGATTTTCATCTTGAATTTAACAGGACAGATTGAAGAATGCCAAATTTCAAGGGGAGTAACAATTTATACTGCATGAGAAAAGAGGGCTGATTGGTTGGCAAGTTGACTCTGATTGGTCGAGGCATTGTCCTCATCGACTTGCCAATCAGCACCCCTTTCTCGTGTAGTATAAATTGTTGTTCCCTTTGAAATTTGGCACTCTTGCGTCTGTCCTGATGAGTGCCAGATGAAAACCTTCGACAGCATGTCTCTTTTTTCAGTAATATGGATGTTCTCACTGGTCTCTCTCCACAGAAACAAAGCATTTCTTCTTGAAGCCTGGTGTTTGGGTGGGGGGAGGTTTGAGATGTAGAGTAATTATAGCCTTCTGAAATATATGAGTTAAGTTCTCGAGACTGTGGGAGTACAGATTGCCATTGAAAATTGAGAGTCTTGGGTACTAAACATGGGAATTAGCATGTTGGCTGTTAGATGAACTGTCTCCCTGCCATAACGGAAAGTACACTAACTCTAAAATCTTTTGCTGTTGTCAAGCCTCTGCTTTTCTTTCGTTCTTTTCCAGAAGTTTCTCCCTTGCTGAACTTTTAATAAGTTGCACTCATCAAGGAGAAAGATGTCAGCAATTGGGAATAAACAGTGTTATTGCAAATCCCCGACCGGGGATGGTCTACCTCAGCATTCCTGGTGTACACCGGGAATGCAGGAATTTGTTTACAAAATCACAAGCTGTTCATTATGGCACAGAACCTCCTGATCTACACGCCCTGTGTGAGCCTAAAAAAACAACAGGAAGAGGCCATTCAGCCCCTCACATCTCCTGATCTACACACCCTGTGTGTGCCAAAAAAACAACAGGAAGAGGCCATTCAGCCCCTCACATCTCCTGATCTACATGCTCTGTGCGTGCCAAAAAAACAGAAAGAGGCCATTCAGCCCCTCACATCTCCTGATCTACATGCTCTGTGCGTGCCAAAAAAACAGAAAGAGGCCATTCAGCCCCTCAAATCTCCTGATCTACATGCCCTGTGCGTGCCAAATGGCTAAAGTGGAAAATTCCAGCCCCAGGATCATTATGAACATAAAAACAGGAAGAGGCCATTCAGCCCCTCGAGCCTGATCTGCCATTCAGTTGGATCCTGACTGATCTGTATCTTAACTCCATTTATCAGCCTTGTTCCATATCCCTTAATACCCTTGCCTAATACAAATCTATCAATCTCAGGTTTGAAATTTTCAATTCCACCCTCCCCCACCCCAAACATTACTTCAACTGCAACAGGTTTTTGGGAGAGAGTTCCAGATTTCCATTACTCTTTGTGCTGAGAGAGGGGGTGACCCCTGAACGACCAGACTAATTTTAATGCTATGTCCCCTTGTTTTGGACCCAATTGTAACAATTGGCCACTGTGTTTCTCACATAACAACAGTGACTACACTTCAATTAAAGTACTTCACTGGCCAAAAGCATATCCTTCTTACCATTCCTCCTCGGGTTGTGAGCGTCGCTGGCTGGGCCAGCATTTATTGCCCATCCCTAATTGCCCTTGAGAAGGTGGTGGTGAGCTGCCTTCTTGAACCGCTGCAGTCCATGTGGTGTAGGTACACCCACAGTGCTGTTAGGGAGAGAGTTCCAGGATTTTGACCCAGTGACAGTGAAGGAACGGCGATATATTTCCAAGTCAGGATGTTGTGTGGTTTGGAGGGGAACTTCCAGGTGGTGGTGTTCCCATCTATCTGCTGCTCTTGTCCTTCTAGATGGTAGTGGTCGTGGGTTTGGGAGGTGCTATCGAAGGAGCCTTGGTGAATTCCTGCAGTGCATCTTGTAGATGAGACCTGAGTCCACGCTCAGCATTATCAATATGCAAATTTCTTTCTCCTCCTACCAGACTTGTCCAACTTGTAGCCCACGGGCTGCATTGTGGCTTCTGGAGCCCCTCTCTTTGCCCCCCCTCCCCGGGGCCCCTCTCCATGGCCCCCCCTCCACCCGGGCCCCCTCTCCTTGCACCCCCCCCTCCACCCAGGGCCCCTCTCTTTGCCCCCCACCCACCGTGGTCTGTGAAGCCATTTCTGAAAATGCCGGTCAGGCCGGTCAGTGAAGTTGAAGCTTCTGCTCCTCCAATCACAGGCTGTTCCTCTCCCACTTTCACCAGTGAGCCTATCAGCAGCAAACGCGGGTGAGAGAGAGACTGTGATTGGAGGAGCAGCGAATACCAGCGACTGTGAGTATGTGGGGGGGAAATGGAGAGGATTCAGGAGGGGCAGAGACAGAGAGAGTGACTGCAGGGCATTGGCTCCCCAGCAATCTCTGGCTCTCTCCCCACTATCCCCACGGCCCTCAGCACTTTCCAACCCCTGGCTCTCCCCACACTTTCCCCCAGCTCTTGGCACTTTCCCCCCCACCCCCCAACCCCCCAACCCCTCACCCCCCACCGCCGGCCTGACCCCGAGCATTCTCGGCATTTTCCTCTGGCTATTGCCGTTGCCCTTGCCTCACACCCACGTTCGGACACCACCAGGCCCCAGGACTTGCTCCAGGTCTCTCTTCCCCTCTCATCACATCCCACCCACCCCGCCACCCAGCCGATATAGTGAGTGAGTGGGTGAGGGTGACTGTGAGGGAGAGTGAGTGAGAGTGAGTAGGTGAGTGAGGTGGGGTGAATGAGTTTGGATGAGTGAAGGTGGGTGTGAGTGAGGTTCAGTGGGTGAGGGTGGGTGAATGATGGTGGGTGAGTGATGAGGGGGAATGGGTGGGAGTGAGTGAGGGTAGGTGGGTGAGTGGATGAAGGTGAGTGTGGAAGGGTGAGTGAGGGAGGGTGGATGAGTGAGAGAGAGAGGGGGGTGAGAGTGTGTGTGTGTGATAGAGAGAGAGGGATGTGTGTGGGAGAGAGAGGAGTGAGTGTGTTTGTGTGTGTGTGAGAAAAAGAGGGGTGAATGTGTGTGTGTGTGAGAGAGAGAGGGATGTGTGTGTGAGAGAGAGAGGGGTGAGTGTGTGTGTGAGTGTGTGTGAGGAGAGGGGTGAGTGTGTGTATGTGAGAGAGAGGGGTGAGTGGGTGTGTGTGAGAGAGAGAGGGATGTGTGTGTGAGAGAGAGAGAGGGGTGAGTGTGTGTGTGAGTGTGTGTGAGGAGAGGGGTGAGTGTGTGTATGTGAGAGAGAGGGGTGAGTGTGTGTGTGTGAGAGAGAGAGAGAGGGTTGAGTGTGTGTGTGTGTGTGTGAGAGAGAGAGGGGTGAGTGTATGAGAGAGAGAGAGAGGGGTGAGTGTGTGTGTGTGTGAGAGAGAGAGGGATGTGTGTGTGAGAGAGAGAGAGGGGTGAGTGTGTGTGTGAGTGTGTGTGAGGAGAGGGGTGAGTGTGTGTATGTGAGAGAGAGGGGTGAGTGTGTGTGTGTGAGAGAGAGAGAGGGGTGAGTGTATGAGAGAGAGAGAGAGGGGTGAGTGTATGAGAGAGAGAGAGAGAGGGGTGAGTGTGTGTGTGTGTGAGAGAGAGGGGTGAGTGTGTGTGTGTGAGAGAGAGGGGTGAGTGTGTGTGTGAGAGAGAGAGAGGGGTGAGTGTGTGTGTGTGTGAGAGGGGTGAGTGTGTGTGTGTGAGAGAGAGAAGTGAGTGTGTGTGTGAGAGAGAGGGGTGAGTGTGTGTGTGAGAGAGAGAGGGTGAGTGTGTGTGTGTGAGAGAGAGAGAAGTGAGTGTGTGTGTGAGAGATAGAGGGGTGAGTGTGTGTGTAAGAGAGAGGGGTGAGTGTGTGTGTGTGAGAGAGGGGGGGTGAGTGTGTGTGTGTGTGAGAGAGAGAGAGAGGGGTGAGTGTGTGTGAGAGAGAGGGGTGAGTGTGTGTGTGAGAGAGAGAGGGGTGAGTGTGTGTGAGAGAGAGGGGTGAGTGTGTGTGTGTGTGTGAGAGAGGGGTGTGAGTGTGTCTGTGTGAGAGAGAGGGGTGTGGGTGTGTGTGTGTGAGAGGGGTGTGTGTGTGTGTGTGTGTAAGAGAGAGAGAGGGGTGAGTGTGTGTGTAAGAGAGGGGTGTGAGTGTGGGTGTGGTGAGAGAGAGAGAGGGGTGAGTGTGTGTGTGTGTGTGAGAGAGGGGTGTGGGTGTGTGTGTGTGAGGGGTGTGTGTGTGTGTGTGTGTGAGAGAGAGAGAGGGTGTGTGTAGGGGGGGTGGGGGTGTGTGTGTGGGTGGGGTATATATATATAGATAAAAGAGAGAGAGATATATCTTAGATAAAAAGAGATATATATATAGATAAAAAGAAAGATAATATATATAGATAAAGAGAGAGAGATATATATATATAGATAAAAGCGATATATATATATATAGATAAAAGAGAGAGAGATATATATATAGATATATAAGATATAAACAGAGAGGATATAT